>NC_133333.1:121522385-121842385 GCF_042186555.1 Aquarana catesbeiana | reverse complement strand
ACATGGAAAGCAGATTAGACACAAACATTCTTGGCCAACATCCAGATAACATTTATTAAGGGGAATTTTACAACACCAAAGTATAAGGTACACCTATCATATTCCCCCTCCCCCCCTCTCATGGGCCATTTCTAACATTATAGGGGGGGGATCTTGGACAGGTAACCCTCTTCACTTCATTGAGAGATGAATGCCTAAATAATGGGTATTACTTTGAACAGCCCCTCCTTAGTTACACTATTGGCAGCCCACTGGACAGGTAAGAAGTGTCATAATACAAAGATATAAATACACACTGTACACATTTGAGCACATTTGGACATTCTGCTATTACCTATCAAGATAATAATAGTATACAAAAACTTTAAACATTACCATTTGAAAGTATACAGGCAGGCCCTTGCACTACATGCTTTGGGGAATTCATCCATACATCTGACCACAAAAGAGATGAGTATAGTGTGTATGGGTTTGGCAAAGTCAGCAGATAGATGATTGAGGATAGATAGAGAATTGGTATCAGCTGACTTAGCAGTTGGGGGGAGGGAGGGTTAATAAAAATGATTTGGGGACAACACAAAAAAAAGCCTCTGGCACTCTGCCTGAATTTAAAGCAAAAATCACATTTCTAAACATTTTAGGGGTTGTTTGGGGTAAAACGCTACTATGGAGCTGACAAAATACATTGTTAAGTGACTACATGAGGTGAATATAGGGGCAGGAGAGCATGCTGGGGAGGTAAGTGAAGGCAAATATGTATGAAGGACTAAAAAAATAATTACATAAAAATCCAGCATGCATGAGAACAAAGGGGACATTCACAGCATATGACAATCATGGTAATTAGAGAATGAGGAAAGAAATACAATATATTAGCAAACATTCAATACAATAAAATGTGATGTTAAAGGATAAAAATCTTACCTTCATATACTCCTTCTGCAGGACCTGAATGATGGCAGATGGGGATAATGATCCCCAGAGCCTGGGGGGAGATGCCTGTTGAGAACTTGAGGTCCTGCAGGCTTCTCCCTGTCGCCAAGTACCGCAGGGTAGCAAAGAGCCTCTGCTCCGCAGTGATGGCTTGCCTCATGCAGTTATCCTGCCTGCTAATATAGGGGATCAGCAAAGCCAACAAACAGTGAAATACGGGGTCCGTCATCCGGAGAAAGTTCCTGAAATCATCAGGATTATTCTCACGGATCTCACGGAGCAAAGGCATATGAGAGAACTGGTCACGCTGAAGCAACCAATTCTTGGTCCATGAACTCCTCCCCACCCTGTTCATGGACTGGACTTGTGTCAAGGTCAGGACCCCAACACCAAGCCCCCGCACAGCACGAACTCTACAAGGAGTACGTATACGCAACATGGCTAGAAAATGGTCGGCTGCTCAGAACGAAGTAACAGAACGCACTGAAGAACAGCAAGGCCTGTGAAGAGAGACCTGAAAAACAGTTACGAATGAACAAGAACACAATGACAAGTCACGCTTAGCTTGCTTGCACGCACTGAAGAGCAGATACAAACCCACAAGCACAAACTGAACCGCAGAAAACGATCTGAAAGCCACGAGTCTGAAAAAGCGCGTATCGTCTCTCACCAAACTTTTACTAACACGAGATTAGCAAAAGGAGCCCAAAGGGTGCCGCGCTAGGTTCTGAACTGGCCTTTTCTAGTCTCGTCGTACGTGGTTGACGTCACCGCGTTGTTGGCGATCGTAAATTCCGACAACTTTGTGCAGCCGTGTGTAAGCAAAACAAGTTTGAGCCAACATCCGTCGGAAAAAATCCTAGGATTTTGTTGTCGGAATGTCCGATCAATGTCCGACCGTGTGTACGGGGCATTAGGAATAACTCACTTAAATCTGTCCAAACCAGAGTCTAGTAGACATCTCGGGCATGATAAAGTTTGAAACACAGAATCATAAATTATAATATAAATAATAACAAATAATAATATAATAATAATAATACTTTTTATTCAATACATTTTAGTAAATAATATAATCAAAAATACTGACTTTTTTTTGGCCAAACAAGGGTGCAATATTAGTAGTCATATTGCTTCAGTAAATGTCCCGGGTATGGAAAATTTTAAAACATGGTACAGCACAAAGTCCGACATCACAATCAGGACAATAGAACCTGGTTTCTTTTTTGATTTTCCTTCCAGTGTTGTCACGCTTAGAGCAGCAAACCACACACATCCTTGTGGTTGCTGACTTCTTTTCCGTTGGTGGAATGTGGTCCATAAAGTGACCACCAGTCAGGCGTTCTGGGTTCACAACGCCAGCAGCACGACGTCCAGATCTATTTACAGTTGGTGTTTGGTGCTTGAGAAATATAAGTTCGGCAACTTTCCAAACAAAGTCCGCATGAACCACAGGCTTGTCACTCTTTTTTTTTATCAGAATGAAGGCATTCCACAGGCACTGTTCAAGAAGATACCTGAAGATTTTTTTGTAATATTTTTTTGTTGTTTTCTCATCGCTGGATAAAATTTCATGGCCTGGTCAGCTCTGTCAACACCTCCCATGGTGTTGTTGTACTCCATCATGACTTGTGGTTTCATTATGTCTTTTCCACCTTTTGTGTGTACCATGACAGTAGCGGTTTTGTGAATAGTACTCATTAGGCACACATCTTTTTTGTCACACCTTCTCAGTGCCATCATTTTGCCTTTCTGCCAAGCAACTATTTCTCCTGCCTTGAGCTTTTTATTGCCAAAGGTTGGTGGCATGTTACGCCGGTTAGCCCTCACGGTCCCATATGCATCCATCTTGTTAAGTAGAAGGAACTCTTATGCCCTGTACACACGATCGGACATTGATCGGACATTCCAACAACAAAATCCATGGATTTTTTCCGACGGGTGTTGGCTCAAACTTGTTTTGCATACACACGGTCACACAGAGTTGTCGGAATTTCCGATCGCCAAGAACACGGTGGCATATACCATGTACGATGAGACTAGAAAAGGGCAGTTCTGAACCAAGCACGGCACCCTTTGGGCTCCTTTTGCTAATCTCGTGTTAGTAAAAGTTTGGTGAGAGACAATTCACGCTTTTTCAGACTCGTGGTTTTCAGATCGTTTTCTGCTGTTCAGTTTGTGCTTGTGGGTTTGTATCTGCTCTTCAGTGCGTGCAGCGAGTACAATTGACTTGTCATTGTGTTCGTGTTCGTTTGTTACTGATTTTCAGGTCGCTCTTCACAGGCCTTGCTGTTCTTCAGTGCATTCTGTTACTTCGTTCTGAGCAGCTGACCGTTTTCTAGCCATGTTGCGTATATGTACTCCTCGTAGAGTTCGTGCTGTGCGGGGGCTTGGTGTTGGGGTCCTTACCTTGACACAAGTCCAGTCCATGAACAGGGTGGGGAGGAGTTCATGGACCAAGAATTGGTTGCTCCAGCGTGACCAGTTCTGTCATATGCCTTTGCTCCGTGAGATCCGTGAGAATAATCCTGACGATTTCAGGAACTTTCTCCGGATGACGGACCCCGTATTTCACCGTTTGTTGGCTTTGCTGACCCCTTATATTAGCAGGCAGGATACCTGCATGAGGCAAGCCATCATTGTATATAATGTTTGTTAATATATTGTATTTCTTTCCTCATTCCCTAATTATCATGATTGTAATATGCTGTGAATGTCCCCTTTGTCCTCATGCATGCTGGTTTTGTTTAAAACATTTTTTTGTCCTTCATACATATTTGCCTTCACTTACCTCCCCAGCATGCTCTCCTGGCCCTATATTCACCTCGTGTAGTCACTAAACAATGTATTTTGTGAGCTCCATAGTAGTGCTTTACCGCAAACACCCCCTAAAATGTGTAACAATGTGATTTGTGCTTTAAATTCAGGCAGAGTGGCAGAGGCTTTTTTTAGTGTCCCAAAATCATTTGGAACCCTCTCTCCCCCCAACTGCTAACTCAGCTGATACTAATCCTCTATCTGCTGTCTTTGCCAAACCCATACACACTATACCCACCTCTTTAGTGGTCAGATTTATGGATGAATTCCCCAAAGCATGTTGTGCAAGGGCCTGCCTGAATACTTTCAAATGGTACTGTTTAAAGTTTTTGTATCCTATTATTATCTTGATAGGTAATAGCAGAAGGTAAAAATGTGCTAAAAAGTGTGTATTTATCTCTTTGTATTATGACACTTCTTACCTGTGCAGTGGGCTGCCAATAGTGTAAAGTAAGGAGGGGCTGGCCAAAGTAATACACATTATTTAGGCATTCATCTCTCAATGAAGTGGAGATGGTTACCTATCCAAAACATCTCCCCCCATAACATTTTACAAATGACCCGTGGGGGGGGGGGGGAATCTGATAGGTGGACCTTATACCTTTGTCTTTAAATACTCCCTAAAATAAATGTTATACTGATGTTGGCCAAGAATGTTTGTGTCTAATCTGCTTTCCCTGTTTATGTGCAAAATGATTAATTTATTTTTCTTGTTTGACTCCACAGTTTCCTTACAACCAACAGGAATGGCAGACTATGGCCTCCCACTTTGCCCTGCGGTGGGACTTTCCTAACTGCGGAGGGGCAATTGATGGGAAACACATCCACATCGTCCCACCACCCAACTCGGGGTCATACTATTATAATTATAAGGGGTTTAATAGTATTGTGATGTTGGCGGTGGTGTCGGCTACTTATGAGTTCCTGTATGTGGACGTGGGGAAGAATGGCCAGATGTCCAATGGTGGAGTCATCGCCCAGATGGAGTTCTACAGGCGTCTCCAGAATAGCAGCTTGGGCTTGCCACCTTCAGAAGACAATGTGGAAGGACTCCCATTCGTCTTCATTGCTGATGAAGCGTTTGCACTGGGGGACCATCTTATGCGGCCATTCCCGATGAGAACTCTCACCCCAGACCAGAGGGTTTTTAATTACTGGCTGGCCAGAGCCAGAAGTGTGGTGGAGAACACATTTGGAATCATGGCCAGCCGGTTCCGCCTATTTCTTACACCCATACACATGGCAGAGTATAAACTGAATCATATCATCCTGGCGTGCTGTGTTCTCCACAACTTTTTAAGGTGAAATTCTGCCAACTATGCTGCCTCAGTTGGGCCTGAGGCCAAAATTCAAGTAAATGAACCAACCCTGACGGCGCTTGAAAGTGGCCTTCCTGGCTTGCCCCCCTGAGTGTCCGCGAGGTCCGTCTTAGATACCTTGATTACTTTGCGGGTAGGGGGGCCATCAATATGCCAGACAATGTCTGATACATTTTTAAAATAAAAAAATCATTTTAACTACTAAAATCTTCAGTGACATTTACTGCTTGTGTTTCTTTTAGCTGACCCTGACAGAAATGTGGGGAGTCCTGAAAATATTGTGATTGTGTAACCTTAAAAAGCACTGTTGGATGTTATTTACTAAAGGAAAATACACTTTGCACTACAAGTGCACTTGAGCCTGCACTGAAACTGCACTTGTAGTGCATAGTGGATTTGCCCTTAGGAAATAACCCCCATTGTCACTGAAAACACCAATTTTACCTTAATGAAATTTGAGGAGCATTGAAACAATAATCCACACATTCTTGATTATCAATCTTTTTAATACCAGCACAATCACATCTGCATTTCTAAAAGGTTTTTAAAACCAACGAACATGTTTGTTGTATAACAATTTTTTTGGTAACATTAATAAATATTGAAATGTCCATTTAAGGTAAAACAGGCATGTTTCAAACAAACAAGAAATACACATATATGGAACTTACAAAGTTCAACTTTTGTAGAAATTGAAGGCAATATCAGACATGAGTATTTAGAAACTGTTTGATATTGCGTTCAGATGGGGTGAAGTCACTCCTGGAAAAGCCAAATTTTGAAGATGCACACAAATGTCAACATGTGCAAGCTGCCATCATGGGGGATCAAGAGACGTGTTTTGTGGGTGCAACCCCTTCCTCTCAGCTACTTTATTATTGAGGAAGGGGTTGCACCCCCAAAACGCCTACATTGATCTCCCGTGATGGCAGATAGCACATGTTGACACACTGTGTGCATCTTCAAAATTTGGCTTTTCTATAAAATGGCAAAAAATGTTAAAAATTTTAAATTTACAAATACCACAAAAAAGGAAGGGGTTTGGAGGTGTTTTAAACTCTCCCTAAAACATCAATAATGTTCTTCATTTTGTTTTTAACATCATTGATGTTTTTCTGGATGTTTTCCAAGTCCCTATTACACCCCATGATCTCCCCGATCAGGATCTGTGCACTTTCACTGGTGAAATGACCTGGATCCACAACATCAGGATCACCTAAAAATAGAGAAACAAAAACACACCATGTATTATAAATATGCCGGCATCCAACTCTTACCTGAGCCTGTGGTCGCAGACACTCACCTGTTATGGTGACAATTTCCACCACGTCTCCTTCCTCCTCCTCCTCTGCTTGGCTTTGGGGGATTTCACCTTCTTCATGAAGTGGGGGGTCTGTTGCCTCTTCTGCTGAGTGGTGTCCTCCTAGTCTTTTCTCCCCTATGTAAAAAAAAAAAAAAATAGGTATACTTAGCACACAGATATTTGATGACAGAAAGAGGAATATGAAAACATTGCTTGGAAGTGGTGTACAATTGTCTATTTTGGCAGAGTTCCAAGATGAAGAAATATTGTTTTCCTTTGTCAAGCTTGAATACTTACCTGTTTTGTACAAGCTTCACAGATGGAGACACCCCTATAGTATACACTGGAGCACCTGTGTGGGCCCCCTAATAAAAAGGGTGTTCTGGTGTCCCCCACTAGTGCTCCAGAGTCCAGATGTGTAAACAGCTGCTGAGTGTCCTCTCCTTACACAGAATCTAGTTTGCATTACATTCTAGTTACAAACCCATATAGACTCCAAAATTATTTTAAGAGACGTAATAAAAATAAAGAATAGGAACACAGGACAACTACTTACTTTTTTGCAGCACTCTCCTGACCCTTCTGTACTGCTTGTGCTCCCTGATTTTGAGGTCCGACCACAGCTTCCTGCGCTGATCCTTGGATCGTCGTACCCCAAAATTCTTCTGCAGACTTTTGACTACTTTTGCCATGATCTTGGCCTTTCTGACATTGGGGTTGGGGTAAGGTCCATACTTCCTGTCATAGTCGGCCCTCTTCAAGATGTCGACCATCTCCAACATCTCCCCAAAGGACATATTTGAGACCTTAAATCATCTCTTCTGGGATCGGGATGTTTCTGGCTCCGGGCTTTTCTCCTCCTCCTCCTCATTGCTGTATTTAGCACACACCTGCTGTGTCTCCACCATGTGTTCTTCCCCCACTGCACCGAACGAGAAGGGGCAGGGAATAGACTAGAAAGAACGTCAGGGGCAGGCAGGGTTTCACTCATGCGCAGTGTATATAAAGCATAACACGCGTGCATAGTACGTACAATCTGTGAGCGGAGGAAGGAGTATCGGAGGCGCCGATCGTGATAACGAAGGTAAGATCTAAACTGGGCCTATACTGCTTCTAGATTGAGGCCTATATTTTAACAAGATTAGGAGAGTTTCGCCTGAGATTAGGGTTTGTCTTGGGTTGTGTCTTGCAGATAAAATGGATGGCTTCAATGACCACAACTTCCTCCCCCTGTTCATAGACAAATACAGGGAGCTGCCCTATCTGTGGCAGGTCAAACACCCCCAATACAATAATAAACAAAAGAGGCAGGCAGCACTGGAGAAACTGCTGGAGTTGGTGAAGCCGGTGGTCCCCACGGCAACCATCCCATTTAAAAGCCAAAATTGGTGGCCTGAGGAGCACTTATCTTAGGGAGCGCAAGAAGGTCACGGATTCCCAGAGATCCGGAGCTGCAGCAGATGACGTTTATGTCCCCAGGCTGTGGTACTATGAGAGACTGCGATTTCTGTCAGACCAGACTGGAGTTAGGGAATCCCTCTCAACCCTTCCTTCCACTCTTCCTTCCACCCTATCTTCCACCCCAGCTGAGCCTTCCGATGTCCAACCTGGGACTTCCAGCCAGGAAGAAGTGGAGGAGCCCAGCTGGAGCCAGGTATAGCATTGTTCTACAGATTTCTGGTCAATAAATAAATGATGTTTACTAGATGTTATTATTGATCACTAATTGCTGATTTAATAAAGTGTTTTACATATCAATGGACAGTAGTGGGCAAAAATAATTGGGACAAGAATGAAAAATGCTGGGCTCAGAATGATCATCAGTTATATTTGTTAACATTCAATTTGCAACAGTCATGAGGTGAAACTTGTGTGTGATTGATGAATAAAAAACTAAAATGATTTCCCTTTTTCATACACAGGAAGACCTCAGCCAGGACGAGGAGGCTGTGGAATGTGCCACACAGGAGGAGGCTGTGGAATGTGACAGCCAGGAGGAGGCGGGGGTTAGTGGCAGCCAGGAGGAGGTGGGGCTAAGTGGCAGCCAGGAGAAGGCCGGGCCCAGTAGGAGCCTGACAGAATCACAGGTTCCTCCCCTCCACCTTCCAAACAAAAGACCCAGGAAGGGGAGTAACGTGCAGGATTCAGCACTCAGGCTGATTCAGGAGGCTTCTGCGTCCCTCAGAGCCTTCCCCACTCCTCAAGAGGCCTTTGCCTCCATGGCTGCCACAAAACCGCAGGGCATGCAGGAGGGTCAACGCCTCCTGTGTGAGGGCCTTCTTTACAAAACACTAACTAAGGGGGTGAGGGGCAATATCACACACAAAACCCACCTGTGTGAGTTGGACCACCCTCCTCCTCCTCCTGCCACAACTCCACCACCACAGACACAGCGTGGAAGGAAGACCAGAGAGTGATGGCCCTGGGTTCAGTCTGGTCTAACAAAAGATGCAGGCTCTTGTATGACCACAGCCTGGGGACATACATGTCATCTGCTGCTGTTCAGTATCTCTTGGACTTCTGGACCAGACTGCACACCCTTAGATATGGACTCCTCAGGCCACCAATTTTGCTTTAAAATAATTGATGTCTGCCCTGGGGGTCAAAGGCTTCACCAATTTCTGCTGTTTCTCCAGCGTTGCCTCCATCTTTGTTTGGTTCTGATCCCTTAATAAAGGAATTTTTGTTTCAATTATAATCGTCTATGCCTATTTTCCTTTAAAAAGGACAGTTTGTTTGTGAGGAGGCAGGTACATTTCAAAAATACAATGTGAAATTAACAAGAGACACCAACACCAAGCAACCTTCTTGAGATTAAATAATACATGATAATAATGGTGTGGACACACAAAACACACCCAAAAATATTCAGGATGTAAAATAAAAAAAAAAAAAAAATAACAACACTATCAGCCTTGAAAACAATACAAACCAAAAAAAAACATATATCTTTTTTGTCAGATGTGACTAATCAAAATATATTGATGAAAGCATGATAAATAATAAAGAAATAAGTTTGTGAGAAGTCTGTGTGAATATCAGCAGCAAAACTACTTCATTCTTCTAGCATTATAAAGAAGAAGAGAGTGCGCTGTATTAAACAATTTTAAACATTGCAGCCTGACAAAAGTGCTATATCCATTCCGAATGCTAATTTTACCAGTCTGAGCTGTTCCATCTCGGAATTTCTTCTGAGCATGCGTGGCACTTTGTGCGTCGGAATTGTCCACACACGGTCGGAATTGACGCGATTGGATTTTGTTGTCGGAAAATTTTATAGCCTGCTCTCAAACTTTGTGTGTCGGAAAATCCGATGGAAAATGTCCAATGGAGCCCACACACGGTCGGAATTTCCGACAACACGCTCCGATCGCACATTTTCTGTCAGAAAATCCGATCATGTGTACAGGGCAATAGTGTTCTGGAGAAGTGTAAAAATTGTCTGTGGTTACACAGTAGCCCTGATTCAGCAATGGCTCAATCAAAGTAAGAACTGAAGCGGTTGCCATTCCATAATTACTGAATCTTTCATTGAATTTGGTTTCTTTCCCGATGTAAAGGACCGAATGCCATATGTAACCAGTGCTCGATTCACATAGCATGAATGATTTTATGCAAAATCGTGCTCTCTTTGATGCGATATACTGTATCCAGCTGAGTCTTCCTTTGTAGGCCATTAGACTTTCATCGATACTGATGTCTCTATCTGGTACATAGGTCTGCTGGAAATTTTTCTGAATAATTTGATGTACCTCCCAAATGTTTTTGAGTTTTGGTGCTGGATGAGAAGTCTTGTCAAATTCTTCATTATTTTCAAAGTGCAAATACTTCATTATCAGAGAAAATTTGTACTCCGACATGACCATGCCAAAAAAAGGAGTGGCTAATAATTTGTTGGTTGTCCAATACCACTTCTGCATGGGTTTCACTGCCTGAAGAATTATTAGGCCCAGAAACTTCCAGATGTCCTCTTTGGTCACTGGTTCCCACTTTCTGCTCCTTGCAAACCTCTAATGCGTAGCAGCTTGTTGCTCCTGGTACCGATTTGTCTCCGTAACAATTTTTTCTATAACCTCATCGGTCAAAAAGAGTTGGAGGTATGCCAAGGTGTTGTCATCTTCAACCTTCACTTTGGTACCGGGTGCTCCAGTAAACGGGAATCTTGGGGACGCTATGTGCTCTGTATGGCAGTCAATCGAGCACCATGTCCGCACATCACTGGGCACAGTCGCAGGATCATCGCTGAAATCGCTTTCCGTGCCTGGTGATGAACTTCTCCACGAATCACTATCACTCAATTCTGCAAGCGATTCTGTATCTCTGTCCCTGTTTTCCAGCAGGTCATAAACCACTTTGAGGTAGAGGCGTGCTTTTTTGATGCCATGGTCGTTCTGCAGTTTCCAGACAGAAAGTACAGTAAAAATGCAGGCAAGGGTACTAGAGAAAGCACTGGGGGGCAAACTAAGGTCAATTTTATTTTATTTAGTAATGTAATCCAAGAGGATTACAATGTATCAGTGTGTTTGTGCTTTATACTCTTTTAAATTCCCACCCCCCCCGTGTCACGACGCTCGCAGGTAACGGAAGCCAGGGCACACAGTGCATTGGGTGGAAGATCCGGCAGCGGGAGTATATCGCGGGATCCCGGGGACAAGGTAAGTAACCTCTTCCAGGATCCAGCAATGCAATCCCGAGTGTGGCTCAGGGTTAACGCTAATAGTACTGAAATCTCACCCAGAGCCACACTCGGGAATACCGCCAGGGGGGTTATAGAACTACATTGTACTGTTCTTTAACACCACATGTGGCTTTAAAGCATAAAAGTAATTGAAAATATGTGTTTCCATTGGTGATGTCCCCATGGCAGTGCCCAAAATCTCATGCTGTTTTTCAACAATAGCTTGCCTATTAACCTGGAAAATGATCAGAAAACAATAAAAGACCCAGCTCCCATAGATTTAAGTCTGGTTCAGCAATAAGTTTTGGATTCACCAAACTTGGCTCTAACTTAACTCATCAAGGTCCACCCATCACTAAACATAAATTAGATAATGCATCATCTCATATTAAACTGCCTAAAATAACTTTTGAATATGAATTGCACGTATTAATATTTTTATATAGTTACATTGGTCCAGCTTGGACCAATGTAACTATGCATTTACCATACCTGACTGATCCTCCTGGATAACTGTAGTGAGCACCGATATTCCAGTTATCTCCACTAGCTTCCAGGATTCCATGCCAAGCAGCTGCCCTACTGCATTGTGAACACGGGAGTTCACCCTCTTGACAAAGGCATCATTCATTCATTTTAGTGAACGCAAAGCATTCTTTGATTGGGTGAGGCAGAGAGACAGGGAGATGACATGACATCACAATATCCACCTTAAAGTGTTACTAAACCCAAGACCCTACATTCACTATAGCATTTACTATAGCTGGTCTCCCACAGTACACAGAACATGGAAATGCAATTATTTTAGTAAATATAAACTGCTACTTTTTTTCATCCGCAGCTAGAGCAGTTTTGGGACTTCTTTGAGTGTCTGGTTAAAGCTTGCAGACATTGGAGTTTTCATTCTCCCATGAATGAGAAAGCAGGATCACCAACCCTCTGTCTGGACAGTGCTACTTTGCCCTGTGCGGATCACATGCACTCTCCCAAGAAAAAAAAAAACTCTCTAGCAATACACACTGAGTATGTGCAGCCTGTCCCCTGGTTCTGTAAATATCAGGAGAAACTTTGGAGACAGTGAAAGAAGGGGATGATCAGAGGAGAGAGGATTGAACAGCCTTGTTCAACCTGATTTAACTGTTGTGGGTTTAGTAACACTTTAATCAATCAGAGAATGCTTTGCATTCACAGAGAAAATGTAAAGTGCTCTCTGATAGGGATGGGCCGAACGGACCCTTGTTCGGTTCGCATCAGAAGTTTCTCAAAAGTTCGGACCCGAATAACGAACCCCATTAAAGTCGGGACCAGAACGTCAAAAATCAAAAGTGCCAATTTTGAAGGCTTATATGCAAGTTATTGGGCATGGCAATGGTTATAGGGGTCTGGGTCCTGTCCTGGGGGACATGTATAAATAAAAAAAAAGTTTGTAAAAAACGTCATTTTTAAATGAGCAGTGATTTTTTTATTTTTACAGTGAAAGCACAAAAATGAAAATTTCCTTCCAATATAGTGCCTGGGAGGTCCCCTTATGCCGCTTACACACGGTTGGATTTTCCGATGGGAAATGTTGGATGTAAGCTTATTGTCTGAAAGTACGACCGTGTGTATGCTCCATCGAAATTTGTTGTCGGACTTTCCGCCAACAAATGTTGGCTAGCAGGTTCTCAAATTTTCCAGCAACAAAACTTTGTTGTTGGACTTTCCGATCGTGTGTACACAAGTCCTTCGCACAAAAGACCATGCATACTCGGAATCAAGTACGAGCCAGAAAGTGCTGGGTCTTGTAAAACTAGCATTCGTGATGGAGATAACACGTACGTCTTGTACGTTACTACGTTTGTAATTGTTGGCCAACATTTGTGTGACCATGTGTATGCAAGATAAGTTGGAGTCAACAACCTTCGAACAAAAATCCATGGTTTTGTTGTCGGAAAGTCCAATCGTGTGTATGAGGCATTAGTCTACCTGTAAAGTGGCATATCTGTGCCATGTCTACAATCTGCTGCAGCGATAATTGCATTTATAAAGCCCAAAAAATGAAATTTTCCCTGCAAGCTGCCTTTATTTTGCTCAGCAACAGCTGAGGAGCCAGTGTGTATAATGAGGCCACAATGTAGTGCACTGGGAACAAGATTAGAGATTTTTTTGGATACCTTCTGGTGTCACTTTGACTTTGGATAGAAGTAACGGGTGCCTAAAAATTGGTCTTTGGGTGTCGGTGGCGCCTTCCCACCATAACCCTATAGAGGTAATCTTGATGAAAGCAAGAATTGGCCCTGCTGTAAAAAATTGCAATGACAGGTGCAGAAAAATTACTCTTTGGGTGTCGGGGGCACCTTCCCACCATAACTCTATAGAGGTGCTCTTGATGAAGGCAAAAAAAAAATTGCAATGATATGCACCTGTCACACAGGTGCTGAAAAATTGGTCTTTGTTAATTGTGCCCATGAAACCTATACCAAAAACATTGTTCCAGATGAAATGATTGAACACCCTCAAAGTTAGGCAGCCTCAAAGTCCTGCAGAGATTCCACGTCCCAAAAAGACTTAATCAGTGACATCGGCATCAGGGGCTTCATAGCTGGTAATCCAGGTCTGATTAATTTATATAAAAGTCAAACGGTCCATGGAGTCTGTGGACAGACGCATTCTATGATCAGTAACAAAACCTCCTGCAGCACTGAATGCCCATTCAGAAAGCATGCTGGATGCAGGGCAGCCCAAAAACTCAATAGCATACTGGAAAAGTTCTGGCCATTGGTCTATTCTCATGACCCAGTAAGTCAGTTGATCGTCAGCTGGAAATCTCTACATCTCTGTTTTGGCCCCAAGGTAATTGTCCACCATGTGATGCAGACGCTGCCAATGGGATGTGGAAGCTGACAGCCCTGGGCGGTGAGGACTAAAAAAATCCTGAAATGCCTCACTTAGGCAGACGCCTTCTCCAACGCTCCTCTCTTGACCAACAGAAGACTTAAAACTACGTTTTCCAAGACACTGTAACCTACTGGAGTTAGGAAAAACGTTCAATAAAATCCTCTTTAACGTGTCCTCATAAGATTTTATCTTCTGAACTCTCTGTGGGGAAGGGATGAGTTCTGAAACCTTCCCCTTATAAACGGTGGTCAAGGAGGGTTGCCAACCAGTAATCATCCTTCTCCTTTATGCCACGTATTCTTGGGTATTTCGCAGGCTTTGAAGCATGAGGTTGCCCATGTGCCTCAAAAGCCGACTCCTTGGGGTCACTCAGGATGACAGCATCTGGAACTTCCTCCTCCCAGCTACGTACTACGCCCAAGGTTCCTGGGGTTGGAATGGCATTGCTTACAGATTGACCCATGTCTTCCTCTTTTTTCGAAGCCTATGAAAGTGCCAGAATCCTCCTCCTCCTTCCCTCTCTCCTCCTGTGTGTTCTGTGACGTAGGAATGATGGTGTCTGGATAAAGTGGGCCTTGAGAGGAAAGGAAGTCCTCCTCTTCCTCCTGCTGCTCTGCCTCCAGTACCCTGTCCATAATGCCACGCAGAGTCTGCTCCAGCAGGAACACAACAGGGATTGTGTCACTGATGCATGCACTGTCATGGATTACCATCCTTGTGGTCTCCACAAATGGTGACAATACACTGCATGCATCCTTAATGATCAGTCATTGGCATGGGAAAAAAAGCCAAGGCGGCCTGAGCCTGTTGTCGTGCCATATTTACACAGGTATTCATTGACGCCCTCTGCTGCACGTATAGCTGCTGCAGCATTGACAAAGTTGAGTTCCACCTGGTGGGCATGTCACAAATCACGTGATGGTAGAGAGATGGAAAGGCCTTACCTGAAAAGTAGTAGCGACTGGGAACCTGCCATTGTGGTACAGCACATTGTGTGAATTCACAGAAAGAAGCAAAATCCACCAGGCTGAGAGCCAACAGCTTTGCAAACTTGCATTTAGACACTGGGCATGTGGGTGGCAGGAGATGGTTTTGAGAGAAATTTTCCGGCTACAGTCTACAGCTGGTGGTGTGCTGCTGGCAGATGTGCTGCTAGAACCTGGGACATCCTGTGCTATTCCATAATTCCTGTCAATGGAGCCTGCTGAGAGGTAATTACTCGGTATAACAGGGGCAGACTGAAGTGGGTAAGGAGGAGGAGGATTAGGAGGAGGGACAGATTTGTGCCCCTTTTGTGTGGCTTTTAGGTGCTCTTGCCGACAGGCTAAGTGGTTGGACATTAAATGCCATGTTAAGTATGAGGTACTCAAATTGCTGGTGTTTTTGCCACGTTTGATGTGCCTGAGACACAGTTTGCATATAGCAACAGTGCGATCTGCTGCAGATGTGCTGAAAAAGGCCCAGACAGCTGAGCTCTGGGGAGTGGGCTGGGAGATAACAGCTACAGAATGTGATGGAACAGGGTGGCTGCTCTCTACTCTTTCTTGATGTTGGCCTCCTTGGGGTTGTGACCCCTCACCTTCAGTTTCCTCCTCTGCTCTGTCTGGCACCCAAGTCGCATCAGTGACCTCATCATCATCTCCATCTCCTCCATCATCATCATTACCACTGGAGACAACTTGGCAATACGCTGCGGCTGGGGGAACATGAATGCCAATTGTCTACCAGTGTTCTCCCCTCTATCTAGGCTCATGCTCCTTTCATCCTCAACCTCAGAACCAACATCTGAATCCAGTAATGGCTGGGCATCATCAAGGAGCAAGTGACTGACGCAGTGGTCAAGTCATTCAGCTGACTCTTCCACGGCTGATGTTGGGGCTATGGCAGGAATAGATGCGGACAAGGTTTATCCACTCTGGCATCTGCAGGGGACTGCACACTTGTCTCTGCTTGTGTGATAGAGGATGATGAGAAGGTTTAGTAAGCCAGTCCACCACCTCCTCTGCATGCTGTAGCTGGATAACATGGGCAAACCCACTAAACAGAGGAAATGATGCCCTGCCTGAGGACTGGCCACCATGTCCACCTTTGCCTGTTGCCCCTTTTGTTGCTGGCCCCCTTACAGTGCCAAGGGAACATCTGCCTCTCCTTGTTGTCCTCCCAGACATTATTGGGAGGAAGGGGGCGGTGCTTATAAGCAAATGCAAAGAAGAAGTGGAAATCTGTATGTAGATGCACTTTAATCAATGTAAAATGATTTTTGGTGCACTTTAATTTGAGTACTCACACTACACAAACACACTCCATGGATACACTAATAGTATATGGCAATATAATCCGCCAAACGTACAGTGACGCACAGAACTATATGCCATTAGACTTGCAGTAATGCACACAGAAGTAAATGGCGTTAAAGTTACAGTAACGCACACAGAAGTAAATGGCTTTAAACTTGCAGTAACGCACAAAACTATATGGCGTTAAACTGGCAGTAACGCACAAAACTATATGGCGTTAAACTGGCAGTAACGCACGCAAAACTATATGGCGTTAAACTGGCAGTAACACAAACAGAACTATATGGTGTTAAACTGGAAGTAACGCACAAAAAACAATATGGCGTTAAACTGGTAGTAACACACACAGAACTATATGGCGTTAAACTGGCAGTAACGCACACAGAAGTAAATTACGTTAAACTGGCAGTGACGCACACAGAAGTAAATGGCATTAAACTGGCAGTAACACAATCAAATAGACGATGTTCAACCATCACTACACCGACACTATCTGAACTACTCTACTCGCTGGCCCCCTCGCTGGCAAAAGAGCTGGAAGAAGATAGCGGAGGGGCCCGGGAGAAGAGGCGGAACACTGAGAGAAGAGGCCGAACACCGGGAGAAGTCGGAAGGAGACCCCCGAAGTCGGAAGAAGACCCCGGAGCTGCCTAATAAATTACTCTTAAAACCTGTGTACTGTGTTTTTTTTTTATTGACACTTTTTCCCCCCAGGTGAATGGGTAGGGGTACCATGTACCCCATACTCATTCACATAGGGTGGGGGGCCGGGATCTGGGGCCCCCTTATTAAAGGGGGCTCCCGGATTCCGATAAGCCCCCCGCCCGCAGACCCCAACAACCAACGGCCAGGGTTGTCGGGAAGAGGCCCTTGTCCTCATCAACATGGGGACAAGGTGCTTTGGGGTGGGGGGGCCTGCAGGGTGCCCCCCCTCCCCCAAGGCACCCACCCCCCCATGTTGAGGGCATGCGGCCTGGTACGGCTCAGGAGGGGGGGTGCTCGCTCGTCCCCACCCCCTTTCCTGGCCGGCCGGGCTGCATGCTCGGATAAGGGGCTGGTATGGATTTTGGGGGGGACCCCACGCCAATTTTTCAGCATAGGGGGTTCCCCTTACAACCCATACCAGACTCAAGGGCCTGGTATGCCCCTGGGGGGGGAACCCACACCGTTTTTTTTATTTAAAATTTGGCGCGTCATTCCCCCTCAGGATTCATACCAGACAGCTGTCAGCACTGACTGTCACTCATCGCAAAAGGAAGAAAAGTTTTCCTTTCCCGATGAGCGAGCCAGCGCGACATGCACAGCACCCTGTCGCCGAGAACCAGCGCGATGGTATCGCGCTGGAAACACAATCTCGCGGTCTGGTACTGTAATTATGTAAAAATATCCATTCCTGGAATTCATGTTTAAGTTCTAAACATAATAAAGAAAGACATTATATGGAAAATACTATACAATCTTTTTAACTGAGCAATTTGCAAAGTTCAAAGCTACCAATCACAATCTATGCTCTGATTCCAGTTAACAGAAATGTTATTGGTTGCTATGGTTACTGAACTCTGCCACAACATGTGCTTTTTTAACTGCTTTTATGAATAAGCAAACATATAGCTAGGGAATGAAGTACTCTGGATTCAGAGAGTAGTGTATCACCAGGAGAGACACATTGACCCTCAAAGTGCAGTTCTATGAATATATGAAGATTTTGTAAACCTTTTACATTGACAATTGCCAGTTAGGTATCTGCATGGAAAAGTCCTCTTCAGAATAAGAACATGATCATTAAAATATCCAACCTGGGTGGTACAGTGCAGTAAGATGAAACTTAATGTCTTTTTACGTTTTCCATACAGGATATATAGGTAAGGTACATTTGCTTCAAATGCATGCAGATAAAAAAAAAACATGAAGTTTCTTACTGGATAAAAAAACACAAAGTTTCTGCTTACAAATTGAGTCTGCTGATCTGATATTGAATTATATAGAACATATTTCTAAAAAATAGGAAGAACCAATGGGATGGTTTGATTTACTTAGACTGAGGCATGCAACATCTGGTGCAGCTCTGCATAGAAACCAATCAGCTTCCAGTTTTTTTTTTTCAAAGCTTAATTGAATTGGCTGAAGTTAGAAGCTGATTGGCTACCATACACAGCTGCAGCAGATTTTACACTCTCCAGCTTTAGTAAATCAACCCCAATGTATTTTAAATGTAGGAAATACATTTTAAAGTGTATGTAGAGCTAAATGATTTTTCAGTTGTGTCTAGAATGTGCAATAATTTAGACCTTGGTATGTTTTATTGCTGTCTTTGGCCCATGCTGGGAATATTCAGAGTCACTAATGAGACCCTACAGAAAGTGATGGGAAATCCAAGCATTTTAAAACAACAAAAATAGAAGGATAAATCATCTGATAGACACATGTTCAGGTAACAGCTGTCTAATGCCGCGTACACACGAGCAGGCTTTTCAACCGGACTGGTTTGACAGACCAAATCTGTTGGACAATCCGACCGTGTGTGGGCTCCATCGGACCTGCAGCAGACTTTTTCATGTGAAAATCTGATGGACTTTAGATTTGGAACATGTTTCAAATTTGTCCGACTGACTCGAGTCTGGTCGAAAAATCCGCTCCTCTGTATGTTAGTCCAACGGACCAAAACCGATGCTAGGGCAGCTATTGGCTATCAACTTCCTTATGTTAGTCCGGTCATACGTCAACACGTACGAATCCGTCGGACTTTGGTGTGATCGTGTGTAGGCAAGTCCATTCGTTCAAAAGTCAGTCGGAAGTCTGTCAAAAGTCTGTCGAAAGTCAGTCGAAAAGACTATCGGACCTTTGTTGCCGGAAAGTCCGCCCATGTGTACAGGGCATAAGAGGGACTTTCCCTCACTTTGAACTCCTTTTACTTCTATCTGCCTGTAGACAAAAAGTTAAAGGAAATTTTGCCAAGAAGACAAAGACAAAAACTGACACGGCTTATAGCCACTCCCTCATTGGTCCAAAACTATAAAAATCTGTTATAAATAAAATGTCTAGTTTTACAAATATTTTAATTATAACATTACAATTATTTTAATGATTTTTTTACACATTTTTTTACACATTTTATTAAATGATTTTTTTAAATGATTAGTTACAGTTTTTGTATAATGTTTTATTTTTTTTCACAACACTGTTGCGGGGGGGGGGGCTTTGGTGAAATTTCAGGGGTTAAAACAATCCCCCTATGTTTCGCTTTTGAGACAGAGAAAGAGACTGAGGAGATACAGTAGTTTGCTCAATCCCCTTGTCTATAACCTAAGCTGCACTGGACAGTGAATGGATGAATAAAGAGGCTTCTGTTCATTGATAAACTCAAGTGTAGGAAACACAATTTACTATGCTTTGGTTATAAATAAACACAGTGAGCAATCGCTACCAATCACTCATGAACAAAAGGAAGGGGCTGGCAAATATGACATATTTAACAATAACTATGTATCTGAATACAATGTATACAACTACATTTCCATGATTTACCACTATTCTCGTGAAGAAATCTTTAAAAAAAATAGATACATTTTTCAAACTAGCTGAAATATCTTGTTTATGCAAAGTGTTTATATGCCATTTACTTTTACTTATACCAATGGGTTAAACGAATAACTATTCAAATGGTGAAATATAAGTAAAACGTTACCAAGTGCCTATTAAAACTGGTGCTAATGTGAAAAAATCAATTGTATAGATCTATGCGTTCATAATCTTTCAACACACCAATTAAATTATTTGTTCCTCTTTAAAAAAATAGCAGAAATAAACACCCTTGTGATGTGTCATAAAAGATAAAGTCCATATGAGGAATCTTGTATTGTAGATCAATCATGAATCTTCTGCTTTGGAACAAAGGATGGAGCAAGTGGCTGTGATGCCATCACGTTTTATTCATTTTTTTCCCTATGCAGTGAGAAGGCTCAACCCTCTGCTGCCTGTGAAACATTTTTATCCAGTTCCCTTTGGTGTGCACTATTTGTGGTGATGTTGCTGTACAATTTGATTTGACTTTTTGGCTTGCAGTTTCCGAAATGCTGTGTTCTTAGTGCTGTGTGCAATTTCTGTGGAATTACAAGTGACTTTTAATAAATTTTTACATCTACCCTATGGAGTTTTCCCTGTTTTGTTTTCATTGAGGGGTCTGGATGTGTGGAGGATTGAGGGAAGATAACTGACCTTCCCTCCCACAGCTGTGGAAGTTTAACACCTGAACCCAAAGAAAGTGTCTTTTGGTTATTCCATTGAAGAAAAACAGGAAAAACTTTCTGGATTACTACCCAGGTGGAGATCACAGATGCCGGCAGGCAAATGCAACAAGCCTTTAAGATCTCTATAATTTGAGATCCTACAGATTCGGTAAGCGAGCATTTTTACTTTACCTATAGCGGGAAGATCATTTATTTGTTTGTTCCAAAGCAGAAGATTCATGATTGATCTACAATACAAGATATCCTCATATGGACTTTATCTTTTATGACACATCACAAGGGTGTTTATTTCTGCTATTTTTTTAAAGAGAAACAAGTAATTTAATTAGTGTGTTGAAAGATTATGAACGCAAGAGGGGCGTGGCATCCGAGCCCGAAGATGGCCGCTTAGCTTCCGAGCTCCGCCACAACGCCGGGGGAATCCGTCTCCATCGGAGCATTTAGAGGTGCCATCCTCTTCCATCCGCCACATCAGAGCTTACACTACCACCAGGGATGCCGAGGAGAAGAAAAGAACCTCCGCCGCAGCTCCGTAAGCTGCTGGGGTTCTTCTCCACCTCAGCGGGGCCTAATCAAAATGGCGCCCAGCCGAAGCGCAGAACGAAACAGGCCGCATCCACGACCTATCCGCCCCGACTGAACGGCACCGATCCAGGGAATCCACACAGCGGATCGTCCTCAGCGGCATCCACCCCCACTACTAGGAGCCCTGCTAAATGCAGACAGAGGACATCCTCTCCTCAGGGAAATCGGCACCAGCAGGGTATGGAGGTGAGCGCTCACAATACCTCACATTTTCAGGCCTCAGCAGCCCCTGACCCCATAGTGGGATTCCCTACATCAGGGCAGCCTGTCTCAGACACTGTCCTCAAGGAGATGTTAATGTCCCTAAGATCATCTTTGCATCAGGATATGCTGCAAAACAGTACAAAAGTGTCCGGCAGAAGTGCATTCACTGGGTGAAAGGGTAAATCAGATTGAGATTACTCTGGATTCACATGCATCCTCCTTCAATGAAATGGTGGATGCTCATACCACTCACTCAGATGAAGTTTCCTGGATCAAAGATAAATTATCCGACCTTGAAGACAGATCCAGAAGGAATAACCTAAAAATAAGAGGCATTCCTGAATCCGTCCCTGCGCTACAACTACCACAATATGTCCAAGAATTATTCACAGCGCTGCTTCCCGCAATGTCTGCGCTGGAGCTCACGGTAGATAGAGTGCACAGAATACCAAAACCATCCTTTTTACCCGATGATGTATCCAGGGATGTTCTATTGAGGCTCCATTTCTATTAAGCAAAAGAATCAATTTTGGCTTCATTCCGCAACCCTGATCAGCGCCCACCCCAATATGCCTCTCTACAGCTACTCCCTGATTTGTCTAGGCATACCCTCCAGAAACGCCGTAATTTAGCCACTATTACTAAAGCGCTACGCAACCATCACATACTACACAGGTGGAAATATCCTGCTGCGCTCTCCATTACACATAACAGCACGACTACCACTGTCTCTACCATGGAGGAGGGTCTGCATATCCTCAGGCAATGGGGAATACTGTCGGAAGCATCTCCATCTCCTATACAAGTTGACCCTCCTCCATACATGCAGGCAGACTGGCAGGTGGTGAAACGAAAAAAGAGTGACAAAAAACCTGCTCAACTGCCGGATTGCTCCTAATCAATTTACTCAATCCTTATGTCTAAACTCCCCCGGTGAAGGCACACTTGGAAATATTTCCAATACCCCTCAACCTTATTGAACAGTGTTTATGGATCAAGAATCCCCCTGTGGATTCTCCTATCACCCTGTAACCTTTCTTTTTTCTCCTTATAATTTGTTCTGTTATTTGTTTTTTATTGTTTTTATGGATCAACAACCATTTGCAGATCCATACCCAACTACGCTATTATGGAAAGGAACCTGCCACTTTTGCAACCCACTTGTCTGCTACGAGGGACACTCCAGACACAAAGCCACCCTGATACAGAAGACACCCATCAAGCGTGAGTACTATCCACCTTCGACATATAACATACCTTCCTATATGCCCAATGCCAGTTAAAATAATATCCATCAACGCCCATGGCTTAAACCACCCAGCCAAGAGAGCATCTCTTTGGAAAGAAGCTGACTCTTCCCAATGCGATATTCTGTGCGCTCAAGAGACACACTTCCATCATGCAGCATCACCAAAATGCTCTCATAGAAATTTCCAACACTACTTCTTCTCCAGTATGAATGCGAAAAAAAGAGGGGTTATGGTGGCTATTAAAGACTCTATATCATTTCAACTTCACTCCGAAATATCCGATATAGCGGGCAGGTACCTCATTATTGTATGTGACATCAATTCTACCCGTTATACCCTTGTGAACGTATATGTTCCCAATACCAAACAAATTAACTTCCTGAACAGATTGATGAAGAAGCTGAAAAGAATCCAACAAGGTTCCCTTATAATTTGTGGAGACTTTAATATTACTCCTGATCCACGCATGGACTCTACCTCATAGTTACATAGTTACATAATAGGTGAGGTTGAAAAAAGACACAAGCCCATCAAGTCCAACCTATGTGTGTTATTATGTGTCAGTATTACATTACATATCCCTGTATGTTGCGGTCATTCAGGTAATTATCTAATAGTTTCTTGAAGCTATCAATGCTCCCCGCTGAGACCACCGCCTGTGGAAGGGAATTCCACATCCTTGCCGCTCTTACAGTAAAGAACCCTCTACGTAGTTTAAGGTTAAACCTCTTTTCTTCTAATTGTAATGAGTGGCCACGAGTCTTATTAAACTCTCTTCTGTGAAAAAGTTTTATCCCTATTGTGGGGTCACCAGTACAGTATTTGTAAATTGAAATCATATCCCCTCTCAAGCGTCTCTTCTCCAGAGAGAATAAGTTCAGCGCTCGCAACCTTTCCTCATAACTAAGATCCTCCAGACCCTTTATTAGCTTTGTTGCCCTTCTTTGTACTCGCTCCATTTCCAGTACATCCCTCCTGAGGACTGGTGTCCAGAACTGGACAGCATACTCCAGGTGCGGCTGGACCAGAGTCTTGTAGAGCGGGAGAATTATCTTTTTATCTCTGGAGTTGATCCCCTTTTAATGCATGCCAATATTCTGTTTGCTTTATTAGCAGCAGCTTGGCATTGCATGCCATTGCTGAGCCTATCATCTACTAGGACCCCCAGGTCCTTTTCCATCCTAGATTCCCCCAGAGGTTCTCCCCCCAGTGTATAGATTGCATTCATATTTTTGCCACCCAAATGCATTATTTTACATTTTTCTACATTGAACCTCATTTGCCATGTAGTCGCCCACCCCATTAATTTGTTCAGGTCTTTTTGCAAGGTTTCCACATCCTGTGGAGAAGTTATTGCCCTGCTTAGCTTAGCGCCGGTTCACATTAGAAGCGGCACGACTTGCAGGTCGCCTCACCGAGGCGACCTGCACACGACTGCCGCGGCGACTTGCAAGACGACTTCTGTATAGAAGTCTATGCAAGTCGCCCCCAAAGTAGTACAGGAACCTTTCTTCTAAGTCGGAGCGACTTGCGTCGCTCCGATTAGAACGGTTCCATTGTACAGAACGGGAGGCGACTTGTCAGGCGGCTAGGTCACCTGACAAGTCGCCCCCGTGTGAACCGGCCCTTAGTATCGTCTGCAAATACAGAGATTGAACTGTTTATCCCATCCTCCAGGTCGTTTATAAACAAATTAAATAGGATTGGTCCCAGCACAGGACCCTGGGGAACCCCACTACCCACCCCTGACCATTCTGAGTACTCCCCATTTATCACCACCCTCTGAACACACCCTTGTAGCCAGTTTTCAATCCATGTACTCACCCTATGGTCCATGCCAACGGACCTTATTTTGTACAGTAAACGTTTATGGGGAACTGTGTCAAATGCTTTTGCAAAATCCAGATACACCACATTTACGGGCCTTCCTTTATCTAGATGGCAACTCACCTCCTCATAGAAGGTTAATAGATTGGTTTGGCAAGAACGATTCTTCATGAATCCATGCTGATTACTGCTAATGATATCGTTCTTATTACTAAAATCTTGTATATAGTCCCTTATCATCCCCTCCAAGAGTTTACATACTATTGATGTTAGGCTAACTGGTCTGTAATTCCCAGGGATGTTTTTTGGGCCCTTTTTAAATATTGGTGCTACATTGGCTTTTCTCCAATCAGCTGGTACCATTCCAGTCAATAGACTGTCTGTAAAAATTAGGAACAACGGTCTGGCAATCACCTGACTGAGTTCCCTAAGTACCCTCGGATGCAAGCCATCTGGTCCCGGTGATTTATTAATGTTAAGTTTCTCAAGTCTAATTTTAATTCCGTCCTCTGTTAACCATGGAGGTGCTTCCTGTGTTGTGTCCTGAGGATAAACACTGCAGTTTTGGTTACTGAAGCCCCCCGATTCACTCGTGAAGACTGAGGAGAAGAATAAATTCAATACCTTTGCCATCTCCCCATCCTTTGTAACCAGATGTCCTTCCTCATTCTTTATGGGGCCAATATGGTCTGTCCTCCCTTTTTTACTGTTTACATACTTAAAGAATTTCTTGGGATTTTTTTTGCTCTCCTCCGCTATGTGTCTTTCATGTTCTATCTTAGCCGTCCTAATTGCACCCTTACATTTCTTATTGCATTCTTTATAAAGTCTGAATGCTGAGGATGATCCCTCAACCTTGTATTTTTTGAAGGCCTTCTCCTTTGCTTTTATATGCATTTTTACATTGGAGTTAAGCCATCCAGGATTTTTGTTCGCTCTTTTAAATTTATTACCCAATGGGATACATTGGCTAATGCCCTTATTTAATATGCTCTTAAAGCAAACCCATCTCTCCTCCGTATTCTTTGTTCCTAATATTTTATCCCAATTTATGCCTTTTAGCAAGGTTTGTAGTTTAGGGAAGTTGGCTCTTTTGAAATTCAGTGTCTTTGTGTTCCCTTCATGTTTCCTATTTGTGTGATTTATACTGAAACTAATTGACCTGTGATCGCTGTTACCTAAATTGCCCCGTATTTCCACATCTGTGATCAGGTCTGTATTGTTGGTAATCAGTAGATCCAGTAATGTTTTATTTCTAGTTGGTGCGTCTACCATCTGACCCATAAAATTGTCCTGCAAGACATTAAGGAACTGGCGAGCCTTAAATGAATGCGCGGTTCCCTCCGCCCAGTCTATGTCTGGATAATTAAAATCCCCCATTATGATAACACTTCCCATCCTTGCTGCTAATCCAATTTGTGATAGGAGATCCGTCTCCACTTCCTTCCTCAGGTTAGGGGGCCTATAGCATACTCCCAGTATTATTTTCCCCTTAGCTTCATCCCTTTGGAGCTCTACCCATAAGGATTCCACCTCCTCTCTAGCTCCCTCAGTGATGTCATCTCTCACATTCGCTTATACATTATTCTTGATATATAGGCATACCCCTCCCCCTTTTTTACCCTCTCTATCCTTGCAGTATAGGGTATACCCTTGAATGTTTGCCAGCCAATCATGAGAGCTGTTGAACCAGGTCTCTGAAATTCCCACAAAATCCAAATCCTCCTTGTACAACAGTATCTCCAGTTCCCCCATCTTGTCCGCCATGCTCCTGGCATTGGTGAACATGCCACATAGTTTAGACCGGTCGCATATTGTCCTCGTATTGGGTGTTTCAAGATTGCAACTCGACTTATTCTAAAAGATCTCCTTCTCTGAATTTCTTCCTAAGATCTGTACGCATGCTAATGAACGGGACTTTACATTTTACTCTCATAGACATTGCACTTACTCGAGGATCGATCTGGTCCTAATGGACAAGTGGTTGCTTCAAAAAGTGACTCAAATTAAAATAAATAATATTACTTTGTCAGACCACGCTTCTATCCTCCTAACACTAGGGGATAAATATCCTACTAACAGGGCATTCATATGGCATGCTAGCCCTCAAGTAATACAAACAACAGCCACTAAGAAATTGTTAGAAAACCACTTCTCTGATTACTTCCAGATCAATTCCTCTTCCACAAATGATCTGTTTGTACTTTGGAATGCTCACAAGGCATACATTAGAGGTATATTTATTCAATTAGCCACAAAACTCAAAAAACAGACACAGCAGCCGCTTGATACTCTTCTCGCAGATATCAAATTTCTAGAAGATCTAGATAAAAAAAACCCTACACGCCAAGTCAGTAAAAGACTGACAGATCTGCGACACGCTCTCAGATTAGAATTACTTCATTCCTTTGAACAAAAGGAACGACGGCTTAAAATGTTATTCTATTCGACCAGCAACAAAGCTGGGAAAACATTGACAAACTACGAGGCCAACGCTTCAAAACTAAAATACCTTTCATTATTAGCCCTACCTCCAAGCAAAAAGTATTTTGATCCCCAAAGTATTGCCAACACATTTAGCGAATACTACGGGTCCCGTTACAACCTTAATCAAGACAGTCATACTGACCAGCCATCACAAAGAGCTATAAATGAGTTCTTAAAAAATATTAATTTAACTAAACTCTCCACTTCTCAGATTCAAGCCTTGAATTCCCCTTTCTCACTATCTGAGTTAATGACAGTTATTGACACTCTTCCCATCAATAAGTCACCAGGACCGGATGGTTTGACAGGGGAATATTATAAGACTTTTAAACACTATTTAGGGCCGTACCTCCTAAAGGTATTTGAAGCCGCTGCTGCCTCATCTTCTTTTCCATCTGAGATGTTAGAAGCATTAATAGTCACGTTGCTTAAACCAGGGAAGACACTGGATGTTCCTCAAAACTTTAGACCGATTTCCTTATTGAATACCGATCTAAAGCTTTATGCCAAAATGATAGCAATGAGACTAATTGACATTCTCCCCACTATAATCGACCCAGATCAATCTGGATTCACCAAGGGCAGACAAACATCTGATGCTACCAGAAGATTAATAGATGTGATTCATATAGCTAGGAAGCTCGGGACGCCTTCTCTGCTTCTTGCTTTGGATGCAGAGAAGGCGTTCGACAGAGTACATTGGACATATCTCGCAACCACATTGGAAAAATTTGGTTTTACAGGCCACATACTGTCTGCAATACTATCTTTATATACCTCACCATCAGCCCGAGTATATACCTCAGGTATGCTATCTAAACCTTTCAAGATCACAAATGGCACCCGCCAGGGCTGTCCATTATCCCCCTCATTTTCAACCTCTTAATGTAACTCCTCACAGCCAGCATAAGGCAAAACCCTAATATACAAGGCTTTTCCATCAATAACCGCAAACACGTCATAAGTCTCTTTGCAGACGATGTGATCCTCATGTTAACTAATCCAGTGTCATCCCTACAACATGTTTCTCAACTATTACAAGAGTATGGTAAGATATCATATTACAAAGTAAACGAAACCAAATCTTACATATTGGATCTTGGTGTAGCAGCAAATGATAGAACAATTTTGCAAAATAGGTACCCATATGTATGGGACTCCCAAGAAATAACTTACTTAGGAATTATACTAACATCCCACCCTACACAACTATTTCATGCTAATTACCTTCCGTTAATACGTTCCTTAAATAAGGGTCTCCAGTCCATAAGCAAACACACATTGTCATGGTCAGGTAGGTTGGCCACCTTCAAAATGCAAATCCTGCTACAAGTACTTTATGTATTTCGTACAGTTCCCATCCCAATCCCTCGACAACACTTTCTTACTTACAATCCACACTTTCTAGATATTTATGGGATGGCAAAAAAGCCAGATGCGCTCTAACCAAGCTTCGTAAAACAAGAACAGCAGGAGGGGTTGGCCTACCAATATTTGCTGACTACCATCTAGCTGCAATCCTAGCACAACTAAGAGGGTGGTTTCCCCACCACCAAACGCCATTTTGGTGCACTATTGAACAATCAACAATACCAGGAGGCAACCTCTATGATTATTTGTTAGCTTTTATGTATCTCAAATCCAAACCTTCTGACCTCCCTCTGCCGATTCTAGCAACACTAAACTCATGGAAGACCTTGATAATAACCAAATCTAGATCATCTCCTACCATATCTCTGTCCGTCCCTATATCAACTTTGGATCTATTGATCCCAGACATACCCTTGAATAAGTGGATAGCGAAGGGAATACAATGGGTTTCGGACTTACACTCTGGCACTAACGCTAGATCATTTGACGATCTACAAACGACATATGACCTACCTACTTCGGAACGATTTCAACATTTCAGAATTGCTTCTTACCTCAAAAAACATAACATCAATTACAAGTTATTTTGGCAGATTCATGTATACCTTACTGCCAAAACACCTCGTAAAGGAGGTATATCATTGTTCTACACTTATCTCCATGATAAAAACATATTCATTAAAACAAATTCCATGCTAGCATGGGAAAGGGATCTTAACAACACCTTTTCCCCACAACAATGGCACAAGGCTTTGCAACACATACACTCGGCTACCAAAAGCACCAACCTCTGGGAACTCTCACATAAGATTACACAACATTGGTATTTAACACCCTATCATCTAGCTAAATTCGACCGATCTACACCTTCCACCTGTTGGAGGAACTGTGGGCAACCGGGCACTATCTATCACATCCTGTGGGAATGTGAACACCTGACCTCATATTGGTCCCATATCTTCAAAATCCTACGTCAAACAACGGATCTAAATATACAGAACTCCTCATCATTAGCTATCCTAAACATAGGTATAGAAGATATCCCACCACTATATAGACAATTTACTATTCACTTATTCCTAGCAGCCAAATTAGTGATACTAAGAAAATGGAGATCGTTGCACCCTCCAGGAATAGAAGAGACCGTAACTACATTATCTTTGCATTACACTTATGAGAAGATGCTAGCATCCATTAGTGGAAAGTATGACACATTCCTTCCACGTTGGCAACGTTGGATAAATTGGTACGACAATTATTGTAAATGACTGGAATCACACCTGATATCACTAGGGTGAATTAACTCATGATTTTCTGTGTTTTTTTTCTTTAAGACTCATGTCCTTCCTTTTCCATATGGCTTCTGAATTGATCCTGTATTATATACACATTAGTTACTTTTACTAGTTACGGGCTATACGCTCTTGTTACAAGAACGCTAACAGATATAAACTGGTTAATACTGCTGTTGACACAGAGGCATGTAGAGGCTGTGCCTCCGCTGGGCCACAGTTAGTTCCCAGATGGGGTGACTAGCGGAGGAATATAGCCTCTCCTCCCTTGCTCTACTCCTCACATATCAGGGAATTGTATTAAGTCTGTAAAGTTATATGAAACTGTTAGCCTCTATGGTTTATATTTTGGTTTATGATATCTACTGTTATATGTAAACATGGTGTATATCTTTGTAAACTGACAAAACTTGAATAAAAATAATTAAAAAAAAAAAAAAGAAAGATTATGAACGCATAGATCTATACAATTGATTTTTTCACATAAGCACCAGTTTTAATAGGCACTTGGAAACTTTTTACTTATATTTCACCATTTGAATAGTTATTCGTTTAACTCATTGGTATAAGTAAAAGTAAATGGAGTAAATTAGTTGCTCCTTATTTATGACATATAAACACTTTGCATAAACAAGATATTTCAGCTAGTTTGAAAAATGTATCTATTTTTTTAAAACATTTCTTCACGAGAATAGTGCTGAATCACGGAAATGTAGTTGTATACATTGTATTCAGATACATAGTTATTGGTGGCGCGCTTGTATTTTTTTGTTACTTTGTTTGGGTATTTTTTTTTGTATTTTTGACTTACACGAGCAGTTGCACCGTTTTGTTGTTTTTTTACATATGGTTAGCGCAAAATATACTCTTTTGATACAAATATGACATATTTACCAGCCCTTTCCCCAATCTCCAAGCTGAAAAGATCTCCATCCTATATGCCTGCAGCAGCCATCAGAAGAGGAGAGGTGGGAAGCTGGCAGCACTGTGGGAGGGGGGCACACAGGGGTGGTGCACAGAAAGGGTGATCTGGTATTACAGGAACCAATCCCCTGTGTCTCTCCTTGCAGCAGCTGAAATTCAGCAGAAGAGAGAAGAAGAGAAGATGGCTTACAGCTGCTGCAGGGAGAGACACACAGGGGATCAATTCCTGTAATTACACACCCTCGCTGCACCAATCACCCCCTCTCCTGCGCACATCCAATTCACCTGCTGCCCAGACCCCCCTGCTGGCCCAGGCCCGGTACAGGAGGACTGCTCCATTCCTAATAAATTATAGACCAAAAATGTCTCCCTTTGTTGCAGCAACAGGAATCATACAGAATAAATGTTTTCTAAAAAGTAGAACATCTTTATTATACAATGAGTTAAAAAATGCTGATCTATACAATCCATATCTTAATTTGATAGTAAACATCATCTCCTGCTAGAATCATAGGGAGCAGAGATAATAAAACACTTATTGTAAATATTGCATGTGCACCAGTATCTCCAGAATCTCTGCTCCAGAGCCTGAGAAAGGTTTTCTATAGGCTTTCAGAGGACAAAGGTGTAATTTTTTTGAAGGCAAACACATATTTGGTAGTATTGGCCTGCAAGATAATAGTGGTGGACATGAGGGTTTGATTTACAAAAGGCAAATAGGCTGTTCACTTTGCAAGGCCATTTAACTTTGCAGGGGAATTTTCCCATACTGTTTATCTAGAATAACCAATCATTGCAAGGAAAAATCTGTATTTTTGCTTGACCATGATTGGATGGTGGAAGCAGTGCTGGGACAAGGTCACCTGGTGCCCAGGATGAAGATGGCAAATTGTGCCCCCCCTCCTAGATGGAGGGGGTGGGGCTAATAGCGGTGCCCGGATGAAAATGTATGTAATGTTTGTGGCATGTGCTGAAATAGTACCAATAGTTGTGGTACACTGCAGCAAAATGAAGAGTTTAAAATCATTGCACAAATTAGGAGCTAACAATGGCGAAGAAAAAAAATTCCTGTGTTGACAGTATTACTGACAGAAAAAATGTCCCTGTGTCAGCGGTGTTGCTAAAAGGAACAATGGTGCTGCATCAATGTCAGGGTGGGCAAACTGCAGCTGCATCACTGGTGTTAATCTGAGAAGGACTGTCAGTGGAATGGAGGAGGGAAAGTGAGGTGAGCTCTGATAGATGCATAAAGGGATTTCTGGTGGAGGAAGGGGGGTTGAAAGGGCAATTTTATTCTCAGAGGGCGATTGATAGGCAGAGGGGAAGCAATACGTCACCTCCTTGCAACCTGTTTTAACCCACTTGGTGTGCGTGGTGACATCACATTAAAGTCCCGACCTACTCATTTCATCCAGACAAAATGCATAGGGAGGGCTTTGATGTGACGCATGCCAAGTCCGGGCTCAGGATCAGATGATGCAGCCAGGGACGGGCTGGTAAAGATAAATCATGCACTATATGAGTGTTTATTTTGTAAGTGCATGGCGATGAGTTTTTTATATAATAAAGTTGTGAATGTTTTACACTATGAGTATCTTTTCCTCCTTCAAAACCTGGGTTTGATGGCCGAGTGTTCATTGTGGAATAGCATTTGTGACAGCATTGGGGAAAGAGCCCCTGCGCCCTTGTGCTGGATTTTGCATGCGTATGTGCATTTGATGGTTGTTGATATTACCAACCGTCTTCTCTGGTGAGTCATTTAGCAGATACAGTAGTGTATTTTACACTGAAGGTGTGATGGGATTATTTTCATTTTGATTCTGGAGCTTTGAGGCTCTGATTTCACGGGACACTTTATCATATTGGAGAAGTATATATTTATAGTATATAATATTTATATAAAGGATACGTTCACCTTTCACAACCCATATTCAGGGTGTTCCGTGAATGGGAATTACAAGTACCGACAGCCTTTGCGCCTGTAAGCTTGTAGTTCTCAATCAAAAAAGCAGCGCTGTTGAGCACAGTGTTAGTTCATTGATTGTTCCTGAATGAGATAGACAAGAGACCTGCATCAGATAGACAAGATAAAAAAGTGTGGGGCGCTCTGGATAACAGGACTGACCAGAAGCAAAGTCTGCAATAGAGATGGATACAATACAGGCATGGTAGTGTCTTCAAACACTTGGGCAGTACTTCATGAGGGAAGCAAACTCTGGTAAGGATAAACAAACAAAAAAGGCATCTCTATGTGCAGCAATAAAAAAATGTAATAGCCCAAAGGATTAAAACACTTACAAGACATTAGATGAAAATAGGATCATCATGGTAAGTTAGTAGGGATGGTGGTCCAGCGTCAGGGTGGTCCCAGCTGCTGAGGCCCTGGAGGTGGTCCAATGTGCAGCAGGGGATCCCAGCCAACCAGCAGAGGGAAGCTGCAGCAGAAGGAAATGCCAAAAGGATCAGCCATGCCGCTAGGATTAGCATGAAACACAGACCCCAGAAGTGACATCAGCATAAGTGGACCAAAACCAGCGCGGACCAGATGGGCCGGAAGTGATGTAAAGGGGCGGGACACATTTCAAAACTTTAGATTGGTTCCTCCTTCATACCAATAGCTAGAAGCCAGAGGGTGTGGCTTCTTATAGTGTCAGGGGGCAAGGCTGTAGGTGGGACTAAAATCAGGGACAAGGAGGAAGGCAGCCAGAGCCAGGGATTGTTATGTGCTGCATCAGCATCAGCACGGGATATGTAAAAAATACACAGGAAAGTCAGTAAATGGAGATAGCATAGGACAACCAAGAACATTCACAGGAATAAAATAAATAGATGATAACAGGGGGACTACAAATGCCTGCATGATGCCTGGCATGACACAATTAAAAAGACAATTGGCATATATATAACCAGATCACACACACATATACATACAGTAAATGCACAGTACATACCCAGTCATAAAAAACAAATACATATAATACATGTGATTTAATGTCCAGCAGGGGGCGTACATGTTTGAAAAATATAACAGATAAACTAAAAAATCTATATGTGGACTATAATTATGTGTAAGAATATATCAGATGAGAAGCATGTCATAAAAAACCCACTATGTGTGTGTAGGGTTATTGATGAACCGAAAAGAAGTACACAAATGGAACCATGTAAGAATAACGGTAAAGGTGACTAAAGCAACGCATTGATTTCTAGCTCCTCATTTAACCCTCCAGGAGGCAGAACATCCAAAGAATAAATCCAATATATATCCCTCTGGCAAAGCCTGCAAAAACTTCCAACAGGGGAGATCTCTGGGCATAGTTTCAATAACCCAAACTTTCAGACCATCGGTGGACTTGTTGTGGTGTCCCAAAAAATGTCTAGGAACACTGTATATATCCTCAGTAACGGAACACTCGCCAAATCGATTGCGTAATGTCCTTATGGTCCGACCAACATAGAAGAGACCACAGGGACTTGTCAGGCAATATACTACATAGACGGAGGAGAATGTGTGGTATTTCTTGATTGGATTGGTTTTACCTTTGATGCAAAATTCCTTCTGCCCATGCTAGACAAACCGACAGGTCTTACAGAGGGGCTTGTGGCATTGATACATGTCTGTACTGTAAGGATCTTTAACTTATCCAACCATACGCTCACAGCTGATGAGATCTCGCTGCCCAGCCGGGGCTTAAATTTTGCACCTTCTGTTCCACCCAACCTTTTTGTTTTATTTAAGGACTTACTTGAGATGATTGTAGCTGTATCAGTGCAATTGAGACAGAGAAAATTGAGTACTGTCCATGATACCTTTTTTATTTGCACTAACATACAATTTTTCAGGACAAGCTTTCGGGGATTGTCCCCTTCTTCAAGGTCCAAGCAGTACTGGAGTAAATAAAAAAGTATCACAGACAGTACTCAATTTTCACTGTCATTTAAGGACTTAAATAGGTTCATACCTCTCCTGACCCTAAAAAGGTTTTATAATTTAGAGTCCACTAAAAATATTAATAAAAATAAGGTTTTCCAAACCCCTGTTGATCCTCCACTGGATGACACAACCCATACCGCACATGATAACTCCATTTGTTTAGCCTTCTTAGAAGAACTTTATCATGATAATGCGGACAATAGTAGTAGTTACAATCATCTCTCCTCTCTTGATGATACTGGGAGTGACAACATCCTGTACACCCAGCACCTCACGAGTTCCCCACCCGTCCAAAATATTAATTCAGGCCAAAATCCACATTTTACCTGACCCAATCCAAACATTTGTGCCTTGATGCTTTTATTTTTCCTTCCAAAATATTTTATTAGAGGTATTCAAAGATACAAGAATAGGTAAACAAATGTTACATGGGCCCATCGGCCTAAAGAAATGTCATAATCATAACAGAGATAAATGTTTTGACCTAATGTGAGGAAAATGTATAACAGAGCAGAAACGGTTGTAAATATTCAGAAGTTGTATATATTATTGAATATACAGAAGTTTTATGTTGTTCAGGCCTGTGAAGGCATTGATGCTTTTTATCATATTGTTTATGCTGAACTTCTAGATATGTGCGCTTTAGCCAAAAATAAGAATGTACATAATCTTACCGTGGCTGAAAATAAAGTGCTTGAGACCCTTACCAATAATTATGACCTGGTTATTAAGTCTGCAGATAAGGGAGGGGGTATAGTGGTACAGAATAGAACCAATTATGTTCTGAAGCACTTAGACTTCTGTCCAATACCAATACTTACATAAAATTGAGCACTGACCCACTACCCCAATCCACTTAAAGGCCACCACTCTTAACACTAATGCCCTTCAAGACCATATCATTACTCAGCATGAAGCTTGCTTTTTTTATGGTCAAAGTATTTCACTATACTCCATACTTTTATCACCTGCCCAAGGTGCATAAAAACCTTGCTAACCCTCCAGGCTGACCATTTGTGATGGCCATGGGGAGCATTACCAGTGGCTTCTCACAATATGTTGATCAGTTCCTTCAGCCTATTGCCCAATCTTTGCAGTCATACATCAGAGACGGCACACACCTGCTGGAACTCCTCTTACCATACACTTGAGAGCCATTGTATCTTTGGGTCTCTTTCAATGTGCAATCTCTATATACCTCTATGCCTTACCTCCCAGACTGGCCTCCTTCATTGTAGAGGCCACTTCCTTTTGCCTCACCCACAACTATTTTAAATTCAATAACAAGTTTTGTCTACAGGCGACTGGGACTATGGGAGCGAGTTTTGCTCCCTCCTATCCCAACCTCACTATGGGTTTATGGGAATCCTCTTATATTTGGCACAATAATGTTTTATGGCAGGTATATTGATGATCTCAATATCATCTGGAATGGCAGCGAATCTATGGTACAAGATTTTGTCACACATTGTAATAACAACAGCATGGGTTTATCTTTTCCCACTGTCATGGACAGGGATAATTAGGCCTTTCTGGATATGGAATTGTATCATGTTGGCAATGAAATCCAAGCTAGGAGCTACACTAAACTGACAGCTGGCAAATACTTTCTCCACTACAAAAGTTGTCATCACCCTCAGTGGCTCAATATTATCCCAAAAAGTAAATTGTTCAGACTCAAAAATAACTGTACTAGAGCATCAGACTATGATACCCAGAGTGAGAAAAATTCTTTGATAAAGGCTTTCCAACTGACATCATGGAAACAACCTGTTCCCTTTATAAAGAAACACCATCCACATCATGCCGTTTGACCCAGGTTGATAAGAATAAAGATTAGATGCGGTTTATCACCCAATTCCACTCCCGCCATAGATAGATGGAACAAGTTATGCAAAAACATTGGTCTCTACTTAAACAAGATCAGCATCTCCTCCCTGTTCTATCTGATAAACCAAAGTTTGCTTACAGAAAAGCCCCCAGTATCAAAAGTAAGTGGGCACCAAGCAGATTAAAAAAGAAGCCCCCACCACCTGGGCATTCCCTTCCCAACTTTTTGAACATAACAGGCATGTATCAATGCCACAAGCCCCTCTGTAAGACCTGTTGGTTTGTCCAGCATGGACAGAAGGAGTTTCATGTCAAAGGTAAAACCTATCCAATCAAGGAATTCCACACATGCTCCTCTGACTTATTATATTGCCTGACATATCCCTGTGGTCTCTTTTATGTTGGTTGTACCATAAAGACATAACGTAAACCGTTTGGCGAGCATTACCGTTTCATTTCTGAGGGCAAGGATATACACAGCGTTCCTAGACATTTTATGGAACACCACAACAAGTCCATCGATGGTCTGAAAGTTTGGGCTATTGAAGCTATGCCCAGAGATCTCTCCCTGGCTGAGCGTTTTTGCAAGCTTTGCCAGAGGGAGATGTATTGGATTTGTTCTTTGGACTTTCTGTCTCCTGGAAGGTTAAATGAGGAGCCCCCTGACACTATAAGAAGCCACATCCTCTGGCTTCTAGCTATAGGTATGAATAAGTAACCAATCAGATGTTCTGAAACGCATCCTGCCCTTTTACATCACTTCCGGTCCATGCAGCCCACGCTGGTTTTGGTCCCCTTCCGCTGATGTCACTTCTGGGTTCTGATTTCCATGCTGATCCCGGCATCATGGCTGATTGTTTTGGCGCCTCCTTCTGCTGCGGCTTCCCTCTGCTGGTCAACTGGGATCCCCTGCTTCACATTGGACCACCTCCAGGACCTTCACAACTGGGACCACCCTGATGCCGGACCACCATCCCTACTAACTTACCATGATGAGCCTATTTTCAGCTAATGTCTTGTAAGTGTTTTTAATCCTTTGGGCTATTAAAGTCCTTTATTGCTGCACTTAGAGGTGCCTTTTTTTTTTTGTTTAGGAGACTTGCATGACACCAGTAATCTGCTGATAGCTGGTGCAATGCTTTCCAGGCTCCTAAAAAAAAAAAAAAGTAGTAAATGCACATTTTTTTACTAGTAAAAAAAAGGATGCATTTATTATTTTTTAATTAAAAGTGAACTTATCCTTTAGAAGAAGCACGGGACATTTTTCTTGGATTGTTTTGGCTTTTTATTTATTTTGCACTGTTGGCACATATGCACTTTGTTTACGCTGATGTTTACACATATGTAATGAATATGAAATGCTGTATTATATGGTAATGGTGCTGTCTACACATAAGCATGCAATGCATGCAGTTTTGGTGTGGTGATACGGGTCTTCAACAAAGCATCCAGGGCATGTGCCTGGTCATGGGTGGAAGTCAGCAGAGCTTCACCTCCTTCACCAAGCTAAAGGAAAATCCCTTTGCAAAGTGAACAGCCTATTTCCCTTTAGTAAATCTACCTTGATGTGTCTACAACTTCTACCAAGTCTTTAACTGTAAGTCCTCATGCACACGGACGTTTTTACAGCTGCTTTTTTGAGCTTTTTTTGCAGCTTAAAAAGGCCTGTCTATGTTAGTCTATGGCTTCATGCCCACCTAGGCGTTTTTGAGCTGCAAGTGGCATAGGCGTTTTTAAGCTGTAAAAAAAACCCAGGACCAGTGGGTTCTGAGAGACGTTTTTTAGCTGTAAAAACGCTCTAATGCTGAAAAACGCTCAAAAACGCTCAAAAACGTCATTCACCAACGTTTTTTAACGTTTTTGATCCATTGAAAAAAAAAAAAAAAAAAATTTGAAAAAAAAAAACGCTAACGCTGAAAAACGCTCAAAAACGCTAAAAAACGCTATTGCAAAAACGCTGAAAAAAGCTGAAAAAAGTTTAAAAAAATCACTGCAAAGATACTGGCGTTTTCATAACGTTATTTTAACAGCCTGTGTGCATGAGGGCTAAAAAGACAGATAGAAACAGCCAGGACTGACAAATATTAGAATCTAGTTTCAAATTCAATGCAACATTTTTTTGAGGGATATGAATTTTCAGTTGGACCTTTAATAATGGTCATAAAGACCATCTAGATAAACAGAGTACTTAATCAGTACACTTCAGAAAAAAACTACTTCTTGGGAAACACAGATGTAGCCATCCTCCACCATATAATGCCATGGCCTGTATCATACATCCCATTTATAAAATTCAAGCCATAGTGTGCAGCTTAAATGCTAAGTTCACCTCAAAAATAAATAAATGCACATATTTTTGTAGGGGAAAAAAAAGTGCTTTTATTATTTTTTTCACAGGATCACAGGGTGCTGATCAGCACCTCTATAGTGAATTGAAATTTGCAAGCCATCTGATGGGATTTATAGTTTATTCATTCACAGTGCAGTGTGAATGGCGCAGCTGTGTGAGCAGAGCACATGATTTTGATAGACTATATGACCTGGCTCCTCTCCATGCTTTTTTTTTTTTCTTTACCATCCAGAAGATTTGTGTTTTGCTGGTTTTAGAGATCAGAAGTCAGTGGAATGCTAAGCACATTTCTTAAAGTGTATGCATAGAATGCATGAAGGTAAAAAACCTTGAGCCTTTAGAACCACTTTAGGCATATCACGATGTTTCATAAATGTGCAGTATATATTTTGAAACAATGGAATGCCTGCAGCAAGACTGTACTGCTGCCTAATAAATGGACCCAATAGAAGACAATTTTCTTGAAATACTTAGGCAATTGACTAAATTCAGAAAGACTGAATAATTATTTAAATGTCATTCTTTATTTTAACTCACTAAAATTGTGTACAAAAATATTCAGTTCACAAAACTATTTGGAAATATTATTTTTTTGTCCTGGAATAGGCTTGTCTCATGAATCTGTATTTTGCCATACAAATCATTATCATTATTAACTTCCCTAATGGTGTCTTTTTCCACAATCCTCAATATATGATACAGATTAAATGTGAAACTTGCTGCTATCACCAGCCTGAAGCTAGCAGTATTCTGAGGAGCAATAGCCCATGCAATATTTTTTGTGCAATCACTTTCCTACTGAAAATACTACAGAAATCAATAACATAACGTGCTTGCAGTATATTTGGTTAATCCACAGGATAAAAACCTTTTTTGAACTGAGAACATCATATTTGATTGCAAAAAAAGAAAAATAAAGCATAGAAATGTAAATGCTGCATGCATTATGTTGTGAACTGACCCTATTGCCTTTTATAGTTTTTGCATGTTGTACACATTCATCTGTGATAAAATGGTTATTTATCCATGAAAGAAGCACAGGGTCTGTGGGAATTAAGCATGCAAGAAAACATTTTGTACCATCAGCCGCCAGTGTTGACTCCAGTGCTACAAACTGCTGAGAATAAAACGCATATTTACTATTTATGATAACACATGCAAATAGTAAAACTATAGTATTATTAATTAAAAAAAAAAAACTATGCCGAATGAAGATGTCTTTTAGCAACATTTTATTTGAAAAATGAAAAACAAAAATTAATTATCCCAAAGAAAGGTTGAATGCAGAACTTGCTTGTACTTCAATGCAGCTCCTCTTTCCTGGTCTACTGAGAACTTTACTATCCAGGTTATAGGCATCATGAATATAATCTTACAATGGCACCCCATTAGGCATATACCAAAGCACAGGTTTAAGAAATAAATTAGGCACTCTCTTCCAGCACTCAGTAGTTCTGTTTTCCACATGTGGCCTGCTGTAACCATGTTCCAAGATGTTAAGGAGGACCTCTATTGCCAGACTATAGGGGGGGTAGGTACTGGCTATGGATGAGCTGAACACCCCCCTGTTCAGTTCGCACCAGAACTTGCGAACAGGCAAAAAATTTGTTTGAACACACGAACACCGTTAAAGTCTATGGGACACGAACATGAATAATCAAAAGTGCTAATTTTAAAGGCTTATATGCATGGTATTGTCATAAAAAGTGTTTGGGGACCTGGGCGCTGTCCCAGGGGACATGGATCAATGCAAAAGAAAGTTTTAAAAATGGCTGTTTTTTCAGGAGCAGTGATTTTAATAATGCTTAAAGTCAAACAATAAAAGTGTAATATTCCTTAAAATTTCGTACCTGGGGGGTGTCTATAGTATGCCTGTAAAGGGGCGCATGTTTCCCGTGTTTAGAACAGTCTGACAGCAAAATGACATTTCGATGGAAAAAAAGTCATTTAAAACTACTCGCGGCTATTAATGATTTGCCGGTCCGACAATACACATAAAAGTTCATTGATAAAAATGGCATGGGAATTCCCCACAGGGGAACCCCGAACCAAAATTAAAAAAAAAAATGATGTGGGGTCCCCCTAAATTCCATACCAGGCCCTTCAGGTCTGGTATGGATATTAAGGGGAACCCCGGCCAAAATTTTAAAAAATATATAACGTGGGGTCCCCCTCAAAATCTATACCAGACCCTTCAGGTCTGGTATGGATTTTAAGGGGAACCCCACGCCAAAAAAAAAAAATGGCGTGGGGTCCCCCCAAAAATCCATACCAGACCCTTATTTGAGCACACAACCTGGCAGGCCGCAGGAAAAGAGGGGGGATGAGAGAGCACCCCCCTCCTGAACTGTACCAGGCCACATGCCCTCAACATTGAGAGGGTGCTTTGGGATAGCCCCCAAAACACCTTGTCCCCGTGTTGATGGGGACAAGGGCCTCATCCCCACAACCCTTGCCCGGTGGTTGTGGGGTCTGCGGGCGGGGGGCTTATCGGAATCTGGAAGCCCCCTTTAACAAGGGGACCCCCAGATCCCGGCCCTCCCCCCTGTGTGAAATGGTAAGGGGGTACAAAAGTACCCCTACCATTTCACAAAAAAAGTGTCAAAAATGTTAAAAATGACAAGAGACATTTTTTGACAATTCCTTTATTTAAATGCTTCTTCTTTCTTCTATCTTCTATCTTCTATCTTCTTTCTTCTATCTGCTATCTTCTATCTTCCTTCGGTTTTTTCCTCCATCTTCTTCTTCTTCTGGTTCTTCTGGTTCTTCCTCCGGTGTTCTCGTCCGGCATCTTCCTCCGCGGCGTCCTCTTCCCTTCTTCTCCTCGGGCCGCTCCGCATACATGATGGCATGATGGGAGGCTCCCGCTGTGTGACGCTTCTCTTCTTCTGGCGGTTCTTAAATAATGGGAGGCGGGGCCACCCGGTGACCCCGCCCCCTCTCACACACGGGGACTTGATGGGGACTTCCCTGTGGCATTCCCCGTGATGTCAGAGGGGGCGGGGTCACCTGTTACGTAACCCCGCCCCCTTCTGATGCCACAGGGAAGTCCCGTCAAGTCCCCGTGCGTCAGAGGGGGCGGGGTCACTGGGTGGCCCCACCCCCGTTATTTAAGAACCGTCAGAAGAGGAGAAGCGCCACACAGCGGGAGCCTCCCATCATGCCATCATGTATGCGGAGCGGCCCAAGGAGAAGAAGGGAAGAAGACGCCGGCGCTGTGGATCAAGATGCCAGACGAGAACACCGGAGGAAGAACCAGAAGAACAGGAAGAAGAAGTAGATGGAGGAAGAAACCGAAGGAAGATAGAAGATAGAAGATAGAAGATAGAAGATAGAAGAAAGAAGATAGAAGAAAGAAGAAGCATTTAAATAAAGGAATTGTCAAAAACTGTCTCTTGTAATTTTTAACATTTTTGACACTTTTTTTGTGAAATGGTAGGGGTACCCCTTACCATTTCACACAGGGGGGAGAGCCGGGATCTGGGGGTCCCCTTATTCCGATTTTGATATTCCCCCTGCCCGCAGACCCCCACAACCACCGGGCAAGGGTTGTGGGGATGAGGCCCTTGTCCCCATCAACATGGGGACAAGGTGTTTTGGGGGGCTACCCCAAAGCACCCTCCCAATGTTGAGGGCATGTGGCCTGATACGGTTCTGGAGGGGGGGCACTCTCTCATCCCCCCTCTTTTCCTGCGGCCTGCCAGGTTGCGTGCTCGGATAAGGGTCTGGTATAGATTTTTAGGGGGACCCCACGCCATTTTTTTTTACATTTTGGTTCGGGGTTCCCCTGTGGGGAATTACCATGCTGTTTTTATAAATGAACTTTTATGTGTATTATCGGACCGGCAATTCATTAATGGCCGCGAGTAGTTTTAAATTACTTTTTTTCCATTGAAATGTCATTTTGCTGTCAGACTGTTCTAAACACGGGAAACATGCGCCCCTTTACAGGCATATTATAGACAAGTGTAGGAAATTTAAAGGAATATTACACTTTTATTGTTTCACTTTAAGCATTATTAAAATCACTGCTCCTGAAAAAATGGCCGTTTTTAAAACTTTTTTTGCATTGATCCATGTCGCCTGTGGCAGGACCCAGGTCCCCAAACACTTTTTATGACAATACCATGCATATAAGCCTTTAAAATTAGCACTTTTGATTTCTCCCATAGACTTTTAAAGGGTGTTCCGCGGCTTTTGAATTTGCCGCGAACACCCCAAATTGTTCACTGTTCGGCGAACTGGCGAGCAGCCGATGTTCGAGTCGAACATGAGTTCGACTCAAACTCGAAGCTCATTCCTAGTACTGGCCTATGGTCCCCAAGCTGTTTAGGGGCCCTGCAACAACAGATCAACATAATATTGTTAATTGTTATTGTTAAATAATGTTGAAGAAAATTACAATGAAGACTTCCTAAGTTGTTTACAAAAAAAGCAAAAATGAATCCATGCAAATAAATGAAAAATGTACTTTACAAATACTGTATTAATGTAATGTACTCAATAACAACTTAAAGTACATAAACTATAGACATCAGGTTCACAGTTTACACAGTTTACAGTTTATCTCCTAGAAGCTCATCTTTTTTCAGCTGTCAGTTTGTAAAAACATTTGGCGCAACCTACATACATGTGACCATCACTACTGTACGTATTGTACAGTAGTGATTGTCACCTCCATCTAGAAGAAGTGAACCTCGTTTCACAAAACGCGTTGAGTATTAAGATACCAGCTGCTTACCTTCATATGTATGTATGATATTATGTAATTATTTACTATGCCCTATTATTTTTCATGGTTTTAACTTTTGTATGTGAATAAAAATTGGATTTTTTAAATAACTTTTGATTTTTTGGTATTTGGTGCAGCCTCTTAAAATTCCCACGGGCAATTTCTTTGGTTGAAAGGTCTCACATTTGGGGACTGAGCTGCACCTTTATTAATTTACCTGAGCCTCATTTTCGTTGCAAAGTTTTGGACACCCCTCTTGTCACATTGAGCAGCTTGCAGAGTAAAAAGAGGAAGCAATCTATTCTGTGAATAGACTGGCAGAACATCAAAAGATAATAATACAAACCCCCAAAAATTCTTCATATATATTAATAATAAAAAAAGGTCAGGTCTGAGCATGTAGGCCCTTTACAGAATAATCAAGAGTGGGTGACTGGGGACAAAGAGAAGGCAAATGTATTAAATACCTTCTTCAGCTCTGTGTGCATGAAGGAGCATGGGGGAGCTCATGGCCATAATGGGAATAGTATTGCCATAGTCCCAAATGATCCACAATGGCTCAAAAGTTATATGGTCCAGAAATATTTAGACAGCATAAAGATGAATAAAGCACCTGGTCCAGATGGCATGCACCCACAAATACTTATTAATTAAGCTTTCTCATTTCACAGCCATTGTTTCTAATTTCTGGGGACTCTTAAATGACTGGAATAGTACCAATGGATTGGCGTAAGGCCAATGTGGTGCCTATATTTAAAAAGGGATCAAAGTATTTACCAACTAACTATAGACCTGTTAGTTTAACTTCTATAGATGGGAAGATACTGGAGAGTTTAATAAAAGACCACATAGATATGTTCCTGCTGGAAAAATATTTTAAGCAACAGACAGCATGGATTCATGAAAGACAGAAGTACTCAGGCAAATCTGATTTCTTTTTATGAGGAGGTAAGTAAAACCTTGGACAGAGGGGTGACTGTGGACAGGGTATACTTGGATTTTGCAAAAGCATTTGACACAGTTCCCACACACGGCTAATGCATAAGGTAAAGTCTACAGGCTTGGAAAGATCAGTTTGTAAATGGATAGAAAACTGGCTAAAAGACAGTATTCAGAGAAAAGTGGTTAATTATCCATACTCTGAATGATCTAAGGTTATCAGTGAATGGATCCGAATCTCCAAATGAAATAGTAACGAATAGTAACACATTTTATTGAAATCTGCTAAATTTTGTTTTGTTTATTCATTTTCTAATGAATTCCAACTTTTCACAAAGATTAGAATTTGGATCGGTCCAAAAACGATCAATTGATTTGAATTCTGTGTGAAGAAATAACTGGTTGTTAAGCAGCGGTCCGAGAAGCTGGCCGCCCGCGCCCTTAACAACCATGAGTCATCATCTGTCAGCGGGCTTCTCAGCAGAGAAAAGAATGTAAAGAAAAGAAAGTGTAAAGAAAAGAATGCAGACAATTGCCCGGCAATAGAAAAAAGTTGAAAAAAATGGCGTAGGGTTCCCCCCAGTCCATACCAGTCCCTTTGGGTCTGGTATGTCTTTTAAGGGTACCCCATACCCATCCACATGAGGAGTGAGACCTGGGGGGCTTCTAGATTCCAACAAGCCCCCCGCCCTCAGACCCCGACAATCACAGCCCAGGCTTGTCGGGAAGAGGCCCTTATCCCTATCAACATGGGGACAAGGTGCTTTGGGACGGGGGCAGAGACCCCCTGGCCCAAAGCACCAACTCCCCTATGTTGAGGGCATGTGGCCTGGTATGGTTCAGGAGGGGGGCCTTCGGTCGGTCTCCCCTTTCCTGACCTACCGGGCTGCATGCTCGGATAAGGGTCTAGGATGGATTTTGGGGGGACCCCACACCGTTTTTATTTGTCTATTGCCAGGCAATTTCTGGCATTCTTTTCTTTACATTCATTCAGTCAGTGGGGAAGCCCGCTGACAGATGATGACTCATGGTTGTTAAGGACGCTTCCCGGCTTAACAACCAGCTATTTCTTCACACAGAATTCAAATTAGTCGATCATTTTTCAACCGATCCGAATTCTAATCATTCTGAAAAGTTGGAATTCGTTTAATTTAATACGTGAAAAAAAATTTAACAAAAAATAAATATAACGAAAATATATAAAGGTAACGAAAACTAAACAAAACGAAACAAATTCCGAAACCAAACTAAACAAATTTCATAACAAAACAAATTAGTAACATAACGAATCTATCCAAAACGAAACAAAATAAATGTTTCCGTTCATCTACATTTCAGTCTTTGCAGATGACACCAAGCTATACAGTGGTATAACGTTCTTACAGGATGTCTCCAACTTACAGGCCAACCTCAATGCATTGTTTAATTGGGCAACTATGTGGCAGATAAGATTTATTGATGATAAATATAAAGTTATGCACTGGGGGGCTATGCAGTATATGTATGCATCATACATACTAGGGTGGGTACAACTAGGGGAATCAATGGTGGAGAAGAGCGAGCAAAATCCTTACTTGTATTAAGAGAGGTATAGACTTCAGAGAGAGAGATATCATTTTGCCCCTGTAAAAATCATTAGTAAGACCTCATGTGGAATATGCAGTTCAGTTTTGGGCACCAGTTGACAAAAATGATATCGGGGAACTGGAGAAAGTGCAGAGAAGAGCAACCAAACTGATAAGAGGCATAGAGGTGCTCAGCTATGAGGAAAAATTAGGGTGGTGATAAATAACGTATACTAATACTAATACTCAGAATGGTCTAGAGTGGTTAGTGGGGTAACCCAAGGCTCTGTCTTGGGAACAATTCTGTTTAATTTATGTATAAATGATATAGAGGATGGGATAAATAGCTCTCAGTGTTTGCTGGCAACAAAAAAATATGTAGGGCAATAACATCAAAGAAGGATATAGAAACTTTACAAGAGGACCTGAATAAATGAATGGAGTTGGCTGCTAGATGGCAAATGAAGTTTAACATTGGTAAATGCAAGGAAAATGCACTTGGGGGTAAAAATATAAACGCAAGTTACTCGTTGGGGGGAGAACCTCTAGGGGATTCAAGGATGGAGAAGGATCTAGGGGTCCTAGTAGAAGACAGACTGATGGTTAGCATGCAGAGTTAAGCTGCAGCTACCAAAGTCGGCAGAATATAAGCATGCATTAAAAAGGGAATTTACTCCAGGGATAAAACGATAATCCTGCCAATTTATAAAACTCTGGTATGGCTGCATCTGGAGTATTCCGTCCAGTTCTGGTCACCAATCCTCAGAAAGGAGCTGGAGCTGGAGAGAGTCAAGAGAAGGGCAACTAAATTAATATGGGGACTGGAGGACTGCTAAATTTATTCTCACTAGAGAAGGGACGCTTGAGAGGAGATATGATAGCAATATACAAATATCTCAATGGTGATCCCAGCGTATGTATGAAACCTTTCAGTCCCAGGGAATGTAAGAGGACACAGGGCCATACAATGAGACTATAAGAGAAGCGATTTAACCTTAAAAGGGGTTGTAAAGTCTCAAGGTTTTTCACCTTAATGCATTCTATGCATATATACAGGGATATGGGAAATAATTTTCTACACACATACACACACACATATCAACACAGATTGAACTGGATAGATTATTGTCTTTATTCAACCTTACCAACTATGTGACCAACTATGTAACTATATAGGAACTGAATTTATTCTCTCTTGAGAAGATGAGATTAAGGGGGGATATGATCAACATGCATAAATGCAAGTCAGGGCCCACTAACAGGCCAGGTTTGCGAGATACTGTATTTATTGGCGTATAACACTCACTTTTTCATCATGAAAATCGGGTGCAAATAGCGTGTGCATGTTATACGCCAATACTTCAATTTCAGCTGCCTCGGAGGCAATGGGGGGGGGGGGGAGTGCCATCAGATTACATACATGAGAATCTCCTGTTTACTTGGCGGCCTCTATAATAGGAAGTCAATAGATGGCAATGGCGAGGCTTCTGCATTTATGGCAATGGCGAGGCTGCTGCATTGATGGCAATGGTGAGGCTGCTGCATTGATGGCAATGGTGAGGCTGTATTGATGTGGACTAATAAGGCTGCATTGATGGCACTTGTGAGGCTGCAGGTGGGCATTAATCAGGCTGCATTGATGGCAATGGTGAGGCTGCAGATGGGCACTGACCCTTATTTTGCTTCAAAGTTCCTTAATTTAAGTTTTTTCCTGAAACTTCCATCTTAAAATGAATGTGCGTGTTATATGCCTGTGCGTGTTATATGCCGATAAATACGGTAACTGAAATACATCACAGGTGCTGCTCAGTGATTGCAGTATTCTAGTCTGCATCTCCCCAATACTTAAAATCTGGCCTGTTAATGGGTCCTGAAGACAGGAGTTGAGAACCACTGACATAAGTGGTCCATATAGTGAACTTGGTGTTGAGTTATTCACTAAGGTCATCACAGAGGACACAGAGGGGGGCACTCTTTAAATTTAATTTCCTCCAGATGTAATCTCCAAATATGGAAAGGCTTCTTCACAGATATGCCCTGTACACACGATCGGACATTGATCGGACATTCCGACAGCAAAATCCATGGATTTTTTCTGACGGATGTTGGCTCAAACTTGTCTTGCATGCATACGGTCGCACAAAGTTGTTGGAAAATCCGATTGTTCTGAACGCAGTGATGTATAACACGAACGTCGGGACTATAAACGGGGCAGTAGCCAATAGCTTTCGTCTTTTAAATTTATTCTGAGCATGTGTGGCATTTTGTGCATTGAATTTGTGTACACACAATCGGAATTTAACCGATCGGATTTTGTTGTCGGAAAATTTTATAGCCTGCTCTCAAACTTTGTGTGTCAGAAATTCCTATGGAAAATGTGTGATGGAGCCTACACACAGAATTTCCGACAACAAGGTCCTATCACACATTTTCCATCGGAAAATCCTATCGTGTGTACAGGGCATAAGAGCTGTTTGAATGTAGAGCTGGTTCTGTCCAGCTCAGTAAATTGCTTTAAAAAAGGCCTGGATTCTTTCCTAAATGTAAATAGTATTACTGGATACTAGCATTTATAAGTAAAGTTGATCCAGGGAACATCCGATTGCCTCTTGGGGCATCAGGAAGGAATTGGATCATGCTTTGCTGGAGGTTTTTTGTTTGCCTTCCTCTGGATCAACTCTGGGTATGGGATTGTGTATATAGGATTGTAAAAACATTTTTTCTCCCTTTTTGTTGGTTGAACTAAATGGAATTGTGTCTTTTTTCAACCAGACTAACTATGTAACTATGTAACATGTGCAGTAAGTGTGGCAATAATACAGCCAGAGAATCGGCTGCTATTATGTTGCCACCAACTATTATGAAGGGAGGAGAAACAGCAGGATCAGACAGGTATTTACTAATTTAGAGCAAGAACATGATTGAAAGCTCCTGATTAAATATGCCATACTTCATTTTATGTTTAATCCCTCTTTATTACATTTTTGTTGTAACAAGTTTACACGAAAAAAAGGGGGAAAAAAAAGGAACATACTGACGCTCAGACATATTTTTTTAGTCAGTACAATACACAATATCGGTGAAAGTAGGACATACATGCTGGTGCACAAAGCATAACAAAAGATGCTTTCCCCACTAGGTAAATAACAATTGCGTAGTGGGGCAGTCAAGAGTCAAACAAATGTTTAGAATAGAGTCTCCAAGTATTCAATATACCAAGAACACAGAAAAAAATCAAAAGCCATTCACACCGAGAGGGCTGCAGTGCCTTGAAAAAGTATTCATACCCCTTGATATTTTCCACATTTTGTCATGTTACAACCAAAAAGTTAAATGTATTTTATTGGGATTTTATGTGATAGACCAACACAAAGTGGCACATAATTGTGAAGTAGAAGGAAAATGATAAATGGTTTTCAATATTTTTTACAAATAAATATCTGAAAAGTGTGGCGTGCATTTGTATTCAGCCCCCCTGAGTCAATACTTTGTAGAATCACCTTTCGCTGCAACTACAGCTGCAAATCTTTTTTGGTATGTCTCTACCAGTTTTGCACATCTATAGAGTGACATTTTTGCCCATCCTTCTTTGCAAAATAGCTCAAGTTCTGTCAGATTGGCTGGAGAGAGTCTGTGAACAGCAATTTTCAAGTCTTGCCACAGATACTTCACATTTAGGTCTAGACTTTGACTGGGCCATTCTAACACATGAATATGTTTTGATCTAAACCATTCCTTTATAGCTCTAGCTGTATGTATAGAGTAGTTGTCCTGCTGGAAGGTGAACCTCCACCCCAGTCTCAAGTCTTTTGCATACTTTAACAGATTTTCTTCTAAGATTGTCCTGTATTTGGCTCTATCCATCATCCCATCAACTCTGACCAGCTTCCCTGTCCCTGCTGAAGAAAAACATCCCTGCAAAACGATGCTGCCACCACCATGTGTTCACGGTGGGGATGGTGTGTTCAGTGGGATGTACAGTGTTAGTTTCCCGCCACACATAGCGTTTTGCTTTTAGGCCAAAAAGTTCAATTTTAGTCTCATCTGACCAGAGCACCTTCTTCCACATGTTTGCTGTGTCCCTCACATGGCTTCTCACAAACTGCAAACAGGACTTCTTATGGCTTTTTCTTTCAACAATTGCTTTCTTCTTGCCACTCTTCCATAAAGGCCAGATTTGTGGAGTGCACTACTAATAGTTGTCCTGTGGACAGATTCTCCCACCTGAGATGTGGATCTCTGCAGCTCCTCCAGAGTTACCATGGGCCTCTTGGCTGCTTCTCTGATTAATGCTCTTCTTGCCCAGCCAGTCAGTTTAGGTGGATGGCCATGTTTTGGTAGGTTTACAGTTATGACATACTCTTTCCATTTTCAGATGATGGATTTAACAGTGCTCTGTGAGATGTGCAAAGCTTGGGATATTATTTTATAACCTAACTCTACTTTAAATTTCTCAACAACTTTATCCCTGACCTGTCTGGTGTGTTCCTTGGTCTTCGTGATAATGTTTGTTCACTTAGGTTCTCTAACAAACCTCTGAGGGCTTCACAGAACAGCTGTATTTATACTGAGATTAAATTACACACAGGTGGACTCTATTTACTAATTAGGTGACTTCTGAAGGCAATTGGTTCCACTAGGTTTTAGTTAGGGGTATCAGAGTAAAGGGGGCTGAATACAAATGCATGCCACACTTTTCACTTTTCACTTTGTGTTAGCCTATCACATAAAATCCCAATAAAATACATTCACGTTTTTGATTGTAACATGACAAAATGTGGAAAATTTCAAGGTATATAGGTAGCAATTAGGAATGGGCTTTATGTTAGGGGTGAACATGAGTTTGACTCGAACATTGGCTGTTCGCCCGTTCGCCGAATAGCAAACAATTTGGGGTGTTTGTGGCAAATTCGAAAGCCGCGGAACACCCTTTAAAAGTCTATGGGAGAAATCAAAAGTGCTAATTTTAAAGGTTAATATGCAAGTTATTGTCATAAAAAGTGTAATATTCCTTTAAATTTTGCACCTGGTGGGTGTCTATAGTATGCCTGTAAAGTGGCGGATGTTTCCCGTGTTTAGAACAGTCTGACAGCAAAATTACATTTCTAAAGGAAAAAAAGTCAAATTGTCGATCCGGCAATACACATAAAGGTTAATTGATAAAAATGGCATGGCATTCCCCCACAGGGGAACCCAGAACTAAAATTAAAAAAAAAAATGCGTGGGGGTTCCCCCTAAATTCCATACCAGGCCCTTCAGGTCTGGTATGGATATTAAGGGAAACCCCGTGCCAAAATAAAAAAAAAAAATGGCGTGGGGGTCCCCCTCAAAATCCATACCAGGCCCTTCAGGTCCATAGGTGGAGGTGAATGGACTATGTGGGACAGTTTTATTTTTTATTTTTTAATAAAGGACTTCTCCCATGGTGTCTGTTGTTTTTTTTACCATTTCTCACACTTTTTTTGTGAAATGGTACGGGTACAATGTACCTGTTACCATTTCAAACAGGGGGGCTGGGATCTGGGGGTCCCCTTGTTAAAGGGGGCTTCCAGATTCTGATAAGCCCTCTACCCGCAGACCCCCACAACCACTGGGCAAGGGTTGTGGGGATGAGGACCTTCTCCCCATCAACATAGGGACAAGGTGCTTTGGGGGGCTACCCGAAAGCACCCTCCCCCAGACCATTTTGAGGGGGACCCCCACATCATTTTTTTTTAAATTTTGGTGCAGGGTTCCCCTTAATATCCATACCAGACCTGAAGGGCCTGGTATGGAATTTAGGGGGACCCCCATTTTTTTTTTTAAATAATTTTTAATTCATTTTTTTTAATTTTGGTTTGGGGGTTCCCCTGTGGGGGAATCCCATGCCGTTTTTATCAATGAACTTTTATTGCCGGCCCGACAATTCATTATAGCCGCAAGTAGTTTTAAAAGACTTTTTTTCCTTTAGAAATGACATTTTGCTGTCAGACTGTTCTAAATACGGGAAACATGCGCTCCTTTACAGGCATACTATAGACACCCCCCAGGTACAAAATTTTAAGGAATATTACACTTTTATTGTTTCACTTTAAGCATTATTAAAATCACTGCTCCCGAAAAAACTTTTTTTTGCATTGATACATGTCCCCTGGGGCAGGACCCCGGTCCCCAAACACTTTTTAAGACAATACCATGCATATAAGCCTTTAAAATTAGCACTTTTGGTTTTTCATGTTCGTGTCCCATTGACTTTAACGGTGTTCGCGTGTTCGAACAAATTTTTTGCCTGTTTGCATGTTCTGGTGCGAACCGAACGGGGGGGTGTTCGGCCCATCCCTAGTAATAATAATATGGCAATACCATACCTTATTTTAACCACTTCAGCATCGGAAGGATTTACCCACATCCTGACCAGGCCATTTTTTGCGATACGGCACTGCGTCATTTTAACTGACAATTGCGACATTGTACACAAATAAAATTGATGTACTTTTTTTCCCACAAATAGAGCTTTCTTTTGGTGGCTTTTGATCACCTCTGCGTTTTTTTTTTGCGCTATAAACAAAAACATAGCAACAATTTTGGAAAAAAAAACAATAGTTTTTAATTTTTGCTATAATAAATATCCAAAAAAAAATAAAAAAAAACAAACAAATCCCTTCATCAATTTACAGTAGGCTGATATGTATTCTTCTACATATTTTTGGTAAAAAAAATCACAATAAGCGTATATTGATTGGTTTGTGCATAGTTAGCGTCTACAAAATAGGGGATATGATTATGGCATTTTTTAAATAATTTTTTTATTTACTAGTAATGGTGGTGATCAGTGATTTTTAGCGGGACTGCGACATTGCGGCAGACAGATCAGACACTTTTGACTCTTTTTAGGAACCATTAACATTTATACAGCAATCAGTGCAATAAATAGCCACTGATTACTGTATAAATGTCACTGGCAGGGAAGGGGTTAACACTAGGGGGCGATCAAGGGGTAAGTGTTCCCTAGGGAGGGGATTCTAGCTGTGAGGGGATGGGACTAACTGGGAGTAGAGAGAAATCGGTGTTCCTGATTACTAGGAACAGCAGCTCTCTCTCTCTACTTTCCTGACAGAATGGGAATTGTCATATATAGTTACATAGTTACATAGTAGGTGAGGTTGAAAAAAGACACACGTCCATCAAGTCCAACCTATGTGTGTGTGATTATGTGTCAGTAGGTCTGTTTACATTGACTCTGTATGTCCGCCAGCCACGTGCATCGGCCTTGGCATTACGCCGCGGGAGCACGTACCCACTAAAGCTCTTAAAGCGGCGATGTACACCTATGGTGGTTTGTGCATCTGTGCCAACCTGCCACAATATAATGACGATGGCTGGTCAGCAAGCAGTTAAAGAGAAATAGATTTAGAAAAATTGTAATATTTTAAAAACTTATCAGAAGATGCTACTCCTAAATTTAAAAGACAGAAACGTTAAACTGAATTCTAGGTATGATTCTTATTGCTGTTACAGCTTGGACAAATGTAAGTATGCAAATCACATACCTGAGTTATTCCTGTAGAAACTACAAATGCAGCGATAGAAATAATCTACTGGGTCCTGTGCTCAGGGGCGTAACTAGAAATCACAGGGCCCCATAGCAAAATGTTTTATGGGCCCCCCCACAAAAATAGCAAAACAGTGCAAAACAGATGACAGTCTGCCACTCCCTACCTCCTGTCCAGACTCCAGAGCCTCCTCATGTGCTGAAAACGATGTCCCTTCACAGGACCCCTTTACATTACACAACCCCCTGTATCACTGGGCCCCTTTACATTACACAATCCCCTGCACCACTGGACCCCTTTACATTACACAACCCCGCACATCTGGACCCCTTTACATTACACAACCCCGCACATCTGGACCCCTTTACATTACACAACCCCCTGCACATCTGGACCCCTTTACATTACACAACCCCCTGCACATCTGGACCCCTTTACATTACACAGCACCCTGTACCCTGAAGCCTTTGGCTTCACACTGGTGTCCTGGAGTTTGTCGCAGTGCTGGGGTATACGCAGTTTTTCTGCATTTTATCCCAATTTTTAGTTGCAGTCCCACAGTTTTCTATTAGTTTGTATAATGTTACTGTGTTTTCTGAAAGCACACCAAAGTTGCGGTATAGAGGACAGTTGGTGCGCTTTTAGAAAATGTTGCAAAAATGTGTAACCTAATAGAAGTCTGTGGGACTGTAGTAAAAATGGAGTTAAATGCGGGAAAACTGTGTATACACCTGTACCGCAACTGAACCACAGCGCATCAGTGTGAACCCACTTGAGTCCTGGTTCACATATATGCGATGCAGGAATCAGCACAATTCTACTGCCGATTCCTGCATTGCATGTCGCTTGCCGGCAATCACACTGCCCTTTGCAAACTGCTATGGGTGTCAATGTAAAGTTAATGACATCCGCAGATCAGTTTGCAGATCGCAGTGCGAACTGTAAAATGGTGCAGGAATGGGATCGCATAGGTGTGAACACCCATGTGATCCGATTCCAGTGCGGAACGAAAAAAGGGTCCTGCTGCACCATTTTGGAGCGAATGCAATGTGATTTCAGCCATAAGTTTGTATGGCTGAACTTACGTTGCACAGACATCGCATGTGATTAGCACAGCAATGCGGTGCGAATCACATGCAATGTCTGTGATCACACTAGTGAAAACCCTGGCTAAAGACATGATGTGGCCATCAATTAGTATGGGCTGGTTAAAAGAAAATGCTTTGGATAGTTAATACTGCTGGAGGCCATCAGAGGAAAGAGGGGGAGAGAAAGAGATTTGGGAGAGAGAGAGGGCAGAATCTGGACACACAGTGCTGCTAACTCACTTGGATGTTCTCAGGATGCTCACACTTGCTTCTGTAGCTGTCGGCTACTTGTGTAAACGTTCCCACACCCACATTTCTTTGAGACACAGCACACGGGCTGCACGGAGCTTGGACTGACACAGGAACAGAGGGAAGGGAGGGGGCAGAGCTGATGCAGCCTCTTCCATTTCTGTGGAGGGGGGGAGTTGTACTCGCTGGGCTGTTAGAACATACTGTAGAACGCACAGCAGTGTGTCAAGTACAGCCGACATCCCTATATTTTTGCCCAATGGGTCAGTCCACCTGAACTGGGATCTCCCTGCGCACATCGCCGCTGCCGCTACCATGCCTACCTGTTGTCACTGATTTATACGCTGCCTGACAGCGTGCGCCATACGGTGCGGAGCGCCCCTGCCACCCAGTTAGTACACCACTGCCGGGCCCCACTCAACTGCGGGCCCCATAGCGACCGCGTGGGTCGCTATGGCAGTAGTTCCGCCACTGCCTGTGCTGAACAGATTTCCTTCTACGCAGTAACCATAGGGGGTGGTCTCTTGACATGGCCACCATTCACAGCCTTGTATATTTTTCAGAGAATATAATGAGTTCTCTGATTGGACGAGGTATATAAACAATTTAGAATTGATTGGGGCTTACTATTTGTGGTAAAATATAATAAAATATAGTTTTGTTTTTATTCTGAAGTTTCCTTTGAGAAAGTCACAAATTAATATACAAAACTAAAAAAAAATTAAGCCAATGACTATTTTGTTTTATCATGCAACCATCAAAAACCTTGAAAAGCCAGTTTTCCCCGTAAGACCAGAGAAAACCGCTCTTCTCTAAAGGATTTTAAAGTCCAGTTTAGAATTTACAGGATAACAGGCAGGATAAGCATTGTTTAGATTAGTTCACTGAGAAATCAGGGGTAACACAAGAAATGTAATTCACTTCTAGTTCAGTGTTAAATCCAATTTATAGTATAAAAATTACATAAACATGATTTTATTATGCAGGACAAATCCCATCAATGCCGAAATATTAAAAAAATTATAAGAAAAAATGGTCTATTTAAAAGTAGATCCCTTTTTAAAACACATTTTTCTATAGGTTTCAAGAATTTTTAGAAGTTCAAGAACTAACAAAAATCTCTTTGTTCCTTGTAGATTTTTAAAATAGCTTTGATCTCAAAATTTTTAGGTTGACAAGAAAATACAGAAAAGGGGAGTTATAAATATTATCACGCCAATTTGTCTATCTTGTGTGTTTATTATTTATGAGATATTGCTTTTTTCAATATCTCATTTCATAAGTCTTATGGAAGTAGATTTGTAATTTACAATGCCTGTATGGGTTTCAATGTAACTTGGATCACAGAGAAACTTTTTTTGAGATATGTGCAACATTCAAAAACTATTTTAAAAAGAATTTTAAGTATCATAGTGTCTCTAGATATTTTGTTAGTAAGCAACATGCCAGAGCAAAACACAAGGATTAACCACTTCAGCCCCGGAAGGATTTACCCCCTTCCTGACCAGAGCACTTTTTACAATTTGGCACTGCGTCGCTTTAACTGCTAATTGCGCGGTCATGCAATGGTGTACCCAAACGAAATTTGCGTCCTTTTCTTCCCACAAATAGAGCTTTCTTTTGATGGTATTTGATCACCTCTGCCATTTTTATTTTTTGCGCTATAAACGGAAAAAGACCGAAAATTTTGAAAAAAAATGATATTTTCTACTTTTTGTTATAAAAAAAATCCAATAAACTCAATTTTAGTCATACATTTAGGCCAAAATGTATTCGGCCACATGTCTTTGGTAAAAAAAAAGTCAATAAGCGTATATTTATTGGTTTGCGCAAAAGTTATAGCGCCTACAAACTAGGGTACATTTTCTGGAATTTACACAGCTTTTAGTTTATGACTGCCTATGTCATTTCTTGAGGTGCTAAAATGGCAGGGCAGTACAAAACCCCCCAAATGACCCCATTTTGGAAAGCAGACACCCCAAGGAAATTGCTGAGAGGCATGTTGAACCCATTGAATATTTATTTTTTTTGTCCCAGGTGATTGAATAATGACAAAAAAAAAAAAAAAATTTACAAAAAGTTGTCACTAAATGATATATTGCTCACACAGGCCATGGGCATATGTGGAATTGCACCCCAAAATACATTCAGCTGCTTCTCCTGAGTACGGGGATACCACATGTGTGGGACTTTTTGGGAGCCTAGCCGCGTATGGGGCCCCGAAAACCAAGCACTGCCTTCAGGATTTCTAAGGGCATAGATTTTTGATTACACTCCTCACTACCTATCACAGTTTTGAAGGCCATAAAATGCCAAGATGGCACAAAACACCCCCAAATGACCCCATTTTGGAAAGTAGACACCCCAAGCTATTTGCTGAGAGGTATGTTGAGTCCATGGAATATTTTATTTTTTGACACAAGTTGTGGGAATGTGCCAATTTTTTTTTTTTTTTTGCACAAAGTTGTCACTAAATGATATATTGCTCACACAGGCCATGGACATATGTGGAATTGTACCCCAAAATACATTTAGCTGCTTCTCCTGAGTATGGGGATACCACATGTGTGGGACTTTTTGGGAGCCTAGCCGCGTACGGGGCCCCGAAAACCAATCACCGCCTTTAGGATTTCTAAGGGCATAAATTTTTCATTTCACTCCTCACTACCTATCAGAGTTTTGAAGGCCATAAAATGCCAAGATGGCACAAAACCCCCCCAAATGACCCCATTTTGGAAAGTAGACACCCCAAGCTATTTGCTGAGAGGCATGTTGAGTCCATGGAATATTTTATATTTTGACACAAGTTGCTGGAAAGTGACAATTTTTTTTTTTTTTTTTTTTTTTTTGCACAAAGTTGTCACTAAATGATATATTGCTCAAACATGCCATGGGCATATGTGGAATTGCACCCCAAAATATATTCTGCTGCTTCTCCTGAGTACGGGGATACCACATGTGTGGGACTTTTTGGGAGTCTAGCCGCGTACGGGGCCCCGAAAACCAAGCACCGCCTTCAGGATTTCTAAGGGCATAAATTTTTGATTTCACTTCTCACTACCTATCACAGTTTTGAAGGCCATAAAATGCCAAGATGGCACAAAACCCCCCCAAATGACCCCATTTTGGAAAGTAGACACCCCAAGCTATTTGCTGAGAGGCATGTTGAGTCCATGGAATATTTTATTTTTTGACACAAGTTGCGGGAATGTGAGAATTTTTTTTTTTTTTTTGCACAAAGTTGTCACTAAATCATATATTGCTCACACAGGCCATGGGCATATGTGGAATTGCACCCCAAAATACATTCTGCTGATTCTCCTGAGTACGGGGATACCACATGTGTGGGACTTTTTGGGAGCCTAGCTGCGTACGGGGCCCCGAAAACCCAGCACTGCCTTCAGGATTTCTAAGGGTGTAAAGTTGTAATTTCACTCCCCACTACCTATCACATTTTTGAAGGCCATAAAATGCCCAGATGGCACAAACCCCCCCCAATTGACCCCATTTTGGAAAGTAGACACCCCAAGCTATTTGCTGAGAGGCATGTTGAGTCCATGGAATATTTTATATTTTGACACAAGTTGCGGGAAAGTGACAATTTTTTTTTTTTTTTGCACAAAGTTGTCACTAAATGATATATTGTTCAAACATGCCATGGGCATATGTGGAATTACACCCCAAAATATATTCTGCTGCTTCTCCTGAGTACGGAGATAGCACATGTGTGGGACTTTTTGGGAGCCTAGCCGCGTACGGGGCCCCAAAAACCAAGCACTGCCTTCAGGATTTCTAAGGGCATACATTTTTGATTTTACTCCTCACTACCTATCACACTTTTGAAGGCCATAAAATGCCAAGATGGCACAAAACCCCCCCAAATGACCCCATTTTGGAAAGTAGACACCCCAAGCTATTTGCTGAGAGGCATGGTGAGTATTTTGCAGCTCTCATTTGTTTTTGAAAATGAAGAAAGGCAAGAAAAACGTATTTTTTTTTTCTTTTTTCAATTTTCAAAACTTTGTGACAAAAAGTGAGGTCTGCAAAATACTCACTATACCTCTCAGCAAATAGCTTTGGGTGTCTATTTTCCAAAATGGGGTCATTTGGGGGGGGGTTGTGCCATCTGGGCATTCCATGGCCTCCGAAACTGTGATAGGCAGTGAAGAGTGAAATCAAAAATTTACGCCCTTAGAAAGCCTGAAGGCGGGGCTTGGTTTTCGGGGTCCCGTACGCGGCTAGGCTCCCAAAAAGTCTCACACATGTGGTATCCCCGTACTCAGGAGAAGCAACAGAATGTATTTTGGGGTGTAATTTCACATATTCCCATGGCATGTTTGAGCAATATATCATTTAGTGACAACTTTGTGCAAAAAAAAAAAAAATTTGTCTTTTTCCCGCAACTTGTGTCACAATATAAAATATTCAATGGACTCGACATGCCTCTCAGCAAATAGCTTGGGGTGTCTACTTTCCAAAATGGGGTCATTTGGGGGGGTTTTGAACTGTCCTGGCATTTTATGCACAACATTTAGAAGCTTATGTCACACATCGACCACTCTTCTAACCACTTGAAGACAAAGCCCTTTCTGACACTTATTGTTTACATGAAAAAATTATTTTTTTTTGCAAAAAAATTACTTTGAACCCCCAGACATTATATATTTTTTTAAAGCAAATGCCCTACAGATTAAAATGGTGGGTGTTTCATTTTATTTTTTCACACAGTATTTGCGCAGCGATTTTTCAAACGCATTTTTTGGGGAAAAAACACACTTTTTTAAATTTTAATACACTAAAACACACTATTTTGTCAAAATGTTTGATGAAATAAAAAAGATGATCTTAGGCCGAGTACATGGATACCAAACATGACATGCTTTAAAATTGCGCACAAACGTGCAGTGGCGACAAACTAAATACATTTTTAAAAGCCTTTAAAAGCCTTTACAGGTTACCACTTTAGATTTACAGAGGAGGTCTACTGCTAAAATTACTGCCCTCGATCTGACCTTGACCTCACATGCATGGTGCAATTGCTGTTTACATTTGACGCCAGACCGACGCTTGCGTTCGCCTTTGTGCGAGAGCAGGGGGGGGGCAGGGGTGCTTTTTTTTTTTTTTTTTTTTTTTTTTTATTATTTTTTTTGCTTTTTTATCTTATTTTTAAACTGTTCCTTTCATTTTTATTTTTTTTTTATCATTTTTATTGTTATCTCAGGGAATGTAAATATCCCCCATGATAGCAATAGGTAGTGACAGGTACTCTTTTTAGAAAAAATTGGGGTCTATTAGACCCTAGATCTCTCCTCTGCCCTCAAACCATCTGACCACACCAAGATCGGTGTGATAAAATGCTTTCCCAATTTCCCAATGGCGCTGTTTACATCCGGCGAAATCTAAGTCATGAAATGCTTGTAGCTTCCAGTTTCTTAGGCCATAGAGATGTTTGGAGCCATTCTGGTCTCTGATCAGCTCTATGGTCAGCTGGCTGAATCACCAGCTGCATTCTCAAGTTCCCTGTTGGGACAGGAGAGCCAGAGAAAAACATGGACGACGGTGTGGGGGGGGGGCATTCCCTCCCACTGCTTGTAAAAGCAGTCTAGAGGCTAATTAGCCGCTAGGATTGCTTTTACAAGAAAGCCGACCACTGGCTGAAAAGAATGATACCAAGATGATACCTAAACCTGCAGGCATCATTCTGGTATAACCACTCAAAGTCCAGCAACATACCAGTACGTTGCTGGTCCTTGTTGGGCATACATTGTAAACTTTTTTTTCATGCAGCCTGTGGGCTGAACGAAAAAAAGATATTGATCGGTGGGTATGCCCACCATTAGAATACCTCCCTTCATCCAACCACTTCTAATGATGGGCATACATGCACCGTATATATATGCCGAAGCATGGGGGCATCCTCCCGCAAAAGGCAGGAGCAAATCGCTCCTCCACCCACTGCTGCCCCCACGCTTCGGCATATATGCTGAAGTATGTAACTGTGGTGGTGAAATCACCTCCGACAGCGCTGGAGTCACGGCTTTATGTATCGTGGGAGCAAACGCTGTTGCTGTCAAGATAAATAAATCCGTGCTGCAACTGAATGGCGTACCTGCTAAGCAAATGATGGTTAACAAAAAAACAAAGTAACATTACAGTATAACAGTATTACTTACCATACCTGCAAAGCAAAATACAAAAAAAACATAGTAAAAAATAAAACATTTAACGCAACCTGTGCCTACCTAAAAATATATATATGCCGAAGCATGGGGGCATCCTCCTGCAAAAGGCAGGAGCAAATCGCTCCTCCACCCACTGCTGCCCCCACGCTTCGGCATATATGCTGAAGTATGTAACTGTGGTGGTGAAATCACCTCCGACAGCGCTGGAGTCACGGCTTTATATATCGTGGGAGCAAACGCTGTTGCTGTCAAGATAAATAAATCCGTGCTGCAACTGAATGGCGTACCTGCTAAGCAAATGATGGTTAACAAAAAAACAAAGTAACATTACAGTATAACAGTAATACTTACCATACCTGCAAAGCAAAATACAAAAAAAACATAGTAAAAAATAAAACATTTAACGCAACCTGTGCCTACCTAAAAAATATATATGCCGAAGCATGGGGGCATCCTCCCGCAAAAGGCAGGAGCAAATCGCTCCTCCACCCACTGCTGCCCCCACGCTTCGGCATATATGCTGAAGTATGTAACTGTGGTGGTGAAATCACCTCCGACAGCGCTGGAGTCGCGGCTTTATGTATCGTGGGAGCAAACGCTGTTGCTGTCAAGATAAATAAATCCGCTCTGCAGCTGAATGGCGTACCTGAAAACACAAAGGTGGTTAACAATAAAAAAAACAAAGTATAAAAAAATTGCATACCTATAAAGCAAACATGATAAAAACATAACAATAAAACATTGCAGTATAGAATGCAGAACAATAGAGAGAGAATAGAGAGAGAACAATAAAACAACAACTATTTTTGGTTTTTTTATTTTATATTTTTTTTTTGTGTTTTTTTCTTTTTTTTACTTTTTTTTGTTTTTTTTACACTTTTTTTTGTAACTTTAACTTTTTTAACTGGTACCAGGTTTGGGTCTCTCAAAATGCGACAGCATCTTGGGAGACCCTGTGGAAGTGTGCCTAGTCTGTGCAGTGCTGTACCCTACGCTAATACTCCACTAGTGTGTGGTAGCGTTCAAAACATTCACCAATGCAAAGACCAGGATTGCCAGGACAGAGGGGACAACAATACCGGGTGTCACGCCTAAATCCGCGCTTGCTGCAGACACGACATCTTTTTTGGGGGGTTCGTTGGGTAGGGGTACTCGGGAGGGCATAAAGAAAATGCCTCTCATGCAGCCGGCTTACTGCATTTGGTTGGGGTTGGTGAGGTGGAGCACCGTCTGGATACAGAAGGGCTCTGACGATCTCTTCCTGGAATTTAAGGAAGGATCCAGTCCGTCCTGAAGCTCTGTATAGCACATAAGCATTCAGCAAAGCCAATTGAAATAAATAAACAGACACTTTTTTGTACCAGCGTCTGGCCTTACGGGCAATTAGGTACGGCACCAACAACTGGTCGTTGAGGTCCACCCCTCCCATATTAAGGTTATATTCGTGGACACAGAGGGGTTTCTCCACAACACCAGTCGCCGTAGGAATTTGGACCATCGTGTCTGCATGAAGGGAGGTGAGAACGAAAACATTCTTCTTATCCCTCCACTTCATAGCGAGCAAATTATTATACTTCAAGCAGGCTCTCTCCCCCAGCCTAAGACGGGAATCTACAAGCCGCTGGGGAAAGCCCCGGCGATTAGGTCGCACGGTGCCACATGCTCCAATCTGCTGATCAAACAAGTGACTAAAAAGTGGCAAGCTCGTATAATAATTGTCCACGTACAAGTGGTACCCCTTTCCGAATAAGGGTGACACCAAGTCCCACACTATCTTGCCAGCGCTTCCTATGTAGTCAGGGCAGTTTGTCGGCTCTACGTGACTATCTTTTCCCTCGTAAACCATAAATCTACATGTATAGCCTGTGGCCCTGTCACAGAGCTTATACATCTTGACCCCGTATCTGGCACGCTTGCTGGGAAGGTACTGTTTGAATGACAAGCGGCCAGAAAATTTAACCAGGGACTCATCAACGCAGACAACTTGATGGGGGGTAAACAAGTCTGCAAAACGTTGGTTGAAGTGGTTTACGAGGGGCCGAATTTTGTAGAGCCGATCGTATTCAGGGTCTCCACGAGGACGACAGAGTTCATTGTCGTTGAAGTGCATGAACCGCAAAATCTGCTCGTATCGTGCCCTGGCCATGGAAGCAGAGAACAAGGGTGAATGGTAAATTGGGTCAGTGGACCAATATGACCGCAACTCACTCTTTTTATTCAACCCCATGAGGAGGGAAAGGCCCAGAAAGATCTTAAATTCGGAGACCGTAATTGGTCTCCAATCTCTGGCAAGGGTGGACTGGGGCATAGTGGCGATGTATTGACCAGCGTATAAATTGCTTTGGTCCACAATAGATCTATAGAGATCTTCGGTGAAAAACAGCGAATAAAAATCCAGTGGCATAAAGTCAACTGTTTCCACCTGAATTCCGGGTTGGCCAGTGAAAGGGGGAAGTACGGGTGCTGCAGAAGTGGTGGGTACCCAATTCGGATTGGCCAATGCAGCAGGAAGGGCACTATGGGCACGACGGGCCTGTGTTCGTCTTCTTGGTGGCAGCGGGACACTACTAGTGCTTGCCACCTCGCCAGCTTGAACTGCACTTATGGGACTCGCCACGTCACCACGTGATACTGCAGTGCTGGATGTACGACCAGGGTGTACTAGGCCGCTGGTGCTTGCCAGTTCACCAGAAGGAGTAGCGGCACTAGTACTGCTCTGCTCCATACGAGAGCCCTGCGGTTCTTGCACTTCAAGGACAGCATAAGTTCGGGGTCTGGTACGCCTGACCTTAGCAGGGACCACAACTCCATCGTCAGAGCTATCTGTCATGGAGCCGCTGTCCTCTAAAGGATCGTATTCTGAGCCTGAACTTGACAGATGAGTGACTTCCTCTTCACTATCTGTCATGCTCAGAATCCTGTAGGCCTCTTCACTAGTGTACCTTCGATTTGCCATTTTGGCCTCTAAATTTAGGGGTACACTAGTGAGACTCACAGGCAAAAAAGCTCCCGACTGTCAGCGACTGATTCAAAACGCTACCAAAAAACTGTTAGCGATCGCAGGGATCAGGCCTGACTCTGCGACCGCTGCAGTTATGTGTGCTTAGTGTTTTGTAAGTGTCAGTAATCGATCGATACTGCACTTGGGTGGGCTGGGCTGGGCTGGGCCGAAGAGCAAAACGCAGGTGCTAGCAGGTATCTGGGCTGATCCCGCTAACACTGCGTTTCAGGGAACCCTAAACTGCTGGGGAGTATAGATCTGATCGGATCAGATATCGATCCGTTCAGATACTATAGCACTAAGGGAGGTGTATGCTGCGTGCGTGGGTTTTAGCGGTACTGGCGCTAACCTGACGCTGCCTGGGGCGACGCAGACCTTATCTGATCCTAAAAACTTAACTTCTATCACCGCCGGGCAATTAGGGGGTTAAACCTTTATAAGGTAATAAACGGCGGGTGCCCTAAAACTATAATAAACTGTAATAAACTATAATAAACTACAAAAAACAAACTATCTAACCAACGTCACCCGTAACACTTATACGGTGATCGCTGGTGAAAGGGTTAACTAGGGGGCAATCAGGGGGTTAAAACCTTTAGCAGGTAGTATATGGGGGTCCCTGTCGCTATAAAACACTGACAGCGAACCTATATACTTACCTCCCTAAACTAGCGTCACCTGTGTCACTAATACAGCGATCAGAAAAACGATCGCTTAGCGACACTGGTGACGGGGGGTAATCAAGGGGTTAACTTTTATTAGGGGGGGTTAGGGGGTACCCTGGACCTAAGGGGGGGTACCCTAGACCTAAAGGGGGCTAACCTAACTGCCCTAACACTTATAACTGACAAACTGACACCAATGCAAAAAAAAAAAAAACACTGCTATTGGTGTCAGAGTGACAGGGGGTACAGGGGGGTGATCGGGGGGTGATCGGGGGGTGACAGGGGGGTGAAAAGTGTGCCTGGCGTGTTCTACTGAGCGTGTGGTGTTGGTGCACTTACTTGGATGTCTTCTCTCCTCGGCGTCGGATCAAAAAGACCGGCTCCAGGAGAGATGACATCACTTCCTCTCCCTCTGTTTACATTACAGAGGGAGAGGAAGCATTTGATTCGTGGGAGCGATCGGGAGGGGGTGGCCATCAATGGATGGCCTCCCCCTGACCCCTAATCGCCCGCGAACAAGAGCCGACCGCTCAGGGCACCGGGGGGGGTCCGATCGGACCCCAAGCCCGCGGGAAGGCATCACGTACCAGGTACGTGATTTTGCCTGCCCGTGCCGACCTGCTCACGTATATATGCGTGAGGCGGTCGGCAAGTGGTTAAAGCGGTTGTATACCCCACTTTCACATTTTACCTACAGGTAAACCGATAATAAGGCTTACCTGTAGCTAAAATGAATTCCTCTTAAATCTGTACGGTTTAGAAGAAATTCACCTTGCATGCAGCCGCTGATGTCAGCAGCGCATGCGTTCTGAAGGTCCGGCAGACGTTGCCGGAAAATCAGAGCTCCTTGCTGGAAAGAGGACCTCCGCGTCCATGTATGGGAGTGACGTCATCGCGGCTCCAGCCACTCACAGCGCCGGAGCCGTGAAACCGGAATAAACACAGAGGGAACAGCTCCCTCAGCGGTGACCGGGAGGCGATGCCAGCTCTTCGTTCTAAGGTAAGTACTTCCCAATGAGCTAGCATGGGGTGCATGCTAGCATACTAGCTCATTATGCCTTTGCCTTACAGGCTTTTTTGTTTCCGGGCAAACAACCGCTTTAAGTGAAACACCTATAGATATATCAATTTTCATAAGGAATATTTAATCTTGGATGGCCTAAATCAATTAAAGAGTGAAAAAAGAAGTGTTTTTTGGCATATTATTTTGAAATAACTACCATGAGTCAACATTGTGAAATTCTGTAATCCCAAAAATAAACCTCAGTTAAAGATCTTGTAAAATCATGTAATCTGTTCTGTAAAAAGATTATATAATGTGCAGTGTGTCTCCTTGTGTAACTTTATTGTGGAAAATACCTTATTTACAGTGCCACTGGGCGCTCACGTGACCCACCAGAGATCTTCTTCCGAATACTGCAGAGGGTGGGGCTGAGATCTCCACTGACATCAGCCCCACTCCTAGTGCTGCAGAGGGAGGGGCTGCTGACATCAGCCGAGAGTAGAAGAGCAGAGCTCCGGTGGGTCATGTGAGCGCCCAACGGCGCTGTAAATAAGGTATTTTCCTCAATAAAATTACACCAGGTGACACACTGCACATTATATAATATTTTTACAGAACGGATTACATGATTTTACAAGGACTTTAACTAGGGCTTATTTTTGGGGTAGGGCTTATATTGCAGCCATCCCAGAAATTCACGCTAGGTCTTATTTTAAGGGTAGGGCTTATTTTTGGGGAAACAGGGTACAATTATGTTATTTTACTATATGCTGTACTTTTAGATTTTTATGATAGTTGATTATCACCATTTAGGTTGCTATATTTGTGTTATTTTTAATAAGATAACAATGTGAAAAAAGTTTGTTTTTGGAAAAAAAAATTCTTTGATACACGCTATTTTCTATTAGGTATATATGCTCTCTATAAAAATGGTGCTTCCCTTGTTTTAGCACTCCACAAGGAGTCCAGATGTTATAAACTAAAAAAAATCTACTCTTCAGACCACAGTCTTAGGAAACCCAAAGCATGTAAAAAGCTGTTAGTATCATGCTTTTAAAAGCATTGTACACTTTTAAATGTTTAAATGTTCCAATTAAGGCATTAATGTAGCTATATTTCTTGTGTTAATAGAAATTATATAAAATAAATCCGCGCTAAGTCATCAAACAATAAGTGCAAGCAGCCACTGTGAAACTAATACCAGTTATTCAATCAATATAAACAAAAAGCAGCGCTAGTGAAAATAAAATGAACAATACACAGTATGACAAATGATGAAAGTATATAAAAAAATTACATGAAATAAATGAAAATATTACATCAAAGTACCATGTGAATTTACAAAATTAATAATATAGCACTGAAAATAAGTTGTCCATACAAAGCGCGTCAAAAAAGAAAGAAAGAAAACAAAGTCCTTCTTTAGCATATAATAATTCTACAAAATTGGATCATCAGTTATCGTCCAAAACTTTTATTGCAGAAAGATCACATCACAAAGGACCAAGTGCAATGCTTTGGAGCCCTGCAGGATCCCTTCGTCAGACATGGATCATCACTTGGTTGTACTTGGTCCCTTGTGATGTGATCTTTCTGCAATAAAAATTTTGTATGATATCTGATGATCTACGGTGTGCTGGCGAATATGTGCGTTGTGACGTCATGACCAAGGAGAAACAGGAAAAACCTGCCTTAGGCCCCTTTCACACGATCGGACTGTTCAGGTCCGCCTGTCAGTTTTGATGGCGGACCTGAACGGGCAATCCATGTTAGCCTATGGAGCGTCGGATGTCAGCGGAGGCATGTCCGCTGACATCCGACCCCGTCCGATCCGCTAAAAGCAGACGGATGGCCCTACGCCCAGGTCCGTCGCTGGCGGATCGACATGCTGTCCGTTTTCGTCCGATCCCTCCATAGGCGGCAGGGGCGCCTGACAAGCCCCTCCCCGCTCAGTGAGCAGAGAGGGACCTGTCATCCGCCGGCTCAGCGGAGATCAACGGACTGATCTCCCACTGAGCCGGCGGACTGAGGCGGGCTCCGTAGAAATGGAGTCCGCCTCGTGTGAAAGGGGGCTTAATGTTATTTATAAGTTGGGGCATGACTTGTTCATGATGTCATCATGTATCGCCGTCGATCCATGCTGTTTGCCGGTCCAACTTAGCGCTCTTTATGCCGGAGCTATCAGCCCGCTATACTGAATTTTGTGGAATCTATTTTATTGTTTCACACCCATTCAATGTGGATTTGGGAATCACTTTCTATAAAATAAAGGGGAAGATTTTTTTAAACATACTTTACTATGGGAGATGGGGGGGGTTATGTTTCATCCATTGATGACATCAGTTGATAAGAGAGTTTGTATGCCATCCTTGGATTTTATGTGCTGAGATTAATTAGACCATTGCAGAACATGATGGTCCACCAAATATTGTAAGAGGTGCTTGTAACTGTGTCACAGGGTGGTGAATTCTCCTCTACTATTGTATAACGATATGAAAGGTGATCTGTATTCAAACTTTGTCGAATGATTTTTACATGGATGGAGGAATGCTAAAGGAGGACGTTGTTTTCTTTCTCTTTTTGGACACACTTTGTATGGACAATTTATTTTAGCGCTATATTAATAATTTAGTAAATTCACATGGTACATTGATGTATTATTTTAATTTATTTCACATTATTTTTTATATACTTTGATCGTTTGTCATATATTATTCATTTTATTTTTACTAGCGCTGCTTTTTGTATATATTTCTTGTGTTACTTGTTTAAATTTAGCTAGCCATACATGGACTGAAATACAGCTGGTTCAGTAGGGACTGGCTAAATTTCAATCTATGTATGGGTACACTGGTTGTACAGAAGTTGATCTACTGATTGACTTTTGTACAACCAGCCTGTCAGGTTTTCCCTGATAGATCAGTGCCGCCAGCTATAGCTGGGAGTACTGATAATTGTATTCTGACGGCCAGGAAGGCTGCTCACCGTCAGAACACAATAGCACTGTGGGAGGATTCCCCCATCCACATTGAATGTGGATCGGGTCATTTTTTTAATTCAACCTGTTGGTTGAATAAAAAAATAAAAAAATTATGAATATATCCATCCATCCATTAACGGTGAAAAACAGACATTGCTGCATCTCTATGGAAAAATGGATGTAAACGGATGATCATTCACTTACATTTTTTTACATCTGCTTCCGTCAAAATCATTTTTTTTTAATGGATCAAAGCTTATTTTTCTTCCATTAAAAAAATTGATCTGACGAAAAACAGATCTAAACGGTCAGTTTTTGCATGAAAAAATGTCTCCCGGACTCAAGTGGGTAAGGGCTCTAGCTGGCGGATGTAAAAAACAGATGGCAAATGGATGACAAAATGGATGACAAACTGATAAAAAACTGCTGTAAACGTCATCCAATTTTTTCTTTGAACTGATGAAATGAACTGTCCGCATGTGTGGAAGCAGCCTTGCTGTTGACCGATTCACTACCTGTCAGGAAAGGCTTGCCAGAAACAGAAGATCTGTGCAAGCTGGTGCGCAATTGGGGGTGCCAACGCGCGTATGCGCGCAATCCCTGGCACCAAATGGGTTATTTAAACCAGGCTGACACACAGAAACATTGCTTTCTGATCTATAGCGTCCCCCATGTGTTACTTGCAATTTTGCATCTGTTCTTGTGTATTACCCGGCTTGCCTCTGACTATTCCTGCTCTATCAGGGGCCTTGAGTCAGAGGCGTAAGAGAGGCCTTCCTCTGCATATCGGGCTCATCTACTAGGTACGTGACAGTATCATACAGCCATGTGAAACCTGAGTGAGGAACCTCTCCTATGGAGGAACTATGCCAACATCTGATAGGCCTAACACAGACCCTCAAAAATCTACAAGAAGGCTACACCCGATTGGAGGAATGTGTTCAAGAGCTTTTATCTCCAGCCGGTACCCAGAGGTCTCCACATCCCTTTGCTTCCTCAGCCAGTGTGGCCTCTCCTCTTGCACTAGTTATGCTTCCTCCTGAGCCAAGAGTTCCCACACCTGAAAGGTTTTCTGGAGAACGCAGTAAATTCAGGGCATTCCGCAACACCTGCAAACTATACTTTGCTCTGCAGCCACGTACCTTCTCCTTAGAGGCCACTAAAGTGGGCTTCGCAGTCTCCTTGCTATAGGGTGAGCCCCAAGCCTGGGCACACCACCTCCTGGAACAGAAAGCAGCAGCTTTAACTAACCTGACTACCTTTTTTGATGCTATGGCCCAGCTTTACGAGGACCCTCAGCTTTCTGCAACCGCTGAAGCTGCACTGCATACTCTACAACAGGAACGCAGGGTGGCGGAAGACTATATCGCTAAGTTCAGACGTTGGAGTGCCGACACTAATTGTAATGATTCTGCCTTCTGCTACCAGTTCTGTATGGGGCGGTCATACCCTCTAAAAGATGAGCTGGCACGAGTTGGGGTACCCCAAACCCTGGATGGACTCATCAACCTGTCCATACCCCGGCGCCTGAGGGAATGGAGATCAGAGAGGGCAACAGGACCATCTCGTCCCACCTGGATGTTACCAAGAGTCCCTAGTTTCTCTAATCCAGCTCCTCCAGCACAGTCAGCTTTTACACAGATACGTTCGAACCTATGCAACTAGGCTTGCTCCGTCCCTCAACCATGGTTGAAGAATGCCAACATCGTCGGCTGAATAACCTGTGCTTGTATTGTTGAGAACCAGGGCATTATGTCAGAACCTGTCCAGCCAAGCTTTGTAAGTGCCTATCAATTTCTACTGACTGTGCCAATCAGTCCCGAAGGATTATCATGATTTCATGGACGTTTTCAGTAAAAAGGGAGCAGAGACTCTTCCTTCCCACCGGGCCTATGATGGTCCTATTGAGCTCCTTCCAGGGGCCAAATTTCTTTTTGGGAGGATCTTCCCTCTAACAGAGCTGGAGCTGGGGACATTAAAGGAGTACATTGATGAGAATCTGAAAAAGGGTTTCATCCGCCCATGTACCTCCCGGCAGGTATCTTCTTTGTAGAAAAGAAAGATCACACCTTACAGCCTTGCATTGACTACCGCAAACTTAACAAAATTACGGTTAAGAATCGCTACCCTCTGCCCCTAGTACCCAAACTATTTCAAAGACTTGGAGCTTCTACCATTTTTACTAAACTTGACCTCTAAGGGGCCTACAACTTGGTCCGCATCAGGGAAGGGGATGAATGAAAGACGGTTTTTCGCACTTGGTTCAAGCACTTCGAATATTTGTTGATACCATTCGGGTTGTGTAACGCTCCTGCTACATTCCAATACTTCATCAACTAAATCTTCAGATATTGCCTAGACGATATTCTGATCTTTTCATCCTCCATAGACTCCCACCGCAAGCATGTCAGATGTGTGCTGGCCCGGCTCCGGCAGCATGGCCTGTATGCTAAGCCTGAAAAAAGTGCGAGTTTGAGCAACAAATTATCCAATTCCTGGGACTAATTATCTCAATTGAAGGAATTAAGATGGACCCCCAAAAGATTACTGCAATCCTGGATTGGCCAGTTCCTGTGGACAAGAAAGGGATTTAATGCTTTGTAGGTTTTGCTAACTTCTATGGAAAGTTCATTAAAGGGTTCTCAGCCATCATCGCTCCTATTACACAGTTAACCAAGCAGGGCATTTGGTTCCATTGGTCTCCTGAAGCTTAGGTTGCTTTTGAGCCCCCTAAGAAACTGTTAATCTCTGCTTTTGTTTTAAAGCATCCTGATTCTACCCTGCCAATCATCCTGGAAGTTGATGCCTCCGAAATTGCTGTTAGAGCAGTACTTTCCCAATGACAGGGGACCAGAGCCCTGTTACATCCAGTTGCTTTCTTCTCCCATAAATTATCAGCAGCAGAGAGGAATTATGATGTTGGGGACCGATAACTGTCGGCAATAAAATCTGCACTGGAGGAATGGCAATACCTGTTAGAAGGGGCAGCACATCATATCTATACAGATCTTACAAATCTGGAGTATCTGAGAACTGCAAAGAGATTAAAGTCACGTCAAGCCAGGTGGGCATTATTCTTTTCCATACTTTCTTTCTATGTCACCTACCGGCCCGGCTCGAAAAACACTAAACCTGACAAATTGTCTCGTATGTTCAATTAATCTAAAGAAATTACATCAAAGGAAATTTTCTTCTTGTGCAGGAAGATCTATTCTCACAGATCAAACAAGCCTAAGTGGGGTTGGCTCTCTCCGCTGAAACAGTTTAACAGGCTAAAGATGGTCTGTTCTGGTACAGAGACAAGATTTTCATACCTGAGAGTCTATGGGTCACCATACTGGAACTCTGTCATGATCATGTGCTTAACTAAAACTTCTGATCTTGTGTAACGCACATTTTGGTGGCCTCAAGTAGCTGGAGATTGCAAAGATACGTGGAATCTGTACGACTTGTATTCAAAGCAAAAATGGTAGAACCAAGGCTTTGGGGTTGTTAAAACCTTTACCCTTTCCGGACAGACCGTGGAAGATATTATCCATAGCCTTTATTGTGAAGCTTCCCCCTGCAGAGGGTAATACTAGCATCTTTGTGATGGTGGACTGGCTGTCCAAGATGGCATGTTTCATCCCAATGAAAGGAATTCCCTCAGCTGAAACAGCACAAGTCTTTATCAGGGAAATCATTAAGCTTCACGGAGTGAATTCACCAGGTTCTGGAAGGCATTGTGTGAGTCTCTTGAAATTGAAAAATCCTTCTCCTCTGCTTACCATCCACAGACAAATGGGCAGACTGAGAGCACCAATCAGACACTTAAGCAATATTTGCGCTGTTTCTCCTCATTTTCCCAGCATGACTAGATCTCCCTGCTTCCGTTAGCCAAGTTTGCCTACAACTCCACCCACTCTGCCACAAAACAAACTCCATTCTTTGCCAATTATGGCTTCCACCCATCATTTTTGTCTAACTCCTTTCCAGAATGCTCAGTACCAGCTGTCCTTGAGACAATAAACTTATTCAGTTCCAATAACAAATTATTACAGGAAACCATGGCAAAAAGAGAGGAACATAACAAAGAAATCTTTGACAGAAGAAGACGAGGAGAATTAATTCTTGAACCCGGTAATCTGGAGTGGTTGTCCACAACAAACCTAAGGGTGGCATGCCCTTCAAAAAACTTGGGTCCTAAGTTTGCGGGTCCATTCCCAGTAAAGAGGAGAATTAACGAGGTAGCCTATGAGCTGGAACTACCAGACTCATTCAGGATCCACCCTGTTTTTCATGTGGCTCTGTTAAAACCCTCTGTTCCTAATTCTTTTCCAGAATGGAATATGGATCCTCCAGAACCTGTAATAATTGACAGGGAGGAAGAATTTGAGGTAGAAGCAATCCTGGATTGCAGGAAGAGAAATAACCAAGTCCAATTCTTGATTAAATGGAAGGGGTATGGACCAGAATAGAGCTTGTGGGAGCCTGAAGGTAATATCCACACTAAGAAACTGATCCAGTCTTTCAAAAGGTCCCATCCTGAGAAGTTGGCCCGATTGGGCATACGGAGGCTGCCCCTTGGAGGGGGGCATTGTCAGGAAAGGCTTGCCAGAAACAGAAGATCTGTGCAAGCTGGTGCGAGATTGTGGGTGTTAATGCGCAAAACCAGGCTGACACACAGAAACATTGCTGTCTGATCTACAGCGTCCCCTGCATGTTACTTGCTACTCTGCATCTGTTCCTGTGTATTACCCGGCTTGCCTTGACTTTGCACCTGCCTGCTCCTCTGGTTCTTCTTCTACCTGCCTGATACCGACCCGGATTGTTCAAGTGACCCTGTTCTTGCCTCTGCCTTGTTCCAGTATACCTGCCTGTGTATGACCCGGCTTGCCTGACCCTCCTGATTTCCAGTCCTGTGGGAACCTCCTCCCTGTCTGTTCCAGCCCCCAGTCTGCTATTCCAGTCTGCTGACCACCCTGCACAGTGCCATCTGGAATTCCAGACTGACCTTATTGCTGGTGATCCTGCCAGGCACTCGTGCTACTCTGCACTCCTGCGCCTCCTGTTTGCTCTAACAGGGGCTTTGAGTCAGAGGCATAAGAGAGGCCTTCCTCTGCATATCGGGCTCATCTTCTAGGTATGTGACACTACCTCTGTTCAAAAGATTACCTACTCTTTTGGAAAAATAATGCTTTCTAAGGTTAGTTTTGACCATTCCTCCTGCTGGTTTGAGGTCATGTTCCATGTTTTTGATATTAGTTTCACAATGAAAATACTGAATATTATTCACACACTTAATGTATTTAAATGTTTTATTCATGTCCCTTTTCTCTTCTTTCCTCATGACTGTACATAATAAGTTCCTGCGGTTTCTTCTGATATGTTTGCCCCTCAGACATCTCACCATTTTTGTTGCTTGTCTCTGGACCAGCTCTATCTTATCAATATATTTTTCTAAGTGAGGTCTCCAGAACTGGACACAGTATCCTAAATGAGGTTTAACTGAAGATCTATATAGGAGAATCAGGACCTCTGATTGGTGGTATTTCTAGTATTGCACCTCAGAGTTCTTTTCACTTTCCATACTGCCAAGCCACACTTTTTGCTCATTTTACAATGATTCAACATAAGCACCCCCAAATATGTTTTCTCCGTAATTGTTTAGCCAACTGTACAACCAGAATATTGTATTATATCATATGATTATTTTCCCTAAGTGTAATATACTAGCTCTGCCTCTGAGTAAGCATACATAAGGCATTGAAATGCTATTACCACAGTGCCATACAAGCCTTTATCACACCGCACTTCTGATAATGGGGGAAACTTTAGGCCAGGATAACCTGTGCTCTGTTGCAGTTATAAACACAGAGGCTCTATTCACTCTGGGAGAATCAAGCAATTCTGCCTGCAATTCCAGAATCGCAACAAAATGGGCTAATTTCTAAATGACATCCCAAACCCGGTGCGACGGTGCAACATAACGCACAATAATCGTGGCAAAACAGGCAACACTAAATGTACCTGGTTCATTGCCAAAATTTGGTGAATGGAATGTTTTTGGAGCGAAGGAAGACCCACTCAAAATGACCGGTGCAGCTCCAAAAATGGGCCACAAAAACAAATCCTCAATGAATTGATAACACAGGGATGTGGCCAATACAGCAAAAAAATCTCAAATTTATGTTATAGAGTGGGTAGAAAATACCCCTCTTCCCCCACTCTTTTTCTGAGGCTTTCTGCGTATTTAATAACTCACTTATTATTCTTTCTTTTTTTTTGTTTGATGACTTTTAGAATGGCTGAATATCAGGGCAAAGAGTGAGATAATCTTATAACAGGGTATGTAAAAAAAACTTTAGGCAGAAAGAGCTGATTGAGTCTAAACTTACATCTATGTTTTTTAATCTTGGCAGAATGTCTGCAAAAAAAATCAATATTAAACTGGCACATTCGATCTTTTGAAAATTACATCAGGGAAAAAATTAAATCCCTTTGGTTTGAGATTCCAAGTTTTTCCCTCATTTGAAAACATCAGCGTAGACTTCAAAAAGGAATAGGAAAAGGTCCTAAATAAATGTTCTAAAGTTATGATGATGCTACTCATCACTGAATACAAGAAACAGATAATACGTTTTTAGGCAAAGAACTAGATCGGATTAATGTACAACCATCACCCCTGAAAACACATGGGTCTTTTGCTGAAAAAGATAGAACACTTAATGATCATCTGGGCAATTTCAATAAAGGGATTTTAATAAAATAGAGAAAAAATCATGAGAGATAGGATCTTCTTTCAAGAAGGGAAAGCCTATAAATGGAACTCTGGACAAAATAGACAACAACAACATTTCAATGCCTGGGGCAATAATCATCCGAATGTTTCAAAATCACCTTCTGGTTTGTTTTCTGTTTCTACCTTCTCACAGGTTTCCTTCAAACACAAAGGCAATTGATGCCAAAAAAAGACAAAGGAATGGTGATGGGGTACAAGAACTATCAACAAAAAAGCCTGTGTTAGAAAAAAATCACATATTCTAAACATAATATGCATGCACATGGGTGTATTCTTCCTATGGTATCAGGTAATTCACAGGGTGTGCTGAAATAATCTTCTTCCGTTTCTTCTATTGATGATAGACATGGTGAATACATCACACAGGAATGCAATTAAATACATTTAGGGGATCTTCCTATTAAAAAGTATAACCCATAAGCCGCACAGCCATGCACGCCCGCTGCTGTTAGGTATGTGGCAACCTCAGCCTAGTCTTCCACCAGACCTTGCCCCAAAGCAGTTTCCTCTACTACTCAGAGCTTGTTAACTGATTTTTCTACAGTGCATGTAGCTACATAAGTCAGTGAGGGCTTATTTTAAAGCTTTTCTATTGCTTGTTAAAGCGGAGTTCCACCCAAAAGTGGAACTTCCACTCATTTGTTTCCCCCCCGTGCCACAATTGGCTCCTTTTGGGGGGAAGGGGACAGGATACCTGTCTTTGACAGGTATCCTGTTCCCACATCCGGGACCCACAGCCACGGATATTGACATCGCTGCTCAGCTGACCGCTCGGCTCCCTCCTCCTCCCCTGTCACTGGGTCAGTAGGAGAGAGGAGCGGAGCCTCATGCATGTGCAGTAGGGTTCCCAGTATGAAGCCATAAGGGAGCGGCATGCACCTGACAGCTGATGTAAACATCAGCTGCGGTGCTGACATTGCTGGACTCCAGGACAGGTAAGTGTCCTATTATTAAAAGCCAGCAGCTGCAGTATGTGTAGCTGCTGGCTTTTAATTTTTGCAGCGGTGGGCAGACCTCCGCTTTAAGAATATGTAATTTTATGTCCATAGTCAGGGCTTGTGTACTTTAATGTGCATAATCTGGACATAGGTACACTTTATTAACCGATTAGCAAATGCCTATTTTTTATATTTTCATCTGAATACCTCTGTAAAGGTAACAGGGATAACATTTTGCAATTGTTGCCAAATATATGTACTGCAAAGCAAACTAAAAGGTCAAAGCAGACAGATTGTCAGAGGGGTAGATTCTTGTTGTGCACTTCTCTCTGCTTTATGCATACTGCTAACTTGCCTGATCTGCATCTTCTTTGATATCATATTCTATTTATAATGAATTTGAATAGTTCTATGGAGAAAGTACCCAGTGTACAAAGATCCATTTAAATGGAACAAATAATTAAATAGTATCATCTTTCCAAAACAGTTTTAAGTCATAAGACTTTTCTGTTGAGTTGAGAATCAGTAAGTGTTTCCATAAGATTACAGCATAATGGAAGAAATCTCCACAGAGAGCAATAGACAGAAACAGAGCCAGTAATTACTCAGCATTTCCACACACAGTTAAAATTTTTGCTGAAGAGAATGTAATCTGAAATGGTACAACATTGTTTGATGGGAAATGCTGTTTTGGTATAAAAAATGAATTCTGTTCATACAACCGATTCTACCACAGAATTTTACAAAGCAATAAGGGCAGCAATGAAGCAGAACTAATGCAAGCATGACTGTTATTGCATTACAATATTTACTGTACTGAAAATACTAAACGTACAACATTCAGCAGTAATATACATTTTAAAGCAATGCAGATTTGTCTTTGTAAATAAAACAGACAGGCTTAAGTGCATTGCAAGCAATATTTAAACAGAATCCTAAACTAAAGTATCTAAGGACTAGTAGTATCTTACATCTTGGATTTTTAGTTTAGAAATATTTTATATGAAAAATTGCGTATTAAAATTATGCATTTACCTGCAGCAAGCGTGATTGGCTTCATAAGGGACTTGGTCTGCTTTTCACGTTTTTAAGCTTCCTTTCCCTCCTGTTTTAAAAATCTTGTTATTACAGACCTTAGTGGGTCAAGATGAAATGAATACACAGAGTACACAGGAGTCAGGGCAGTAGCTTATTCACCTCTTTCCTCTTTCGTCCCAATGCCTCTGTTTAAGATTTCAATCAGACATCATACTTAATAGGAAATAACTACTGCTGTGCTGTCTCTTTAGAAACTGTACTAACAAAATAGTAAAAAAAAATTATTGAAAATGAAAAAAAAATCATTATATATCCCCCTTCCCCCCACAGAGCAGATGTTCAAAATATCAAAGTAGTTATTCACATCATAACAACCCAAATAAAACAGCACTATATACAAATCTACCCACAAGAACCAAAAAAAGGTAAACTATACTAATCCCTATATACAGTACTTAATAAATAATAATAGTACAATTATTAATACATTTAAATATACCAATCCCTAAATAGTTGCTACACCTAAAATATATAAGTATACAGTATAAAATGCATAGATATGTATAAATTCAATAACGTGCTAATTAGTGCTGATAAAATGTTAAATAATATAAAATATACTTGATATAATAAATCTCCAGAAAATCAATTAATTAATATAAATAAATACAAGTATCCTAAACAAATTAGCACTCATTCCATAAAACATTGTAGTGCAAAAAAGTGCAAAGTAACCAAATTCTATTAAAATCATGGTCCATAAAGACATGGATAAGCAAGTTTGGGGTGGAGCAACTTGACTGGCCTGCACAAAGTCCTGACCTCAACCCGATAGAACACCTTTGGGATGAATTAGAGCGGAGACTGCGAGCCAGGCCTTCTCATGTAACATCAGTGCCTGACCTCACAAATGCACTTCTGGAAGAATGGTCAAACATTCCCATTAGACACACTCCTAAACCTTGTGGACAGCCTTCCCAGAAGAGTTGAGGCTGTTATAGCTGCAAAGGGTGGGCCAACTCACAATTGAACCCTACGGACTAAGACTGGGATGCCATTAAAGTTCATGTGCATGTAAAGGCAGGTGTCTCAATACTTTTGAAAATATAGTGTATGTGTGCATATCTGTATGTGTCATCTTTTGTTGTTTGTTTTTGGGGGTTTTCATGCCACTATATTTCTCCTTGTGTTTTCTGTATTAATTTCCCCCATCAGGTCACATACCCCTTCATTCTATCCCCAATTGATCTCCATTTCCCCATCCAGGTACTTAGCCCATCTACATCTATCAACCTTTCAGCCACACCAACCAGTCAAATTGTAAATCCCATGGTGCCAATCTGCCTTTCTCAATGCTGCCTCAACCAGTACAGTCAACACTAGACATGTGCACACTGAAATATTTTGTTTCGGAACTTCGGTTTCGTCCGAAAAATACATTTATTTAGTTATTCCTGAAATTTGTTTTTATACATTTTGTTTCGTTAAAAAATGCATTCGTCCAAAAATCTGAATTAATCAAGGTTGAATCTGTCAATTGAAGGCTTATGGTGTCTGTTGGAAGTTCTAAGAAGATTCAACGAAGCAGCTAAACTGTATGACGCCGTGATCGTACATTTCCGGTCAAATGCTTTTCCTATAGTGGAATTCTAATGTTGTTTGACTAGTAATAATAACTACATTATTATAACTACAAACAACATTAGAATTTTTTTATAGCATATGGACGGAGCATTTGACCGTAAATGTCCGCTCACGGCGATCGTGCGTTTTTAGCTGCTTCGTCGAATCTTCATGTCGAACGGTATTATACACATTTTTGATTGTATCGAATGATACGATACTTGTTTGTTTCTTTTCATGTCAAATGGTCTACCCCAAAAGCCAATGGAATTCAAGCATATAACTTCCTTCCTGTTCGCTCTGCGCTCCTAACTGTTCTGGTTCACACTGGTGATTGCAGCATCTGACGGTGGCTCCAGGCAGTTCGACCCCATGGAGGTTCCACAAGGAGACACAAGCTGCAACCAGCAGGAAGCTTAACCTTCTGTGGACTCACATTGAGTCCCAGGTCCTTGTAAGGGAAACGCTTCTTTGCTGGATGCAGCTGTGTGGCCCCCGCTCCAGGGAAATCACTCCGGAGTGGAAGCAGGAGAAGTGAACAGACAAAAAATAAACTCAGCGCTCGTTTGAGGAGAGACCCTGGAGGTATACACAGATCAAATAAATGTGATTAATAAAGTCTCTCAATAGGAGGGACAAAGTCCATAGCAACAGTCTCTAAGATGAAGAGGGAGAGGAATCCATGTACCAGCACTAAGAACAGCCAGTGTGAAGAGCTAGAAGCAATGCAACATGGCCTGAGGAAGGAGCAAGCATCCCCCGAATGCAAAGCCATCTCCTCTCACCTTGCACCCGGAAGTGACGTCATCTCCGATCACACCTGTGTTCCCTGCTGTTCTCATAGGCTGCGTTCTGGAATCCACCTGCACAAGTTGTCAGAAACATGGACGTTTAGGAAAAAAAATACCTCCAGATTTTGCTGCAGGATTATTATCATGCTTGTGTTTATGCTCCCTTGGTGAGTAGTTTTACTTTTGACTTATTAAATGGTTTACCAATACTGCACTTAGAGGCGCTGTGTTTCTTTTCCTTTGAAGAGGGAGAAGTGGGAGGAGATCTCCCAAAAAGTTGAGAAGATGCAACGCCATCAGCGTGACCCGTCTGCCTGTCGTAAAAAAATTCAGCGATATATAACGGTAAGCAACGCGTCTGCTTATTACATTTTTTTACATTTTAAAAATCCCATATTATGCCTAAAAACAAGCCCCCCCCCCACACACACACATAAACACGCACACACATAAACATATATTATTGCTATCACATGTAATTTCAGTAAAGTTAAGTGAATTTTTATTTTTTTTTAAAAGGAAAAAATTTTTTTGAAATCATCCTCCCTCCTGTGAAAAAATCTAATTTGCACATAGGTGTGCCTAGCCTACACATGAAAGCATAGTTTGCACATGTTACATATTAACGCCACAATCATAGTGAGAGGAATATTTCCATGGCCGTTATTTGTTCATATCACTAAACTGATAAACAGTAAGTGCTTTTAAGTTCCACTTGACCACCTGTAGGCTTTGTCCCCTTCCTGACCAGGCCATATTTTGCTATTTAGTGTGCTGCAGCTTTAACTGTCAATTGCGCGCTCCTGAGATGTAGTACATAAATTAAATTTATGCCCTTTTCCCGCCACATATAGAGCTTTTTTTGGTGGTATTAGATCACTGCTGGGTTTTTAATTTTTTGTTATTGAAACAAAAAAAAAAAAGAGTTAAATATTAGAAAAAAAAATGTTGTGTTGCAGCGGCTGGACTTAACCATGATTTAGTGTGTCTCTCTCTGCTAGCAATTGCAAGTGAAAGTAAGTTGGCTGTACGTGTGTACTTAAGTTCCAGCTATTTTACTGCTCCTCCTCTTTGGTTACAATCAGCCAACATTCATCATCATTTTACTTCCCCCACCCATTGCAGCAGCAACCACTAACAGCTCTTTTACTATTGTCTCTATAGTGTCGAATCTTTTCTCTCTATGTCGAATATTCTTGGACTTATAGAGTTAGGTTAGGCACAATCAACCGCAGGTTTGATAGACACAGATTGCTATTGTCACTGTCATGCTGAATCTTCTATTTATCTATATTGAACTGTTGTCGCAACGATACAAAAATATAGCGGATACAAAAATAAAGCATTTTCTTCTTTCGGGTTTTTCGGATTTCAGATTCTGCACATTCTTTATTGTTTTGTTAAAATGAACATGAAAATCCCAGAAATTCGGAAGAAAATGCATTCGGAAGATAACGAATGCACATGTCTAGTCAACACCTAGACATTCATCTGTCTGGTTAGTACCATTCCTTTCCCCCTCCCCCGACCCGCATCAGTCCTGATCCTGAAGCCACTCACCCCTCTCCCCATTCTTGCACAGATCAGCCCAGATGTCACTGTCCAACACTTGATCTGCCCGCTCATTACCAGTCCCCCTCCTCCACACCATCATCCACATCCAGCATCATCCGCCTCTGCCACTATGGCCTGTTCTTTACAGCTCCATCCCACCAGCTGTTATCTTTCCCCAATGCCTCCCTGTTCGCTACATCTTTCCCCACCAGCTGTTATCTCTGCCCTATGCTTCCACGCTCTCTGCATTCCTCTCCCACCAGCTGTCATCTTAGCCTTTGTCTCCCAGTCTCATCATTTCCCTCACCCCCCCAATGTTATTCCAATACCATACATTATCTTTTGACACTGCTCCCTCCCCCCAGCACTGTCCTCTACTCTTCAGTCTCAACTGTCATCCACCTGTCAAGTTCTCACGTACCTGACTGATGAGCCCGATAGTGCAGAGGAAGGCCTCCCTTACGTATCTGACTCACGGCCCCTGGCAGAGCAGACAGGTGGCATGGGAGTGCAGAATGGTATGAGTGCCTGGCAGGATCAACAGCAGATGAGTCAGATGGCCGGCACAGCAGACAGGACCAGCAGGCTGGATGGATCAGCAGACAGGTGAGCAGACTGAATGGATCAGCAGACAGGTGAGCAGACTGGATGGATCAGCAGACAGGTGAGCAGACTGGATGGATCAGCAGACAGGTAAGCAGACTGGATGGAACAACAGACAGGTGAGCAGACTGGATGGATCAGCAGACAGGTAAGCAAACCGGGACTGAAGCTGGATGGCTGCAGTAGGTAAGTATAGCAGACTGGAGGAGAGTCTTGGAACGTCAGGCAGGCCGGGTCAATAATCAGGCTGACAACAGAGGTACAAGAGGAGCAGGCAGAAGGAATTGTCAAACAAGCCAAGGGTCAGATGCAGGTGGTTGTATAGAAAAACGAAAGAAATACTCTTGCGCACTGGTGTGTTGGCTAAAAAAGTTCAAGAGGGACTATGAACTTCGGCTTTGCTGCTCTCAAAGGATGGGATTGTCCTAGTATTGAAAGAAAAAGAGAGAAAAAAGAGAGCGCACCAGCCTAGTGCATTATCCTTGGCAAGTTTATTAGATTAAAAACAAGATAAAAGCTACTCACAAAAGTCGCAGGTAAAATTGCATATCAAACGCACAGGGGCAATAGTTCCAGTGGTAGGCAGCTGTCCAGGTCCCAGGAGGGGGGCACACGGACCGCCGCTGGCTTACGCGTTTCAAAGGTTTGACCTTCTTCCTCAGAGCCTTAGTGGTGGCAGTCTCCTGCCGACTTTTTATATACACATGTTAAGCTGAAGCAGACTGATCAGGTTGGTATCGGGGCTCCTCCCTTAATTGATGGGCGGTCCTCTGGGGGGGGGGGAGGGGGGGGGTTTGAATCTTGGCTTGGTTAACATTGTTAGAGGGCCATACCATATTGATTTATTGATTTCATTCAACAGTTGGTTAGTATGCTTCTATATCTATTATTATTATCGCTGGTAAAGTTTGGTTTATCTAACCCATAGTAGGTGAGCTGATAGAGTCATACCAGTAGTTACACATATACAATCTGCCCTTCTACCCTCACATTCATATATCACATAGATGATACAGAGTAATGTGCAGTGTTCAGAGGGTTAAAAGTATGAGAAAGGGGGGTGTGTACCTTATTATCTGTGGGTCTGATGCCATCTCCTCTGCTTGAGTGCGTTTGTCTCTGCAGGGGCTGTGTCTGTGTGGGCTACCATTGCTGACACGTACGCTCCTATGCCCCATGGGACCGGGTGGAACGCACGCCGCCGATTGACTTCCGGGTTGCGGTCCACAGGGCGGAAGTGCGGTCGTGATGTCACATCCCCTGCGTCTACGGCAAGATGGAGGCCACTGTTTACTCTATTGAGTCACATCCCAGGCGCCGTAAGGCGCACGGGATGTGACATCACGACCGCACTTCCGCCCTGTGGACCGCAACCCGGAAGTCAATCGGCGGCGTGCGTTCCACCCGGTCCCATGGGGCATAGGAGCGTACGTGTCAGCAATGGTAGCCCACACAGACACAGCCCCTGCAGAGACAAACGCACTCAAGCAGAGGAGATGGCATCAGACCCACAGATAATAAGGTACACACCCCCCTTTCTCATACTTTTAACCCTCTGAACACTGCACATTACTCTGTATCATCTATGTGATATATGAATGTGAGGGTAGAAGGGCAGATTGTATATGTGTAACTACTGGTATGACTCTATCAGCTCACCTACTATGGGTTAGATAAACCAAACTTTACCAGCGATAATAATAATAGATATAGAAGCATACTAACCAACTGTTGAATGAAATCAATAAATCAATATGGTATGGCCCTCTAACAATGTTAACCAAGCCAAGATTCAAACCCCCCCCCCTCCCCCCCCCAGAGGACCGCCCATCAATTAAGGGAGGAGCCCCGATACCAACCTGATCAGTCTGCTTCAGCTTAACATGTGTATATAAAAAGTCGGCAGGAGACTGCCACCACTAAGGCTCTGAGGAAGAAGGTCAAACCTTTGAAACGCGTAAGCCAGCGGCGGTCCGTGTGCCCCCCTCCTGGGACCTGGACAGCTGCCTACCACTGGAACTATTGCCTCTGTGCGTTTGATATGCAATTTTACCTGCGACTTTTGTGAGTAGCTTTTATCTTGTTTTTAATCTAATAAACTTGCCAAGGATAATGCACTAGGCTGGTGCGCTCTCTTTTTTCTCTCTTTTTCCTTCAGATGCAGGTGGATAACAGGAACAGTCTCAAAACAAGCCGAGTCAAACAGGAGCAGATATCAGATCTTCAGAAAATACATACACGGAGCTGCAGACCAGACAGCAAGGACACAGTGCTGCTGAGGTGTTTAAATAAAGTAGCCTGTTGCCAATCACTAAAATCAGCCTGGACTAAGTTAACCCTTAGGTGGCAGACCCATGACATTGCCCCCTCCTAAAGGGCAGCCTCCGCATGCCCAATTGGGCCAACTTCACATCATGGGATCTCTTGAAGGATTGCATTAGTTCTTTAGCATGAATATTGCTTTCAGGCTCCCAAGAGTTATTTTCCGGCCCATACCCCTTCCATTTAATTAGGTACTGAACCTGATTGTTCCTCCATAGGTGGCAGATCCATGACACCACCACTACAAATGGAAACCGGTCAACCAAGTCCTTTCTTCCTTCATTCCACAGTCACCAATGTCTCCAGCCCAGCCTCTCATTCTCTGTCCTCCTGAGATCCCCCTGGCCATCTAGAGATCTCCCAACAACCCTCTCACCCCCCCAGTAATTCCAGAACCTTCCATCCTAACTACTTCTTCCCCCACAGCAACCCTACCCATCCCCCTCCCAAGCTCCCAGGAAAACCCCATCACCATCAGCCCCCACCCATAGCCCCTTTCCCCGTTTCACCTTCTCCCTCTCTTTTTCCCTCTTGTGTTCCTTTTTACTTTTATTTCTATTGCAGTCATGATATTTATACGTTTATTAATACGTAATTGCACCAACGAATTATAATTGTATTTACAGTATCTCACAAAAGTGAGTACACCCCTCACATTTTTGTAAATATTTTATTATATCTTTTCATGTGACAACACTGAAGAAATGACACTTTGCTACAGTGTGAAGTAGGGAGTGTACAGCTTGTATAACAGTGTAAATTTGCTGTCGTCTCAAAATAACTCAATACACAGCCATTAATGTCTAAACCGCTGGTAACAAAAGTGAGTACACCCCTAAGTGAATATGTCCAAATTGGGCCCAATTAGCCACCAACCCCCTCCCCCGGTGTCATGTGACTCATTAGTGTTACAAGGTCTCAAGTGTGAATAGGGAGCAGTTGTGTTAAATTTGGTGTTATCGCTCTCACTCTCTCACACTAGTCACTGGAAGTTCAACATGGCACCTCATGGCAAAGAACTCTCTGAGGATCTGAAAAAAAGAATTGTTGCTCTACATAAAGATGGCCTAGGCTATAAGAAGATTGCCAGGACCCTGAAACTGAGCTGCAGATCATACATCTAACAGGACAGGTTCCACTCAGAACAGGCCTCGCCATGGTCGCCTAAAGAAGTTGAGTGCATGTGCTCAGCGTCATATGCAGAGGTTGTCTTTTGGAAATAGATGTATGAGTGCTGCCAGCATTGCTGCAGAGGTTGAAGGGGTGGGGGGGTCTGCCTGTCAGTGCTCAGACCATATGTCGCACACTGCATAAAGTTGGTCTGCATGGCTATCGTCCCAGAAGGAAGCCTCTTCTAAAGATGATGCACAAGAAAGCCTGCAAACAGTTTGCTGAAGACAAGCAGACTAAGGACATGGATTACTGGAACCATGCCCTGTGGTCTGGTGAGACCAAGATAAAATTATTTGGTTCAGATTGTGTCATACGTGTGTGGCAGCAACCATGTGAGGAGTACAAAGACAAGTGTGTCTTACCTACAGTCAAGCATGGTGGTGGGAGTGTCATGGTCTGGGACTGCATGAGTGCTACTGACACTGGGGAGCTACAGTTCATTGAGGGAACCATGAATGCCAACATTTGCTGTGACATACTAAAGCAGAGCGTGATCCCCCCCCTTTGGAGACTGGGCCGCAGGGCAGTATTCCAACATGATAACGACCCCAAAAACACCTCCAAGATGACCTATGCCTTGCTAAAGAAGCTGAGGGTACAGGTGATGGACTGGTCAAGCATGTCTCCAGACCTAAATCCTATTGAGCATCTGTGGGGAATCCTCAAACAGAAGTTGGAGGAGTGCAAGGTCTCTAACATCCACCAGCCCCGTGATGTTATAATGGAGGAGTGGAAGAGGACTCCAGTGGCAACCTGTGAAGCTCTGGTGAATTCCATGCCCAAGAGGGTTAAGGTATTGCTGGAAAATAATGGTGGCCACATAAAATATTGACATATTGGGCCCAATTTGGGTATTTTCACTTAGGGGTGTACTCACTTTTGTTGCCAGCAGTTTAGACATTAATGGCTGTGTGTTGAGTTATTTTGAGGTGACAGCAAATTTACATTGTTATACAAACTGTACACTCACTACTTTACATTGTAGCAAAGTGTAATTTTTTCAGTGTTGTCACATGAAAAGATATAATAAAATATTTACAAAAATGTGAGGGGTGTACTCACTTTTGTGAGATACTCTGTATATATATATATATATATATATTTTTTTTTTTAACCCCGAAACGCATTGGCTTGTCAAACTTGTTGCTATCTATAATGGACGCCTTTAAAGTCACCTTCCATTTTGCATTTACTGGACACGGGCGCTCCTTACCTACTCTTCCTAGCTTATATTACAGAAGGTAGGACTTCCGGTGATGTCAGAGGGAGAGACTGAGAACCTGAGGACACAGAGAAATTAGTGAGAGGGAGGAGGTGGAGAGGGAGCTGAAGAGGGAGAGGGAGGTAGCCTGGCATTGAGCAGCTCATCTAATATTATTAGCAACATTTGAAGTCTGAAGGCTGCCATTTGGGCATCACGAATTTAGGGTATTTATGTCATCTCCGATTACTGACGTTGATTATATTTTTTGAGCATCATAAAGGAATATTGATAGTTTATTTTCAAATAGCTTGCAGTCCTATGTATAATTCCAAAGAAGCAACTAGAAAGTTTTTAGCCCTGATGAAGGGAGAGTGTTGAACCCCCAAAATGCATTGGCTGTTACAAAGTAAAAATAAGGTCTGTACAAGCTCCCATCCTTTCAAATCCTCATATTACAGAACTTGTATCACATCAAATAATGGAGTTACTATTCATTGGATAATATGCATGAAGGTATATCCATTGATTCTCGCCTGTGGATATTACAATAATATCAGGATATGGAATGGTGTGCCTATCTATCTAAGAGCAATGTGATCTACCAAATGCATTTTTGTAGGATAATTCCCCCCCAGCAACATTTTTCTATTGGTAGTCACAGGTTGGTTGTATTATGAACTTGCTATTTGAATCTCTTAGATACAAGAGGAACTAAACCCATCTATTTAACTGTTTCCCATAGCAATTACATTAATGCCTTGAATGATTACCATTAGAACTTGAGGTTGAGGGACATAAAAAATGCACAGTTGAGCCACAATTTTAGCCACCCCCAATCACCCCCCCCCCAAGCTGCAATGGCTGCAGATGGGGGTGTTCACATGCCACAGTCACAATGCTTTCTTTCTCACTTGTGGCAAACATTATCCAACATGTCACACTCAACTGGCAGCAAGCCCACTAAGCGCAACCCATTCAATGAGGAAGCCCCTCAAACACCCTGCAATGATATGCAACTGATTGTGGCTCGTTTGCCTGGCAATCATGAGGTTAAAATAGGGGGGTCCAATAGCTCTAAAAAGCAATACCAACACAGATCACTTTTCAGAGCAGAAGCAGTTTAGACACAGGTCGAAACCTAGCTTTATACCCTGTACACACGATAGGATTTTCCAATGGAAAATGTGTGATAGGACCTTGTTGTCAAAAATTCCGACCATGTGTAGGCTCCATCACACATTTTCCATAGGAATTTCCGACACACAAAGATTGAGAGCTTGCTATAAAATTTTCCGACAACAAAATCCGTTGTCGGAAATTTAGATTGTGTGTACACAAATCTGACGCACAAGGTGTCACACATGCTCAGAATAAATTAAGAAACTAAAGCTATTGGCTACTGCCCCGTTTATAGTCCCGACGTACGTGTTTTACGTCACCGTGTTCAGAACGATCGGATTTTCCGACAACTTTGTGTGACCGTGTGTATGCAAGACAAGTTTGAGCCAACATCCGTCAGAAAAAATCCATGGATTTTGTTGTCGGCATGACCGATCAATGTCTGACCGTGTGTACGGGGCATTACAGTTGTTAGAATTCTAACATCAGCTCTCAACTGAACTCTCAAGCCATCAAATGGTTGGTGTCATAGATGATCACATCTACAGCACCGTAGCAACTGTAGATCAAACAGAGGCCACCGTGGCTGTAAAGAATTGGAGGGTTTTGTTCCACTTTAAGACCTTCCCACGGACAGAACAGAGAGTATAGCAGTGAGGAGGGGGAATTTAATTATGAATATTTCTTAAATATCTTCTTGCTATGCAGGCACATTTGGACACATCTCTTCCTAGAATTTTGTTGGTTTATCTAACAAAATCCAGTCCACTTTTTAAATGACTGTTGTTAGGGAGTGAATGCAAACATCCTTGTATGGACTAAAACAACAAACAAGTTAAAGTTACAAGCTCAAGAGGCTGACACTGTAAATGGTCATAGCTGTCGTATAGACTCTCCGAATTTCTGCTGCATTTTAAAATGTGTTTCTTCTTCAGGGAAGAGAGTTAATTCAAACACACATATGAACATATGCATATGCCAGCCCATAAAAAAACAGCTCTTATATTAAAAGGTTATGGAGTAGTCCCACCATTGAGCCCTGGAGTCCCCTCCACTGCAAGAACTTTGTCGAATGAGCCTCGCTTCTAATAAACTCCTATATGAATGGAGCTGGTGTACATAATGGAGGCATACACTCTAAAAAAGAAAAACTTAAATGTTGATATCACAGAGGACCAGGCCAGCTCACGTAACCTCATCAGGAGGCATTGCACCAAAGAGGTGTTGTATGTGTGTTTGAATGAACTCCCTTCTTCCTTCTTCCTTGAGGAAGAAAGAAATTTGGAGAATCTATACAACAGTTATGACCATTTATTCACTTTCATTTGTGTTAGTGCTTTTTTAAGAATAGGTTAATAAAATTACTTTAATTGATGTACATGTGTGGAATAATTGAATGCCTTAAAGTCTCATCCAGAGATGTTTCTTGAACTTGGTCAAGAAAGAGAATAGAACCTGTCATCACTCTTTTGCCGCCAATGTTTTCATAAAGTCATGCTTGAAAGAAGGAAAGGGACATAAGGGAGTTTTTTTATATCATCCTATCTTGTCAGAGAACTTAAATGTGGAGAAGGACAGCCAAGGGCATATCCAGCAGCTTGATGATTAGACCTCAACTTCAATTCCTCCAAAACATGCCATTGGTAGTAATGACAATGAGTAAGTAGTGAATAAAAGGGTGAATGGCTCCAGGTGGTGCACTGAAGAAAACGCCCTCCTCAAAGTGGAAGCCAGGTGCAGGCTCAGCACAAGCAATATTAAAGAAATGGCTTCTGGTCAGCTGCACTCTGATAAAAGCCTTTATTGTAATGAATAGTCAAGTTCATGTGAAAACAGAAGCAGGACAAACAGTTGACGCATTTCACATCACTGTTGCTTAGTCATAGCTAAAACTAGCTATGATTAAGCAACAATGATGTTGTGAAATGCGTCAACTATTTGTCCTGCTTCTGTTGTCACATGAATGTTGACTATTCATTACAATAAAGGCTTTTATCAGAGTGCGGCTGTCCAGAATCCATTTCTTCAATGAGTAAGAAGTGTTGCATTTGGGAATGAAAACTATTATGCCTATCAGTTGAAAAACATTTGGAGGAATAGCAAATTACATCATTGCTTGTCTTCAGAGCAACACATGCATCACTATCATTAAAAAAGAGATTATACTTATGTTTATGATCACACCACTGTATACAGCAGCGTACAACTATTCATGTCAGTTACAGGTTTTGCACTGCACCAGGGCTGCCTGGACAGAGTAAATTCAGCTGCAATTACAATAAATGGGCTCATGCAGGCTGTGTGCAAGAGCCCTGGCTTGTTTCTAGCATTTAGGAAACAGAGGATTAGCAGAACGGCACCAGAGAACAAGATCCCTTTTTTAATCTATTCATCTTGTAGTGTGACACTAGCAAAGTTTATGTTAAAGATAAAGCAAGTTGAGGGAGGGATGGATGGATGGATGGATGGACAGAACACAGACATTCTGCATTTTTTTCTCCCTGTCAGAAAGTCTCTGTAAAGAAACATGACTTCTACTGGCAGAAAGGAATGCATGAAGTCTGTATTTTGACTGTCCCACTGAGGATCTTTACCACAAGCCTTTCAGGTGTCAGAATAAAGCATGAATTGATTGGATAAAGGGTCTTGTCCTCTGGTGCTGCTCTGCTAACCTTCTGTATCCTACGCTGTAGAAACAAACATGTTCTCTCCATGCTGGCAGAAGCGGTTTCTTTTCCTTTAGACCAAGTGTATAGAAACATAATTCACTGTGGATCACCGCAGGGGCTGAGGGATCTGTCTGCCTCTTGTAGTCTGTCCCCCATAGCAGGCTGTGATCTCTCATCTCATCTCTCTCCCCCTCACCATCAACTGTCACAGCTTAGAAGTCAAATAAGGCAGGTTGGGGAAGGAGTCAGGTACAGTGCCCTTCCCTTTGGCTGAGGAGGCAGCAGACAGGCTTTATATCAATCTGGCATCTGAAACCAGCCTGCTGGGACTAACTAAAGGTTATTGGCTTTTGTTGCAAGAGTATCCCTCCACAACAAAAAGAGCCTCCAGCCTCCTGGCATCAATAGAGGATGTGCAGGTACAATGAAATAATAAAAACACTGTGACCTATGCAAGTACTGATGTTCAAATTATGGGGTGCTATGGGGAAGCTTAAATATTTTTGGGGGGTGTTTCAGCACCCACTTGGCACCACACACAAAAAAAAATTAGAACCCATACTATAGTTCAAGAATGCAAATTTAAATTTCCAATAACAAGGTAGTATAAACACAGAGGTTATGGCACGTGGCCCAGAGAAATAAAAAACTGGTGTGCAAACAGCAAACCCCTTGTTTTTTGGATTTGTGATAGAAGTTGTATATACTGTTTTAAGAAAACTCCGCTGTGCTTCTCACTTTCCTATGGGAAAACACACCAACATAAGCCCAATAATTCATTTGGCAGAATTTGTGATTTATGTACATAACAAGTACATATTTAATTGCTTTGGGCCAGAATAAGTACTATGAGGCAGATGTAGATCCTCTAATGCAAACAAAACTCAATTTAAAATGAGGATGTGAAACCACTCTATGAAGTAAATTTGATGTGTTCTCAAGACCAATTTATATAACAATTAAACTTCTTGCTCCTAAATCCTTAATGCATTTTTTTTACACTTTATTAAATGTATACAAAAAAATGCAATACAAGATTGATTTGTATACTGTTGTTCTATAGGAGATATCACCATATATACAGTACATCATAATGCAGCTATTTTTTTCCTTCCCACACAATACCCGCAAATATTTCCTGAAATATTATAATACAAAAAATTAAACATAAAAGTATATATTTTTAAAAAATGTAATTAATTGTTGTAAGCCAACTCATACAGTAATACTGGGATAGCAATAACACTATTTTAGCCAAAGATTTAGCACTGTAAGGAAAGGATTTTCTATTATTATGTGTGTTATTATTCGAAAACTGCCCATCTCTCTCATCCTACAATAAATGTTTTTTTTTTGTTTTTTTTATAATCTTTAACAAACATTTTTACAATTTTTATACAACACATACATATCCACTTTTTATCTATTGCATATATCATCATTTTCATAATCAGGTCCATATAACCGATTATATTAGCTTATGTAGACCCCTGATTTTGAATAAAACACTTCACCACATTTTCATATTAACTCTAACCCCCAATCATACCCCACTCATACCCATTCATAACCACACAACAAAACAAACAAAAAAAAAAACAAAAAAAGGGGGAACCCAAGAGGAATCCCTTCACCCCCCCTATGCTTCCCTCTATAGTGTCAATGAGGCCCTGTACTCCCCCCAAGCTTGCCAATAAATGTTTTTGAATAGAAAAAAATAAATAAAAATAGAATTGAATGTATCAGTAATCACTATATGCTTCTATATATGTTTAGTGCAAGCTCATGAGGCAATATTGAATCTTATGATAATCTGAGTGAGTCAAGAAAAAGGAATTTTAACACTTGATTCACAAATATTTAAGGGGATGTTTTTAAGGGGATGATTGAAAAGATTTGTTGTAGCTATGCAGAATGAGAACTGAAAAAAGATAGAAAGTGAAGACATGTTAATTCTACATAAACCTCACGCTAGTACCCACTTTTGGACAGCAAGAGACAGTAGTGATTCTTAAATGGTGTTTACACTTTTGCAGCCAAAGTGGGATAACACCTACTTTATATTTGTTACATTCATAACTTAAATAGGAATTGCTGCTTACCTTTTTTTTCAGATGCTCTATTCTGCAACAAGGAGAAATCCTAGGTAGTTTTTGAGAGGTCAGGGCAGTTATGCTTGCCATAGGTAACCCTGTCTGTACTGTGCAGGCAGATTTTCACTATCAGTTGTAAGTAGATTTATCCTCACAAAGAGTTAAAAATGTAGAGCCTGGGCTTCTTGCATGGAATAGTATTGAGAACAGACTTGGGACAGGCTTTCTCTAACATTGTTCAAAAAACCTTGCAGTCAGGCATGAAACACCTCCTCTTAAGAAACATATAAAAGGTAGAAATTAAAACATAAATTAAGCATGCTCTGTGAATGGGAACACATAACCAACATATAGTGGGGTTTTAAAATTGAATGAAAAAGTATAAATACGTACGCTTTAAAGTTGTAGTGATGGCTATTTCTCAAAATCTGTTTCTTCTTTCATGGGACCTACAGGATGCCATTCTCAAGTTTTGAGAATGACACAAATATTAATTTTCACAAAGTCTTCTGCCTCAGTTTTTATGATGACAATTTGCATATATTCCAGAATGTTATGAAAAGTGATCAGATGAATTGCAATTAATTGCAAAGTCTCTCTGCCATGAAAATGATCTTAATCCCATACAAAAAAATCCCACTGCATTTGTGAAGAAGGCTTCAGGGCCTCCAAGAAAGTCCAGCAAGTACCAGGACCATCTCCTACAGTTGATTCAGCTGAGGGATTGGGGCACCACCAGTGCAGAGCTTGCTCAGGAATGGTAGCAGGCAGGCATGAGTGCATCTGCGTGCACAGTGAGGCGAAGACTTTTTGGAAAATAGTCTAGTGTCAAGAAGGGCAGTAAAGAAGCCACTGCTCTCTAGGAAGTTGATTGAGAGAATGCCAGGGTGAATTTCAGAGGTCTTGAAAAAGAAGGGTCCACACTGCAAATATTCTTTGCATTAACTTAATGTAATTGTAAATAAAAGCCACTTATGAAATGCTTGTAATTATACTTCAGCATACCATAGTAACACCTGACAAAAAGATCTAAAAACACTGAAGCAGCAGACTTTGTGTAAATTAATATATGTGTCATTCTCAAAAAACCTTTGGCCATGGATGTATCTTCGCCCTTGGCAGCAAGTGGTTATACCAGGATCATGGCAGCAGAAGCAATCAATCCCTTTGCTGCTTTTTTGTTTCAATTATTTTTTTTTTGTCTTTCATTTTATTTTGTGGTTGATTTGAGGTTAGCAGTCACTTTTAACTGCTGCCCATTCCATTACTATGGAGTATATTGCTTGAAAGAAATACAAGAAGAGTGTTGTCCTAAACCAATTAAGCAAAAAATGTCATGACACTGCTAAAACAAACTTCCACAGAGGGTCTGATAACCACTCATCAAAAAGTAAAAGTTTCTATTTATTTAACACACAGCCATATAATTAATGTACACCTCTTTATTACATACCAATTTTAAAAGCATACCATGGTATAGACAACACCACTGAAACAAAAATCACCATGAAATATATGGGACCTAATTTTCATTATTAGGTTTACACATAGGAATAGAGACACAACTCTGAAAAGAGGGGGAGGAGAAAAAATTCCAAAGTAAAAAAGATCCACATGCAGAATACATAAGGGCAGCAACTATTTTTAAGGAGACCAGTTTGCAATACTTATCTATGGAGTATCTCCAATGAAGGTCACAATCATCCTAGCTGGGTGTAGATTGATGCTAGAGCAGTGGTCATCAACCCTGTCCTCAGGGCCCACTAACTGGCCAGGTTTGCAAGCTAACTGAAATACATCACAGGTGATATAATTTGCTGCTCAGTGATTGCAGTATTCTAGTCTGCATCTTCCCAAGGTAATACATAAAACCTGGCCTGTTAGTGGGCCCTGAGGACAGGGTTGATGACCACTGTGCTAGAGGATGGTGATTGGCTGATGCAGCAAAACAAAGAGAAATGTGTCTGTAGGCTGCTGAGCGGAAAAGGGAGTGGAAGTCTTAAAGCTGGCAGGGGGTCAGAAAAATAGACAGGGCTGCTGGTTGAACAAAACCCTGCCAGAGCTGACCACAATCGGTGAGATACATCAGTGAGAGACCTCAGACAAGATTCTCATTGCGCAGGACCTTGCCTCAGAAACCAGGCAATTTCTCCATGAGAGGGTGTGTGATCACTGTACTAAAGAGCACTCCCACTGCTTGTAAAGAAGGAAAAGAAGGACTGTCTCAGCAGGATTGAAAATGGGAAACCACAGCAACTTCTTTCATGTCTGAGCCCTTGAGCTGAACCACAGCATGTGTCCAGAGACCCAGAAGAGGGGACACTAGGTCTGGTAAGAGAATAACATTGTACAAGTTAATCTGGTGTCTGCTGAGGACTGTTGTGCTTTCTTCAATGGCCCCAACATTGCTGGCCAATGTTTTTCTTCAATAATCACTAACCATTAGGCTAAAACTTGGACTGTTATAATAAGTTGGGTCTGTCTTCATATACTGTTGCTAGGTAAAATAAATTCTGTTCTGTTAATTACTGTTAGAATTCTGCAGGTGTTTAAAGCAGAACTCCAGGGAAAAAAATGTAACTGCTTGTTTTGTCCATGAGCGCATAGAAAGGCTATATTCACCTGATCCTTCGAACCTCCGAAAATGGTGCTCCCCCACGTCCAGCGGTTGACTGTTTCTGCTGTTCTCACATCCAGAGCTGGTCTATAGGCATGATGATTTCAGGAACAGTCCACCGCACAAAAATGCTAGACTGCATGGGGCAGGTGCGGCAGGGACCGGTCTTGCGCTGGGAGAATCAGTGGATTTGGTAAGAATTTCTCCACTCTCCTCACCCCTAGACGAAAACAATAAAAAAAAAAAAAAAAAAAAAAAAATACATTTACTCTCAGAGATTTGGTTACAGAGAAATCCTAGGAAATGTTTTTCCCATGCAGTGGGGCTGTGTCTGCACTGCATGGGAAAAACAATTCCTGGGATTCTCCTTTAACCCCTTAAAGACCAGGCCTATTTTTCTGACTCTGTGTTTACAAGTTAAAATAATTTCTTTTTTCTAGAAAATTACTTAGAACCCCCAAACATTATATATATTTTTTCAGACACCCTAGAGAATAAAATGGCGGGCATTGCAATACTTTCTGTCACTCCGTATTTGCGCAACGGTCTTGCAAGCACACTTTTTAGGAAAAAATACACTTTTTTGAATTAAAAACTAAGACAACAGTAATGTTAGCCCAATTTTTTTTTTATATTGTGAAAGATAATGTTATGGCGAGTAAATTGATACTGAACATGTCACGTTTTAAAATTCCACCCGCTCATGGAACGGGGACAAATTTTTACCCTTAAAAATCTCCATAGGTGACATTAAAAAATTTCTAAAGGTTACCAGTTTTGAGTTACAGAAGAGGTCTAGGGCTAGAATTTTTGCTCTCACTCTAACGATACCTCACATCTGTGGTTTGAACACTGTTTTCATATGCGGGCGTGACTTACATATGTGCCCTGTCCCGCCGTATGAGCTCGGTGGGATGGGGCTCTTTTATTTATTTTTTATTTTTTCTTATTTATTTTACTTTTTATTTTATTTTTTTACACTGTCCTTTAAAAAAAAAAAATTGGGTCACTTTTATTCCTATTACAAGGCATATAAACATCCCTTGTAATAAAAAAAAACCATGACAGGACCTCTTAAATATGAGATCTGGGGTCAAGGAGACCTCAGATCTCATATTTACATTAAAATGCTCAGAGGAGAGTGGTCGTGATAGTCTCCGCCGCTACCGATGGCTCTGGTAAGTGGCAGAGATGACCAGAGTACGGCGGGAAGGGGGCCCTCTCCCGCCCCCAATAAAAGTGATCTCGCAGAAAATCTGCCACAGAGACCACTTTTATTTAAAAGTAGACCGCTCGCTGAAGAAGAGGATACCAGGGTTATGGCAGCTAGCTGCTGGCATAACAATGATATTCCTCTTCAAACTGCCGATGTATAACGATGACGAGCTTTCCGCAAGTGGTTAACCATATCTCTGAGAGTAAATGTATTGTCTTATTGATTGTTTGTATAAGTACACTTGCTAATTCTCTCTTCTTTTCAGCTATGCTTGGCCTAATAGGTTCTTTAAAAAACTTCAGTTCTGGGTCAGCAAGGTGTGCCATCTTCAGGTGTGCAAAGAAATCACAAAACAATTTAGCGGCTCCTCTAGGAATATCGCTACAGAAGTAAAGAGCCAATTAGACCAATTAAATAAGAAATCATGACAAAACCCCAATCCACCAAGTGCTCGACTAGCCCCATTGTTTGTTTACATTCACCTGTCAGTTGGGAATCCCAGGCTGACAGGTGAATGTGTCTGGTGAGTATGAGTCACTGGTTGTCATTGGTTGTTATGATGCCTGGAAGTGCCAGCTCTCTAACAACCAGAAAGAAGCTGTCACATTTACCTGTGATAATAATACCACCACTGCTAAATGTTTTACTTCCCACTGTAGCTAGAGGTTCACTCCACTCATTTGTCCGTTAGCACAGGATGTTAACTCTCATTGGTTGAAAGTTGATGTTTCTTAGGAATGAATGTTAGGTATTTTACTTTCTCCTAGTGAAAGGCAGCAAAGAAATTATTAAACACATATTACAAACATGATGGGTATTACTTGTTATGCTTTCATGAAAGATGAGACTCAAAGCAATTTTTTTATAAACAGATCCCCTAGTGTTAAATAGCTGTCAGATTTGATATTTGCCCAATATCTCTCCATTAACTAGGGCAACAAAAGTAACTGCAATGGTACTAACCTACATTTTGCCAATAGAAGCTGGGTCCTAGTTGTTGCTGTCACTGTATGTTATATTGCAAATGCTGGCAACATCCAAATCTTCAATGACATGTTGATGTTTGATGGACTTTTTCTTGCTTCCTGAACTAACATGGGTAAGAAATCAATAAAATCTATAGTTAATAGACATCTAAAATGCCTAGGGCTATATACAGCAGATGCTTTTACAGTTTCCCAGTGACTATTATAGATCAAAATTGCAGTTGAAGCAGAGAAACCTGTGAATTCTGACAAGCTGGCATTTCAAGCTACCTTTCAGCATAAAATCTTTGCCACGTGAAAATTAGCACACCTATCTACTACAGCTGTGGCCATTCAGAACCAATAGTGTTCAAAATCAAAAATGTAAAAACGTGACTGCACTACGGCAATATTTATACACATAAACAATCCATAAACATGTGAATAAATAAAAATTAAAAATCAACAATGTATGAAAAACCACAATATTCCAACATATAAAGTGTTCAGTGCAATCAAACCCATTCAATGTAATAAATCCATATTTAAAATTCATCCAATAGTGTTAAAATACATAATACAAATTTATAAAGTGTCCTGTGCAGAATATGTGCAACAAATCCAGTATTCAACACACTTGAATCATGAATACACTATCTTTCCAGCCAATATGGGGTTAATTTTTATATAATCTTCTGTCTTTGCTTGAGACCATAAACAGGCTATAGAATGGGCTATATAATGTAAAATACTCTTTATTAAAAATATTAATTACAATAATCCAAAACTATCTTGCCCGTACATTGCGTCTATTGCGTCAATGTGTCTATTTCCTGACACTAAGGAATATCTTGCCTGTGTATTAGCAGCATTGCAGGCTCCAGCCATGAACCTCAGGCTGTGAGCAGACAAGCTCAATGTGATGACATCACTACAAACAAGCCCCGTTGATATCAACATTACTAGTTACAAGTATATCAGTGATTACATTTACCAGATAGCTATGCATTTGAAGCATCACTATTTAAAATGAATGGGACAATTTTTTAAGCCTTTGAAAGAAAAAGACAGATGAAGGCATTATCCAGCTATGCTTCATACCCAGCCAGTGATAGCTTTCAGCAAGACAACATTTAGCAGTGCTCCATCCTAACCACTTGAACTCGGAACTTTAATCTATATATAAATCCTCTTAAGTCCCAGGGCTTTTTATGGATATGGCAGTTTCTGCTTTTGTTTTGCAGTAAGCTTGGCAAATCTTGATGTTGTTTTCAGTGATCATGATCATAAATGAGGTGCTGAAAAAAAGCATAGCAATCAATACACCAAAAATGATCAAAAAGGGTTTTGTTTTGGCTTTTTCTTGAGTTTTTTCATTTCTTTTTTGTAAAAAAGGATAGATTTCTAACATTTTTATCTCAATCTCGATTGAAGAGATCAATATACACTTGTGTGTGTTCTCGCAAATAACACTGCCCACGTTGGCATCAACGTTCCGACCTTTCAATGCCTTGATACCACAGGTAAGAAGTGAATTTTCTGCCAATCACAGCTATGCAGTATTCCTCCAAAAAGAAGCCAGGGGAGACAAAATATATTTATACCATAAAACTACGCTTTTATTAAAACAGACAGGTACTTACAGGATCAAAGGAAACAAGGGCGTATATCAAGACATACATCATCATGCTCCACATCCCTGATGATGCTAATTGGTGGTGAAACATGTTGGGAGGGGCCTAGCCAGTGAGGTCACATGTATGCCAAGAGTGGTGTCTCAGCAGTTGTCTTGAAATGCACCCTTGAGATTAAATCTCTTTTCCTCCAGATGTAAAGAGTGCCTCCTTGTCCTCTGACTTTAAGGTGAAAAACATTGAGTTCACTATATGGACCTCTTATGCATTTATACATGTTGATCATTTCCCCCCTTTAATCTTCTCTTTTCAAGAGAGTATACATTCAGTTCAGCTAATCTTTCATTTGAGATCCTCCGTGCCTAAAAACTGAATTGTGTATTGCAGATGAGGTTTTCAGGGAACAAGCTGGCGAAGACTTGCACAGAGACCTGGCATAGTGGGCAATACCCAACATGGTCATGTCCATTTTTGCAGAAATGCGTGCACACGTATTGGAAGCGAACCAGCGCACGTCACCTGCTCTAGATTCTGGTGCCCTCTGACTTTTAAAAGAATGACTGATACTCACAGATGCCACTGACTGGTCTTCCAGATCCCTGATACCCTGTGTGCTTTTGCTTCTGAACTACCCATTACCGAGCCCACTTGCTCTTGGATACCTCTTGTCTTTCTCCTGGCTCTGACCTTGGCTTGTCCAATGGATCTGCTTCTGTCTCCTGCCCTATGAATGACCCTGGCTTGCCTGACCACACCTCTGATCTTCTGTCTGCTACTACCAGCTCCTTAGCTACGACCTCTGACTACACCTACCATTTTACTCTGTCTGCTGTGATCCACTCAAGGTGCCTACCTACTGTAGCTTCCTGTATCAGCCTGCAGTACTTACCTGCTGTGACCAGCCTGCTGCTTCATTCCTGCTGTGCGCTGCCCAAACCACCACTAGCCTTCCTGGGTCTTGTTGCTACTCTCATCCAGAGCCCACCTGCAAGGAGTTCACCATGCCAGCATTCCAGAGGTTTCTCATTTCCACCCAGATACAGGTTGACGTATGATATAGCAGATGTGCTTCCTGTCACTGATCCATGTACCTGGAGGAAGTGACAAGAAGACAAAATATGTGTAGCGCTAAAAAAGGGGAGGGATAAGATTATGTAATGCTTAGGAGCTAGCAGTACAGTACTTCCTGGAGGAAGTGGGACCCATTAGGCAAAAATGCATATTTTCTTAATATAAAATAGGGATAACACAAGCAGATTTTGTTTGTACTCACTGGTCTCCAGCTCATCCAAATATTCCTTAACCACCTTGATTCCTTTCTCATGTGGAATTGATGTGTAGAAAGCTTTTATATCCAAATCTAGAAATAAGTTGTCTAGAGGAGATTGTATGTGATCCAACAATTGTGTGACGTGAAGTGTCTCACTCTTATAGGAATGTGCGGTTTCAGTATGATATCAGCATAAATTTTTACCTTTTTCCATTAGGCTTCTTCATTCCAAATGATATTTTCAGTAATGCATAAAATACGATTCATACCTTCAAAATTTCAGCTGTATTTTCATCTATGGTGAAAAACTTGAATAATGAAATGAGGATGAAACAATTAAATCACCTCTCAATTTGAGGGTTATACACCCGTAATGTAGAGACAAGTAGAGAAAAAACTTATTTAAACTACATCAAACAAAATAAATATAACATGGAAAAATGAGTGAATTGAGTCCATTCCAAAAGTGTGAAGGGAAGGGAAAAAGTTCGCTAGCAGAACACTCCTTCAGAGATGGGTGAGACAAGCATCCATGCAATGTGAGTAATACGACTATGACACCCAGAAGAACGTGGTGACAGAAGGGTTCCTCCACCAATACAAATGCTGCCCCTTACAGCTCCTTTGATCTCTTGTTATGGAGATCATACAGGCGTGTGGCTATCTACCCCAGCCTCGGGTCTTGGTAAGGATGGATCCCAATGTATCTCTCCACCATGGGTCTTCTAAGCAGTGGTTGGGCACTCATCCCGCATAAATGGATAGACAAAAAAGGCTTCCATAGCGTGATATGTTTCACACAATTTATTAAGATAAAAAAGAATTGCACTTACAGTTATGCTGTAAAACACAGGCTCATAAAAACAAAGGCCGGCCGGCTTCAGAATGCTGCCCATCGCTTCCGGGATCAGCGTGGTAGTGTGTGGTGATGTCAGCATGCCGCTTCTCCCTACGCCGTTTCGTCACAACTGACGTCTTCCAGGGGCACAGGCAGCGTGCTTACTCACCACCTTAAGTATCATACACATTAGGAAGGAATGCCCCATTCTGAGCTCCAGGCGTCCCGCAATTAAAATCGCCATCTTGAGAGAGGGAAAAACGCCCTTCCCTATGGTAAACGCATATACTGTTGTGAATTATCAATGAAGGTTCACTCAATATTTATACAAAAATATAAAAATATAAAAAAATTCAAATTAAAAAGAGGAACATGAGAAAAGTCCAAAAAAGATCAATGTAAAATTATAATATAAAAATAAAAATAAAATAAAAGAACCTCCCCGCCCGATAATGAATGGACAGTATAGGTTAACAGTCCAAAATATCCCCTAGGACCAAGGTTGCCCCACATTAGATAGGGTCCCCATGATAAATTTGGACTATACGTAGCTGAATTATTCCCGGTAACTAGCGCAACTTAAATAATTCTATCTAAAGAAGTGCCCGGAGTCGGCCTATAAAAAAACAACATTCTCGGAAAGAACTATTAATGTGTATAATATACCAAAATTAATTGGTCCATGTAGATCAACACATAAATTAAATAAGTATTGATCTCATCTTCCTTCTCCAAGGCTAAATCACGACCTAACAGTTGCGACAAGTTTAGCGGGACAAGAAAGGTCCAAATGTCAAAAATGTCATATACTAAAGAAATCTTTAAACGTTTAAAGAAACTGTTCTTGAATAGATACGTATCATTGGTCATGACAGCCATAATTAGTCCAATCAATAAAAATAATCAAAATGGAAGCGAGAGAAAAGCTCCCTCTATTCCCTTAAAAAATGTTCAGAATAAAAATAGGTATCTGTAAAAAGAGGAAAAAAGACTAAGTTTCCAAGACCATTTAAATAGGGCGCGATTACCATGATGATCAAAAGTAATTGTGACCACCCAGTGTAAATAGCTAAATAGAAGGCCAAATAATGAAGTCTACTTATCCTAGAAAGCATCAGGTCGGCCATGAGCTCAGAATAGGGACAAACCAAGAAATACTAACCATTATCAATAAATGCATTAACGTCTGTGTCAATATTGAGGCCATATGGAGTGTAGCACCGGACCCGATGGATCCATGCCATTTCAAGTTTTGATAATTCCCTAACTAGGGAGCTACCCCTCCAATGAGCACTATACCTATCAATCCCCAAAAAAAGCGTGTTTCCAAGGTTGCGATTGTGATGTATAGCGTAATGTTTGGACACAGAATGGAATTTATAACCATTTTTAATGTTAGTAATATGTTCCCCAAGTGGACCTGCATAGGCCGTTTGGTTCTGCCTATATATTGGAGCCCGCACGGGCATTGTAATAGATACACAACACCCGTCGAGCTACACATAATGAACGGCTCTATTTTATATTCCCTAGATGTACTATAAGAGATGAAAGACTCCATTTTCTTTTGTTTGCTTTTATTCAGTGCGCAGATTTGGCACCTGCGGCACTGATGATAGCCTGAGAGGTTCTGAAAAAAAGACACTTTCTGGATGGGTGGGTCTACCACATTAGGGGCAATCCTATTGCAAAGAGATGAGATTCCCCTGAAAACAATCTGTGGTTTATCAGGTATGAAAGTTTTAATCACTCTGTTGTTTCCCAGCAGATGCCAATGTCCTCTATAAGGACCGGAGCCCACATTTGAGGTTTTGGGCTAGGTATATTGATGACGTCCTCCTCCTATGGGATGGATCCACCTCCCAATTGGACGATTTCTTTTCCTTGATTAATACTAACGATAGGGGGATTAGGTTCGTCTACGAGATGAGCCAGGAGAAGATCAACTTCCTTGACCTCACCATTTCTAAGGATGGAGATGCATTCAAAACAATCTCGTTCTTTAGGAAGACTGACCACAATGCCTTCATTCCTATAGGGAGTTGTCATCATGACTCCTGGCTGAAGTCTATCCCGAAAAGTCAGTTCATAAGAATGAGGTGTAACTGTACAGATGTCAGTGATTATAGAACTCAGGCAGGCACCATTCTGAATAGATTGGAGCAAAAAGGGTATGATAGGGACTCTTTGGTGCATGTAATGGCACAAGTAGAAACTATGGATAGAGCCACTTTGCTGAATGAGACCCCTAGGGAGGACAATAAGGGACCAACTTTACCATTTATTACTACCTTTTCTACACAACACCGCCAAATCAAGAATATTCTATGTAGACACTGGCATCTGCTGGGAAACGACAGAGTGATTAAAACTTTCATACCTGATAAACCACAGATTGTTTTCAGGGGAGTCTCATCTCTTCGCGATAGGATTGCCCCTAACGTGGTAGACCCACCCATCCAGAAAGTGTCTTTTTTTCAGAACCTCTCAGGCTATCATCAGTGCCGCAGGTGCCAAATCTGTGCACTGAATAAAAGCAAACAAAGGAAAACGCAGTCTTTCATCTCTCATAGTACATCTAGGGAGTATAAAATAGAGCCGTTCATTATGTGTAGCTCGACAGGTGTTGTGTATCTATTACAATGCCCGTGCGGGCTCCAATATATAGGCAGAACCAAACGGCCTATGCAGGTCCGCTTGGGGGAAAATATTACTAACATTAAAAATGGTTATAAATTCCATTCTGTGTCCAAACATTACGCTATACATCACAATCGCAACCCTGAAAACACGCTTTTTTTGGGGATTGATAGGTATAGTGCTCATTGGAGGGGTAGCTCCCTAGTTAGGGAATTATCAAAACTTGAAATGGCATGGATCCATCGGGTCCGGTGCTACACTCCATATGGCCTCAATATTGACACAGACGTTAATGTGTTTATTGATAATGGTTAGTATTTCTTGGTTTGTCCCTATTCTGAGTTCATGGCTGACCTGATGCTTTCTAGGATAAGTAGACTTCATTATTTGGCCTTCTATTTAGCTATTTACACTGGGTGGTCACAATTACTTTTGATCATCATGGTAATCGGGCCCTATTAAAATGGTCTTGGACAGTCAGTCTTTTTTCCTTTTTTTTACAGATACCTATTGTTATTCTGAACATTTTTTACGGGAATAGAGGGAGCTTTTTTCTCTCGCTTCCATTTTGATTACTTTTATTGATTGGACTAATTATGGCTGTCATGACCAATGATACGTATCTATTCCAGAACAGTTTCTTTAAACGTTTAAAGATTTTTTTAGTATATGACATTTTTGACATTTGGACCTTTCTTGTCCCGCTAAACTTGTCGCAACTGTTAGATGGTGATTTAGCCTTGGGGAAGGATGATGAGATCAATACTTATTTAATTTATGTGTTGATCTACATGGACCAATTAATTTTGGTATATTATACACATTAATAGTTCTTTCTGAGAATGTTGATTTTTTACAGGCCGACTCCGGGCACTTTTTTAGATAGAATTATTTAAGTTGCGCTAGTTACCGGGATTAATTCAGCTATGTATAGTCCAAATTTATCATGGGGACCCTATCTAATGTGGGGCAACCTTGGTCCTAGGGGATATTTTGGACTGTTAACCTATACTGCCCATTCATTATCGGGCGGGGAGGTTCTATTATTTTATTTTTATTTTTATATTATAATTTTACATTGATCTTTTTTGGACCTTTCTCATGTTCCTCTTTTTAATTTTAATTTTTTTATATTTTTATATTTTTGTATGAATATTGAGTGAACCTTCATTGATAATTCACAACAGTATATGCGTTTACCATAGGGAAGGGGGTTTTGCCCTCTCTCAAGATGGCGATTTTAATTGCGGGACGCCTGGAGCTCAGAATGGGGCGTTCCTTCCTAATGTGTATGATACTTAAGGTGGTGAGTCAGCACGCCGCCTGTGCCCCTGGAAGGCGTCAGTTGTGACGAAACGGCGTAGGGAGGAGCGGGTGCTGACGTCACCACACACTACCACGCTGATCCCGGAAGCGACGGGCAGCATTCTGAAGCCGGACGGCCTTTGTTTTTATGAGCCTGTGTTTTACAGCATAACTGTAAGTGGAATTCTTTTTTATCTTAATAAATTGTGTGAAACATATCACGCTATGGAAGCCTTTTTTGTCGATCCATTTATGGGGGATGAGTGCCCAACCACTGCTTAGAAGACCCATGGTGGAGAGATACATTGGGATCTGTCCTTACCAAGACCCGAGGCTGGGGTAGATAGCCACACGCCTGTATGATCTCCGTAACAAGAGATCAAAGGAGCTGGTAAGGGGCAGCATTTGTATTGGTGATGGAACCCTTCTGTCACCACATTCTTCTGGGTGTCATAGTCGTATTACTCACATCGCATGGATGCTTCCTTTCACACTTTTGGAATGGACTCAATTCACTCATTTTTCCATGTTATATTTATTTTGTTTGATGTGGTTTAAATACGTTTTTTCACTACTTGTCTCTACATTACGGGTGTATAACCCTCATATTGAGAGGTGATTTAATTGTTTCATCCTCATTTCATTATTCAAGTTTTTCAGCGCAGCTACTTTTGATTTTTGTTTATTATAGTGTGGGTGTCTCACATTTTCTAGTTGCAGCTTTGTGTTATTTGATTTCATATACTATGTACACTTGTTGTATAAAAGTTTTATGGGGATAGCGCAGTAATTTTTTTCTGTTATAGTTGTATTTTCATCTATAACTTTCTTTTCACCACTCCTATCTGTATGTGCAAAAATGTCCCCATTTTTGTTATTTGGCTGATCTGATGAAACAGGCTTATAGCAGTCCCTATTTTTAAGGATCTGATAAGCCATATTTTCATATTGCTACCTCCTTTGTTTGATGAATCACCTAATCTTTGAGCCCCGTACACACGATCAGAATATTGTACAAAAAATACAGTCTTTGAAGCAATCGCACAATAATCTGATCGTTAGTACACAGCTGTCATCCTAAATTTTCCGAAGGGGCAAACACGAAGATTTTTCTCGTACGATACCAGATCATACAATTTTCATTTAATCAGTACATTTTTTGTCCAAAAATGCAATACAAATACATTACATCACTTCCGAATTTTTTTTTCTGTCGTACAAGAATGTTCATACTTTAGTAACCTATTCATTTTCGATATGAAGACTAGCATCAAAAAAACAAAAAAAACAAACAGACGATCATTCGTCTGATAATCTCATCTTGTGTACTAGGCTTTATTGTTTTATATTTTCTAACATCTCATGTTACTCTTTGACAACATGGCTACTATAGATTATTTATATGTTGGAGGGAATGTTGAAAATGTATTTTTAAATGTAATTTTTTTTTGGGGGGCCATTATTGTTGAATTGACCCCCTACTGCTGATGTTTTTTTGTTTCGGAATCTAGTGATACTATCATGCCTTCTTGTGACCTTTTTTTATTTATGTATTTTTTTCCTTTAAAGTGTTCCTTCATGTTCAAGTGTTTAATCATTGAATTATCTTCAATAGTTTCCTGACATGAAAATATCAAGATAAATTACTGTAATAAATAAATAGTAAATAAATGTCTAACATCTAGTGTCATTCTTTTGACAAACATAGCTGCTATAGGTTGTTGTGATAACAGAAGGAATGTTTATGATTTGTGTTTAAATGTGATCTTAAATGTGAACAAAATAATATTGTACCTGATAGTAATTTTAATTTTAATATAGATCAGTGTTTTATTTTGATAATGTCTTGTAAGAAGAGTTGTTTTTAATGTAATAAATCAAAAGCGCAGACCCAGTATGATGTTCGATCAACCACCATAGTCGCTATGGCAACCAGCATGCTATAAGTATGGAACCCGACCGTCACATGGCTACCCTTGATAAAGTCACATGACATGTGACGCAATGCGTCGGGAGGAGCCTAGTGACGTCATCCATAGTGCCATAGTGTTACTCGCAGCTCAGCGCGAGGAGGAGATTATTGGTGGCCGGCTGACTGCTCTATGCGCTAACATTAGATTGATCCAAGTGAGTGTATCCAGTTTTTTACCCAGAGACTAGTTTAAAGTACATTGCGCAATGAATGTTTCTCTGTTTTTAATTACATGATTGAAACACAATACCGGAGACAACTAACAGCGGATTACCAACATAAACAGTGAGCTGATAGAGAGTGCAATCGCACTATACGTTGAACTTCATTCACAAAGGAGATATCCATCCAATCTGAGTTTCCTTTGACTTATTTGTATTTCACACCATAATGTTTGATGTTATATTGAAAATGCAGTATGTGGACCTATTATCCCCCTAGGATTACTGAAAGGTTGTTCCTTTGGTCTATATTTGCTACGATTTAATCACGATAAATTTAATAATAATTATTTATATTTTATTGAAATTACATTTTTATTAGCACGATATTAATAGCATATTTAGCGCACCTTTATTCACACCAATTTTTTTCTAGTGGTGTTATCAGAGCACCAATCAAAGGTTCAGCTTTATACACAATAATTTAATTTGGTGCATGCGAATTAATTTTTTATTTTGTTGGTGTATGTGGAAGCACATGTGAGTGTAGTAGTAACACATGTTATTTGCACTTTATATATGCACCTTCTATATGCACAATTATCACATATTATAACTATTGGGTAGTTAATCCATAAAGCGCGTTAGTTTTAATTTTTACTATATTGCACATTCACCTGAAACCTCACTGAAGCGGCAAATATGGATATTTTTAGATATATGGAAAATCGCACAGTAGATCTTAAAGGTGTGTTCACTACTAAACAGGTAGTGGAAACAGGAGATTTAGATACCAATTTTCGCAAATTTGGGCATCTAATGGAAAAAAAAGTAAGTCTATGGTGGGGCATAGCTACACATGAGCAGTACCTAAAAGAAAATATTGTCCCCAGGAGGCTAAGATGGGATATTCCCATAAATGATGGTCTGCTTGACCAGGAGTCTATTGAAGAATGGTACAAGTTCTTTAATGACAAGGGAGCAGAATTGTTAGAATTTAGAACTAAAAGAAAACAAAGAAAACTAGAAACAAATAATCAGCAAATTGATGACTGCAAATTAGCATTAGAGACATATAAAGAATCAGCTCCTTTCAGCATACTACCTAAACAACTAAACAAAGTACTAGAACAGAAGGATTTGGAAATCAAACAGAGAAAAAAAAGAAAGTATCTAAGAGATACTAATGATTATCACCTGCAACAAACATTCAAATGGCAAATACTATTGAAACAAGGGAGAGCCGGTTCAACAGTGTCATCCCCGGAAAGAGAGGTAAGAATTGTATCCCCAAGAAGAGATCCTAGAGGAAGATCTCAGGATAGAAATGGGAGAATGAGATCACCTATAAGAGAGCAGAGACCAAGATCACCCCAACCAAGATACAGATCACCAGATTATATAAGACCTGAAAGAGGAAATATGAATGGGCAAGAAGACAGAACTCAAAGAGGAGAAAACACTGGACCTAGAACTCCAAAACCGTGGTGGAAAAACAAAAACAAAAATAAATCACCAAGGCAACCACACTGGAAGAATATGGGTAACAGAAATAATCAAAGGCCATACTATCAAACAAATAACCAAATGGGTTACCAAGGAAATAGAGTACAAGATTATTATGGTTACAACCATGATAATAGTAGGAGAGAGTATCCAGAACATCAGAATGCACGGTACCAGCAATATGATAGAGGTGAACATCATGACCATTATCAGTATAATGCCAGGAGAAGTCCAGTACCCACCTATAATAGGTATGAAGCCCTAAGAAATCATAGGGATTATGACCAAGAGAGGTCTTTTTTGGATTATCGCAGAAGCGAGAGAACTCCACCAAGATACGAACAAAAAACCAATGCAAGAAGCCCAAGCGAAAGAGGGGATGCAGAGGAGGACGCAAATCGCAAAAGAAAAAGAGAGTGATTGGGGAAGGTATCTATAATCTAAGCGGAATTGAATTGACAAGAACCGAATTATTGAGATCCCAGCAGTATTAAAAAAGGAATTAAGGAACTAGAAGAGAATATAAAAATTATAATAAGACCTGCGGATAAAGGGGGTGCAATTGTAGTAATGTCTAAAGATTTTTATTATAAAGAACTGCAAGATCAATTGAATGACACCAATACCTATATTAAATTAAATAGGAACCCCACTAGGGAATATAAGAAGGAACTATCTGAGTTGATAACGAAAGGATGTATGAAAAATATTCTAACTAAGAAAGAAGCAAAGTATTTAGTACCAGAGACATGCAGGATCCCAATAATTTACACTGTTCCAAAGATTCATAAAAACCAAACACAACCCCCAGGAAGACCCATCATAAATGGGATACAATCTATAAACGCAAGAATAGGACAGTATGTGGACAAATTGCTACAACCCCTAGTACCTCAAACAGTGTCATATTTGAAGGACACTAAATATTTAATACAATTATTAAATAAAGTGGAATTGAACCCAGAATGTACATATATTGTTGCTACAGCTGACGTATCATCATTGTACACCATAATAAATCATGAGGATGCAATTGCAGCCACAAAATGGGCTATGGACAAATACATTACCCTTATTTCTAAACAAAAAAGATTTATATTGAGGTGCCTGGCGTACGGATTACAGCACAATTACTTCTGGCATAATGAAGAGTATTATAGGCAATTAAATGGAGTCGGAATGGGTGCTAAATACGCACCAAGCGTCACCAATATATTTATGGCCAAGTGGGAAGAGGAAGCCATTTACTCAGATATACCAGAAGATCTAGTCCTATAGCAGAGATTTATAGATGACTGCGTAGTAATATGGAAGGGAGACAAGAGCAGTTTGACTGGATTTTTCGAGAGGCTAAACAATAATCAGAATAACATCAAATTAACCTATGAGATCAGTGACAAAATGATACACTTTTTAGATCTTACAATAAAAGTGGAGGGAAATTCCATAAATACAAAAACCTTTTTCAAAACAGTGGAAAGAAACAGCTATATCCCAGTGGATAGTTGTCACCATGACCCATGGTTAATAAATATACCAAAAGTCCAAATGGTATGCCTCAGGAGAAACTGCTCAGAAGACAGCACTTATTGGGAACAGGCAAAGGTACTAGGAGAAAGATTTGTAATGAAAGGTTACAATGAAGATTTTATAGAAGAGAAAATTAAGAAAGTATCCCAAATTCCAAGGAAAACATTGTTGCAGGATAAAGATAAAAAAACCTCAAAACTCAGTACTGTACCTCTTATATTTAATTATAATACTCAGCACAAAGATGTGGAAAGGATCATCGCAAAACATTGGCCACTTCTTAAGGCAGATAAACAACTGAATAACATACTACCTGAAAAGTCATTTATAGTTTACAGAAAGGCACCCACACTAAGTGACAAGATAGCAAAAAACATTATGGATCCCCCTAAGAGAACTATTGAATTATCCTTCTTCCAGGGAAAGGGATTTTATCCCTGCAAAAGATGCTTCGCGTGTCAAAATACCAATCTGGGAGGGCAAAAATGCACAAGCTTTAGGTCAATCAGCACAAACAAAGAATATAAAATCCAAGATTTCATCTCTTGTAGAACAGAAGGGGTAGTTTATATGTTACAATGTTCATGTCCCCTTCAGTATATAGGGAGAACTAAACGCCCCATGTGGAAGAGGTTAAGGGAACACATAAAGAACATCAAAAGTGGGTTCCAAAAACACAGCGTATCACGTCACTTTGCCTCTCATCACAATAAGGATCCTGGGTCACTCAAATTTTGGGCTATAGAAAAGTATAAGCCCCACTGGAGAGGAAGTAACAAAATTAAAGAACTTAGTAAGAGTGAGTCCAGATGGATATTTGAGGCAGACACTTTTACGCCTAAAGGCCTAAATATTGAGTTTGATCTTAACTGTTTAATCTCTGATTTTTAACATTTATTCTGATAGATATTTTAAAGTCATTTTAAAATAATTTACTTCTTTCAAAAAACCTTTTTTTAAAAAATATTTTTAAAGAATTTTTTCTCCAATATTATAACACCTCATAATGTAAAATACATTGGCTATAAGAATATCATCACATTGCATAACTAAGATAATATAATACTGATAGGGAACAGAAATGGGTGGGGAATGATGCAATTTTAATTTTTATCTTAATTTTTACCTTAATCATATTTTATTTAATTTTAATTCAATCATCTAAAAAATAAAAATGTTTGTGTATGTACATACTAGGAGTTATAATATGTAGTCACACGTATCAGCAGCTTCAACATGTATGGAAGATGTATGATAAGCAGAATTAAGCATTACCTATGTATAGTTATGGAGTCAAGTTTAACTATAAGTTCTGCCACTAGAGGGAGTTATGTGACACCAAACCATATGTGGAACAAAGTAATATCGTACCCGATAGTAATTTTAATATAGATCAGTGTTTTATTTTGATAATGTCTTGTAAGAAGAGTTGTTTTTAATGTAATAATTTAAAAGCGCAGACCCAGTATGATGTTCGATCATCCACCGTAGTCGCTATGGCAACCAGCACGCTATAAGTATGGAACCCGACCGTCACATGGCTACCCTTGATAAAGTCACGTGACGTGATGCAACGCGTCGGGAGTAGCCTAGTGACATCATCCATAGTGCCATAGTGTTACTCGCAGCTCAGCGCGAGGAGGAGATTATTGGTGGACGGCTGATTGCTCTATGCGCTAACATTAGATTGGTCCAAGTGAATGTATCCAGTTTTTTACCCAGAGAATAGTTTAAAGTACATTGCGCAATGAATGTTTCTCTGTTTTTAATTACATGATTGAAACACAATACCGGAGACAACTAACAGCGGATTACCAACATAAACAGTGAGCTGATAGAGAGTGCAATCGCACTATACGTTGAACTTCATTCACAAAGGAGATATCCATCCAATCTGAGTTTCCTTTGACTTATTTGTATTTCACACCATAATGTTTGATGCAGTATGTGGACCTATTATTCCCCTAGGATTACTGAAAGGTTGTTCCTTTGGTCTATATTTGCTACGATTTAATCACAATAAATTTTACAATAATTATTTATATTTTATTCAAATTACATTTTTATTAGCACGATATTAATAGCATATTTAGCGCACCTTTAATCACACCAATTTTTTTCTAGTGGTGTTATCAGAGCACCAATCAAAGGTGCAGCTTTATACACAAAAATTTAATTTGGTGCATGCGAATTAATATTTTATTTTGTTGGTGTGGAAGCACATGTGAGTGTAGTAGTAACACGTTATTTGCACTTTATATATGCACCTTATATATGTACAATTATCACATATTATAACTATTGGGTAGTAAATCCATAAAGCGCTTTAGTTTTAATTTTTACTATATTCCACTTCTGGTGTTGTTTTGTGTTTTTTCTGTTCTGGAATTTAGTGTTAAATTGTGCATTTTTGTGACCCTTTTTTGCTCTCCTGACTCGAAAGATCATTCACAGAAGAATACTGTGATAGCATGCTGTCAGAAATTAATTTCTCAGCTTCACTAATCTCACCCATTTTATACTTTGACTTCCTCAAGCCTCTATGAGGGTAATTCTTTTTCTCCCATATATATGCTTTCCTAGTTATTTCCTAATTGAGAACACACGACCGGACTTTCTGGGAAACTAGGTCCGACGTTCTTCCCGCTGGACTTCCGGCGGATTACTGCCAGACTTTCTGAAAGGACGGACCTGCCTACACATGACCGGTCTTCCCGACGGCCTTTCGCCAGAGTTACGGCGGACTTTCAGAATGAATGGAATTGCCCACACACGGCCAAGTCCGTTCATTTTGAACGTAACTCGGGTACGACGGGACTAGAAAAGGAAGTCAATCTCGCCGCTTTTATCAGTGAGATTGACACCTTGCGAGCCCCATTGTGGGGCATACCAGGCCCTTAGGTCTGTTATTGATTTTAAGGGGAACCCCCTACGCCTAAAAAACAGCGTGGGGTCCCCCCCAAAATCCATACCAGACCCCGATCCGAGCACGCAGCACGGCCGGTCAGGAAAGGGGGTGGGGACGAGCGAGCGCCCCCCCCTGAACCGTACCAGGCCGCATGCAATCAACATGGGGGGTGGGTGCTTTGGGGAAGGGGGGCGCCCTGCGGCCCCTACCCCAAAGCACCTTGTCCCTATGTTAATGAGGGCAAGGGCCTCTTCCCGACAACCCTGGCCGTTGGTTGTTGGGGTCTGCGGGCGGGGGGCTTATCGGAATCCAGGAGCCCCCTTTAATAAGGGGGCCCCCAGATCCCGGCCCCCCACCCTATGTGAATGAGTATGGGGTACATCGTACCCCTACCCATTCACCTAGGGAAAAAGTGTCAATAAAAAAAACACACTGCACAGGTTTTTAAAGTACAGGGGGTCCCCTAGTTACAATCATCCGATTTACAAACGACTCCTACTTACAAACGGAGGCAGACAACATGAAGTAAGAGGAAATCTACCCCTAGGAAGGGAAATTCTCTCCTGTAAGAGCTATTTTGGGGAAAAGGTACCTCCACTGATGCTTTATCACCAAGGCTTTTTCCACAACAACCCAAAATTTTCAAAATCCAATTGTCATTGGGACAGAAAGTGAGGTGAAATCTTCTGAACAGGGGCACACACAGCAAAACAAATGTTACAGGGGTGTTAACCCTTCCCTATGCTATCCAAAAAGCTTAAAAATATTTTTTTTGGCTGGAGCTACACTTAAAAAATGTACCTGTTCCGACTTACAAACAGATTCAACTTAAGAACAAACCTATAGTCCCTAACTTGTTTGTAACCCGGGGACCCCCCTGTAATTTATTAGACAGCTCCGGGGGTCTTCTTCCAGCTTCAGGGGTCTTCTTCCGGCTTCAGGGGTCTTGTTCTGACTTTGGGGGTCTCTCCGGTTCTTCTCTGTGCTCTCCGGGTCTTCTGCCAGGCTCCTCCGCTATCTTCTGCTCTTTTGCCGCTCTTTTGCTAGCAGGGGCCCGGACTTCTGCCTTCTTCTATTCTTCTCTTCTTCCGATGTTGACACAACGCTCTCTCTGGCTGGTATGCCCTCTGAGCGCTACCGATGTGACTTATATAGGAGGTGACCCCGCCTCCTTATGCCGTAACAGTCCCTGGGCATGCTGGGACTGTGAGGTCATAAAGGGCGTGGTCACCGGGTGATGTTGACCATGCCCCCTAAAACGTCACAGTCCCAGCAAGTCCGGGCCCTGCTAGCAAAAGAGTGGCAAAAGAGAAGCAGAGGAGCCCGGCGCAGAGAAGAACCGGAGAGACCCCTGAAGTCGTAAGAAGACCCCCGAAGTCAGAAGAAGACCCCTGGAGCTGTCTAATAAATTACTTTAAAAACCTGTGCAGTGTGGTTTTTTTTTTGTTTTTTTTTTAATACAAACGATTTTATTGAAAGCACAAAAAAAAAACATAGCAGTTACAATTAGCTATTGTTATAATAATACAAACATAGTATGGTGGGAGGGTCTTACATAGGATGCTGATACATTTATGAGAAGTTAAGCATATACTCCTATTAAAAACACATTCAAAAGAAAAAGAAAATAATAAAATAAAGAAAAGAAAAACTATCAAGTTTCCTTTTTGTTAGATCAGACAACTATGTTGAAACATTACAAAAGACCTCTTGGTGGAAAGAACCACATTCTGCGAAGTGCCGATAGACAGTCTTCTTAATCACAGACTAACTTCACTGCTGAAAACTTTGGTTTAAACATTATAAAGACCATAAATCTAACTCAAATAAATAAAAGGAACAACAGCGAACTGGTTACGGGAGATTCATCAGAAAGCTAAGCCTTATCTAGCCATATATTCATAAATAAATCATACTTGTAGCCATACCAGTGAACCCGGGGGAGCTACGGGGAGCACGACTTCCATTTGGAATCATAAGCTGGCATCACGTCCATAATGGTGTGGTATACTTTTTCCATCAGTTGTATAGCTGCCGTACGTCTGAGAACCTGCTCCCACAGTACCCCGGGGGCACGCCAAAATACAGTAATAGTCCAGTGGACTGCTGAGCATAACGTATGTGCCAGCTTTTGTTCCGGGGGAGAAGAACCCGGGATATCTGCAAAGAACAGGCCCATTTGATATGTCATCGTTGTTGATACCCCAGTGATCTCAGTCACTTTGGAGGATACCTTCTGCCAGATATTAGAAAGTACCTTATAGCTCCAGAATATATGTAAATGAGTCCCCTTATCAGGGCACCCTCTAAAGCAGCTCTGAGACACAGTTGGGAAAAATCTATGGAGTTTGGAAGGAGTGTAGTACCATCTGGTATGGAGTTTCACCACTGTTTCTTTAATCGCCACAGATCTCGTGCATTTATGCATATTAGAGATCCTGACGCCCCATTCCTCTTGTGAGGACACCTGTCCAGTCTCCGCCTCCCAGCCGAGAATGGCTGCGGATTTTTCGGCGAGGCCAAGACCTCCCAAGTAGTTATTTAGTAGAGATATTGTTCCCTTATCTCTGGACGGGGGCCCAAACAAATTTTCAAACACCACACTCTCATTGGGCTCCCTTGGGGGGTAATGGGAGCTAAAGAAATGTCTTATTTGAAGATATCTGTGGAATTCAGTCTTGGGTAGGGAGTGAGAATTTTGTAATTCCAAAAAGGAGCGGAACACCCCATTCTTTTTAAGGGAATCAAGTGTGACCAGGTCTTTAGATATCAACAGAGCAAATGCTCCAGGAGATGGAAAAGCAGGTTTGAATAAAGGGTCCCCAAGATAGGTAGCTAATCTGGGATTGGAGGGGAGCAATGCAAGTCTTTTCTTATACAAGGCCCAAAGGTGAAGAGATTGCCCTACGACAACATTTAAACTAGAGATCTCCCTAGAGCTAACTGAGGTGGTCCACAGTAGGCCCTGCAGAAGAAATGGTGTTATTGAGGCTCTCTCAAATCTTATCCAGGGGATACTATGTGAGGAAATGTGCCATTGTGCCATCTGCAGCGATCTAGCAGCAAGAAAATATAGCCAGAGGTTTGGTAGGCCCAAGCCACCTCTATCTCTGGGCCTGTAAATCATTTTTCTGCCTAATCTGGGTTTTTTGTTTTGCCAAACAAAATTATTCACCTCTCTCTGTATTCTTTCAATCATCAGCCGGGAGACATAATGTGGGAGGGCCCTAAAAAAAAAAAAAAAAACAAAGTTTAGGTTGAATGGACATTTTCACTACTTGAATCCTTCCTAGAAATGTAATATGGTATGAGTTCCAAGAGTGTAGTAATTATTTAATGCAGGTGAATGCAGGGGGGTAATTAGCGTTATACATTTTAAGAAACATGGGGGCTAATTTTATGCCTAGGTAGGGTAGGGATTGGCACTCTATTGAGAATCCAAAGTGAAAATGGATCGATGAGAAGATGTCTGGAGGAAAATTTATTGGTAAGGCGGCACATTTTGAGAGGTTAAACCCTAAACCTGAGATTTCGTAGAAAATGTGTAAGGTATTGGTGAGGTTTGGCAGGGATACTATCGGGTCAGACAGGAACAAGAGAACATTGTCCGCATACAGACTGAGTTTGAATTCCTGTTCACCCTTTCTATACCCTCTGATGTTGGGGTCAGTGCTAATGCAGCGCGCAAGGGGCTCAATGGCGAGGGCAAATAAGAGCGGTGAAAGGGGGCAGCCTTGTCTGGTTCCCCTTCCTAGCGTGAAACAGTCAGAGTTGCAACCGGGAAGTCTAATACAAGTGCGTGGGTGGTGATACAGTGCTCTGAACCTGTGAACAAAGGCCCCTGCAAAGCCAAATTTTCCCAGCGTCCACTCCATGTAAGGCCAAAGCACACTATTGAACGCCTTATGGATATCGAGGCTTAGTAGAAATACTTTATTGGAGTGTAAATCTGCATCTTGTATAATGTTAGAAGCCAGTCTAATATCTGTAATTTGTCTAGTCGGGATAAAGCCCGTTTGGTCTGGGGAAATTAGGGTTGAAATTTTTTATAATACGGGGCTGAATAACCCTCTGGGCCAGGAGTTTTTGAAGGTTTTAAGGATTTAATAATATTAACAAGTTTGGAATCAGAGCATGGGGCGTTCATTTCCTCTAGTTGTTCTCTCGAGAGGGCAGGGAGGGGCAAGTCATCAAGCCATGACTTAAAGTGGTGTTCCGGCCAAAATTATACTTTTTAAATAAAATTACCCATATAATACACAAGCTTAATGTATTCTAGTAAAGTTAGTCTGTAAACTAAGGTCTGTTTTGTTAGTTTATAGCAGTAGTTTGTTATTTTATAAACTTACAGCAGGCCGTGGCCATCTTAAGTGTGGGCATCTGAAGCCAGACTGTATTTCTTCCTGGATCTCAATCTTGCAGATCTCGCACATGCTCAGTGCAGCACAAGCAGTGTAATAGGTTTCAGGTCAGGTTTCCATAGCAACGGCAGTGTCAGAGGAAGTTGCCACCCCTTCCCAGAAGGCATTGCAAACAGGAAATGATGCGATGAGCCACGGCTAGGGAGGAGGAAGTGAAAAATGAATACAGCAAATATACAGTAGGTGCTGAGAAAATTTTTTAGAAAATATCCTATTTGTTTGCAGTGCACAGTTTAGTGAGGGATGCTGAAGAGTTGTAAAAGTGGGTGGAACTCCACTTTAAGGGCCGAATCTGTGGGAGAAGTGGGTGGTGAGAGTAGGTCAGAGTAAAATTTAGAAAAAGCCTGTAAGACTTCAGCTGGGTGGAAGATCAGATTACCATTAGGGGTTCTGATTTTGTAAATGTGGGGGGGTTGAATCAACTGATTAAGCTTCCTTGCGAACATAGCCGAGGCTGAGTTGCTGTGCAGAAGGAATTTAGTTTTCGACCATCTCAGAGATTTTTCGGTATGGTCGGTAAGAATTGTATCCAGTTCTAATCTCTTGGAATTAATTTGGTGGAGTAACTCTGGGGAGTGACTTTGGGAATGTAGATGTTACAGTTTATCTAGGTCAGCTGTAAGTCTAGTTATATCCGCTGATTTCTCCTTTCGTCTATTGGCTGCTAATTGAATTAGGTGGCCACGAATCACCACTTTGTGGGCTGCCCACAAGATGGATGGGGAGGTTTCATCTATGTTGTTAGTGATAAAATATTCTTCCATAAATTTGGAGATTTGGGAGGTCAGGATAGGGTCCGTGAGAAGGGACTCATTAGGTCTCCAACCTGCTGTGGAAGGTTTAAGGCCTATGTGGGAAATACCAAGAGAGACCACCTGGTGGTCAGACCAGGGGCAGGGATGTATGGCTGCATCAGTAGAGTTTGCTAAAAGAATGGGTGTGCAAAATATGTAATCCAGCCTAGAGTAGCTATCATGGGGGTGGGAGTAGAAGGTATACTCCCTAGCGCCCACGTTGTGAGCCCTTCATGCGTCTCCCAGGTTGTGGGTGTGAAGTAAAGTTTTAACCGTTTTAGGGAAAGCATTGGTAACTTCCCGCTGCTTCTATCCAGGGTGGAATGGGCCACCAAGTTAAAATTCCCTCCAAGCACTGTGTGCGGGGAGGAGAATCTATCCAGAATCTGGAAAAAAACGCTAAAAAAAGAAGCTTGGGATTCGTTAGGGGCATAAACATTAGCAACCGTAATTTTCTTCCCATGAATGGAGCCCTTAAAAATGATAAATGTGCTAGCAGGGTCCTTGTAGATGCATTCGATATCAAACATAATATTTTTTCTAAAAAAGATCGCCACCCCCCAGGACCTGGACCCAAAGGTGGTGAAATGACCAAGACCATAAGACTTGTCAAAATAGGTGGGGTGATTGGCCTCAGCAAAATGGGTCTCCTACAGAAGGATAATGTCAGCTTTTAGGCGTTTATACAAAGTGAAGGCCTTTTTCCTTTTATGAGGGGAGTTAAACCCTCTGACATTATGGGAAATTATTCTGACACCCATTCTAAATAAACTTGGTCAAATATGTAATTGCCTTTGGGGGAGGGTCAGTGCTGTGTTTTGGCCTAGGGTGGCACTTTGCGGGGGGGCGGCAAAAAAGCCACCCCCCCACCAAAACGGCATCCATGCCCTCCTCCCGCACAGCAGGGCACATCAGCAGAGTAAAGCTTAGGAGTGCAGTGGCGTCACGGCTGCAGATGGGGCAAGAAAGCAAGGAACCGTAAAGCCGCCCCCGTAAAGCCGTGATTCTCTCTCTGATTGGTCCTCTGCTGTGGCCAATCATGGGGAGGGAAACAGCGGTCAGGAAGCTGGGCGGTGGCACGGCAAAACCAATTAGAGCCACTCTCTCTTTCTTCTCCCTTCGACTGACAGAAAGGGGAGGGGGGGGCGAGCGGGGGAGTTCTCTGCTGCTGCCGAGTTCTCTGGTAAATGGAGCAGCAGCGCTGTGACAGGGAGAGGAGAGATGCATGTTGTCTGTGTATCTCCCCCGCTCACCCCCCTCCCCTTTCTGTCAGCCGAAGGGAGAAGAAAGAGAGAGTGTTTCCCTCCCCATGATTGGCCACAGCAGAGGGCCAATCAGAAGATTCTGGGGGCATCATGGGAAAAGTAGTCCCTGAAGAGTGGCGGCCCGTGTGTCCACAGACATCATGCTACAGCCCCCAGCATGCATGCACTCTGCTGGGGGGTGTTACAGGAGGAGAAAAAGAATACTGTGCTGGGGGAAGCCAGATAGGGAGCCACACTGTACCCCTGTACCCGCACCACCAGAGCCACGCTGTACCCACACCACCAGAGAGCCACGCTGTACCTGCACTACCAGAGCCACGCTGTACCCGCACCACCAGAGAGCAACGCTGTACCCGCACCACCAGAGCCACGCTGTACCCGCACCACCAGAGCCATGCTGTACCCGCACCACCAGAGAGCCACGCTGTACCCGCACCACCAGAGCCACGCTGTATCTGCACCACCAGAGCCACGCTGTACATGCATCACCAGAGAGCCACGCTGTACCTGCACCACCAAAGAGAGCCATGTTGTACCCGCACCACCAGAGGAGGAGAGAGATGAAGCCACTGCCAGGGTAGAGACATGCTACACTACTGACTAGAGTCGGCCTAGGCAACCCAGAGTGAGCGAACGTCCAGCCAGAGGGATCACTGTTGCAGTTTCATCAGGTCTGGTAAGAGAGCCTGTTGGCCATTATCCATTACTGTTCCCAGAGACTGCGCCATTAGGAAGTGCCTAACCTGATATCTTCTAGGCCAACCCTAGTGACGCCACTGTCCCGGAGCCCACAAGTTCCGGCACTGAGTTTCGGTAACTGGCCAGACAGGGATGCGCCAGCGTGGGTACCCAGGACATTTGCTGCCTGGAGTCCCACAAGCGGCGATGGGCTTTCCGTGGCAGCCGACACCTCTCTCCCCACTGTCAGCCACACACACTCCTCAGCTCCTCCTTCCTTCTCCTTCTCGGCTCCAATGTTCTAGTGTACACAGCCAGGAGGAGGAGGAGCCACAGAGGAGGGACACGACTTCCAAAGCACCCAGCACATATCCCCTTACCCCCCAAATGAAAAGATGCCGCATCCCTCACTGTCCTCCTCCCGCAGCGTCCCTCTGTCCTCCCATGAAGATGACAGGGCGGATCTTAAAAAGGAAGGGTGTGGCCTTGACAGGAAGGGGTGGGTCATAGTTAAATTAGGGGGTGCGCGAGCTTAGTCAGGCCTAGGGCAGCACAAAACCTAAATACACCACTGGGGAGGGTCCCGAGGTGCATGCCATTAGGGATGAGCTTCGAGTTCGAGTCGAACTCATGTTCGACTCCAACATTGGCTGTTCGCAAGTTCGCCGAACAGCGAACAATTTGGGGTGTTCGCGGCAAATTCGAATGCCGCGGAACACCCTTTAAAAGTCTATGGGAGAAATCAAAAGTGCTAATTTTAAAGGCTAATATGCAAGTTATTGTCATAAAAAGTGTTTGGGGACCCAGGTCCTGCCCCAGGGGACATGGATCAATGCAAAAAAAAGTTTTAAAAACGGCCATTTTTTTAGGAGCAGTGATTTTAATAATGCTTAAAGTCAAATAATAAAAGTGTAATATCCCTTTAAATTTCGTACCTGGGGGGTGTCTATAGTATGCCTGTAAAGGGGCGCATGTTTCCTGTGTTTAGAACAGTCTGACAGCAAAATGACATTTTGAAGGAAAAAACTCATTTAAAACTACCCGCGGCTATTGCATTGCCGACAATACACATAGAAGTTCATTGATAAAAACGGCATGGGAATTCCCCAAAGGGGAACCCCGAACCAAAATTTAAAAAAAAAAATGACGTGGGAGTCCCCCTAAATTCCATACCAGGCCCTTCAGGTCTGGTATGGATATTAAGGGGAACCCCGGCCAAAATTTAAAAAAAAAAATGACGTGGGGTTCCCCCTAAATTCCATACCAGACCCTTCAGGTCTGGTATGGATTTTAAGGGGAACCCCGCGCCAAAATAAAAAAAAAAACGGCGTGGGGTCCCCCGAAAAATCCATACCAGACCCTTTATCTGAGCACGCAACCTGGCAGGCCGCAGGAAAAGAGGGGGGGACGAGAGTGCGCCCCCCCCCTCCTGAAACGTACCAGGCCACATGCCCTCAACATTGGGAGGGTGCTTTGGGGTAGCCCCCCAAAACACCTTGTCCCCATGTTGATGAGGACAAGGGCCTCATCCCCACAACCCTGGCTGGTGGTTGTGGGGGTCTGCGGGCGGGGGGCTTATCGGAATCTGGAAGCCCCCTTTAACAAGGGGACCCCCAGATCCCGGCCCCCCCCTGTGTGAAATGGTAAGGGGGTACAAAAGTACCCCTACCATTTCACTAAAAAACTGTCAAAAATGTTAAAAATGACAAGAGACAGTTTTTGACAATTCCTTTATTTAAATACTTCTTCTTTCTTCTATCTTCCTTCATCTTCTGGTTCTTCTGGTTCTTCTGGCTCTTCTGGTTCTTCCTCCGGCGTTCTCGTCCAGCATCTCCTCCGCGGCGTCTTCTATCTTCTTCTCCTCGGGCCGCTCCGCACCCATGGCATGGGGGGAGGCTCCCGCTCTTCTCTTCTTCTTCATCTTCTACTCTTCTTCTTTTCTTCTCTTCTTCATTTTTTTCTCCGGGCTGCTCCTCACACATGCTAGCATGGCGGGAGGCTCCCGCTGTGTGACGGCGCTCCTCGTCTGACAGTTCTTAAATAACGGGGGGCGGGGCCACCCGGTGACCCCGCCCCCCTCTGACGCACGGTGACTTGACGGGACTTCCCTGTGACGTCACGGGGAATGCCACAGGGAAGTCCCGTCAAGTCACCGTGCGTCAGAGGGGGGGGCGGGGTCACCGGGTGGCCCCGCCCCCCGTTATTTAAGAACTGTCAGACGAGGAGCGCCGTCACACAGCGGGAGCCTCCCTTCATGCCAGCATGGATGCGGAGCGGCCCGGAGAAGAAAATGAAGAAGAGAAGAAGAGAAGAAGAGAAGAAGATGAAGAAGAAGAGAAGAGCGGGAGCCTCCCCCCATGCCATGGGTGCGGAGCGGCCCAAGGAGAAGAAGATAGAAGATGCCGCGGAGGAGATGCTGGACAAGATTCCGATAAGCCCCCCGCCCGCAGACCCCCACAACCACTGGCCAGGGTTGTGGGGATGAGGCCCTTGTCCTCATCAACATGGGGACAAGGTGTTTTGGGGGGCTACCCCAAAGCACCCTCCCAATGTTGAGGGCATGTGGCCTGGTACGGTTCAGGAGGGGGGGCGCACTCTCGTCCCCCCCTCTTTTCCTGCGACCTGCCAGGTTGCGTGCTCGCATAAGGGTCTGGTATGGATTTTTGGGGGGACCCCACGCCGTTTTTTTTTTTTTTTTTTGGCGCGGGGTTCCCCTTAAAATCCATACCAGACCTGAAGGGTCTGGTATGGAATTTAGGGGGAACCCCACGTCATTTTTTTTTTTTTAATTTTGGCCGGGGTTCCCCTTAATATCCATACCAGACCTGAAGGGCCTGGTATGGAATTTAGGGGGACTCCCACGTCATTTTGTTTTTTAAATTTTGGTTCGGGGTTCCCCTTTGGGGAATTCCCATGCCGTTTTTATCAATGAACTTCTATGTGTATTGTCGGCAATGCAATAGCCGCGGGTAGTTTTAAATGAGTTTTTTCCTTCAAAATGTCATTTTGCTGTTAGACTGTTCTAAACACAGGAAACATGCGCCCCTTTACAGGCATACTATAGACACCCCCCAGGTACGAAATTTAAAGGGATATTACACTTTTATTGTTTGACTTTAAGCATTATTAAAATCACTGCTCCTGAAAAAACGGCCGTTTTTAAAACTTTTTTTTGCATTGATCCATGTCCCCTGGGGCAGGACCCAGATCCCCAAACACTTTTTATGACAATAACTTGCATATTAGCCTTTAAAATTAGCACTTTTGATTATTCATGTTCGTGTCCCATAGACTTTAACGGTGTTCGCGTGTTCGAACGAACTTTTTTCCTGTTCGCATGTTCTGGTGCGAACCGAACAGGGGGGTGTTCGGCTCATCCCTACATGCCATCATGTTTTCCCTGCTAGCTGCTATAAAATACCATAAAGACCATATAGATGCAACAGAGTTCAAGGTATAAACATCACAATCAGCGATTATGACTATATTACTAACACTAGTTTCAGTAATCTCAGTAAATAACAGTGTCCCGTAACAAAAAAGAACGATAACAAAAAACCTGAGAGGAGCAAAAATAAACATTGGGGTAGGGTGGGAAAACCAGCCCGACTGAAGGGTAAAGTAAAATTTCACCAGGAATGAACCTTTCTGGGTAAAGGGGCACAAGTGTCCAACACTCTTGGTGACCTGAGGAAAGAAATAAAAATAAAAAATGACCTCCTAGTTACTGTATGAAGAGAATCAAAAAAGAGTCTGTCCTCAATTCCTCTTCTTTCTTCCTGGAGGTTACTGCAAGAGTGGAGGGACAACCAAACGGGCACCGCTGTGTGCCGGCACAGCGGGAAAATTACATGTTGCTGAAGGGTGCTTACAGGTGAACCTTTGATGAAAATTAAAAAAATGAAATAAAAATACTAGGACAAAGGACAGCTGCAGGGGGATAAAGGGACAATTTCGGAGAAGAGATAAGCTGCAGATCTACCCCTGCAAAAGTCCAGATCGCTCCTGAGCCGTCACAGAAAGTCCTTCAAACTGCTATAATTAACAATGAACCAAATCCTTAACATAGGCGGTGTCCGAGAAGTGCGGGGAGCAGCCGAGGGCTAATTCAACCGTTCCCTGAGGTCTTGCCTTTGTCTCCTGCGATCTCTCTGCTGCGAAGGGGTCTACCATATGGCTGAAGGGCGTGGGGTGGATGGCATCCTGGGTAGATCCTCTTTTGCCATAAGACCAGTTTGACTAGGAGTTCTTTCCCTAGGTGAACGGGTAGGGGTACCATGTACCCCATGCTCATTCACATAAGGTGGTGGGGGCCGGGATCTGGGGGCCCCCTTATTAAAGGGGGATTTCGATAAGCCCCCCGCCCGCAGACCCTGACAACCAACGTCCAGGGTTGTCGAGAAGAGGCCCTTGTCCATCAACATGGGGACAAGGTGCTTTGGGGTGGGGGGGCCGCAGGGTGCCCCCCCTTCCCAAAAGCACCCACCCCCCATGTTGAGGGCATGCGGCCTGGTACGGTTCAGGGGGGGCGCTCGCTCGTCCCCACCCCTTTTCCTGACTGGCCGGGCTGTGTGCTTGGATTGGGGTCTGTATGGATTTTGGGGGGGACCCCACGCCATTTTTCAGCATAGGGGGTTCCCCTTAAAATCCATACCAGACCTAAGGGCCTGGTATGCCCTGCGCTCGCTGCAATAGGAAAATGCATTTTTCCTATTGCAGCGAGCGCGAGATGCAGTACCCTGCCCTTGCCTCGCATCTGGTCCGTTGGACCAGCATACAGACGAACGGGCTTTCTGTCAGGAACTGAGTCCGGCAGAGTTACGACATTAAGATTTGAAGCAGGCTTCAAATCTAAAGTATGTCAGATTTCTGACCGCAAAGGGTCCGTCGGAAGTCCGATGCAGGCCACACACGGTCGGATTGTCCGCTGGATTCGGGCCGTCAGCGTCCGTCGGACCAGTCCAGTCGAAAAGTCCGACCGTGTGTACACCCCATTAGTTAACAATTCTAACCTGTCCCTTTAAATTTGCTATCCTTTGTTTTCAAAATATCCACACGAAAGTGGTATCAAATTTTTACTTTTTTAATTTTTATTTCTCTTATTTGTACATTCATATTTATTAATTTAATTTACAATACAGAAATGTCATACATCCTACACTTAATATTTTTCATACAGACATGACACAAAGGCGGAGAAACAATATAACAGGGGTATATATTCAGATAACCCTCTACACCTTATTTAATCCAGCCCTCACTACTTATTGGGCCTATTTAACTTCAATTCCTTTCTTTTGTTTTTCCAATTCCTACTCTACCATTATCTCCCTTATCACCCTTACACTACTTATTGATCCCCCATGCACCACTATTCCTTTATAAACCCCCCCCCTTTACAGTCTAGATGTACACTTCCTCACCTCTTCTGATCTTATTCTGTGCCAAATAAAAACCCTTTCATTCTGTCACGGAACGCCCCACACTCCGCTTGAGTGCTTCCGTCATATACCGCTTCCTAAGTTCTGGAACACGAGTCCAATGGATCTGGCTATAGGAACCCCAAGAACTAGACAACACCAGTCTTGGAGTACATCAGAACTACTCTTTATTTTGAGATCTCACAGACCTTTATACAGCAGGGATGACTCAAAGCTAACCTAATTAACATGACCTAATTTACTACAAAATGTACCCAGACCAGATGACAGTCTTGTGGGCACCGAGCTTCACACATTAATACAATTAACAATACAAACAACAATCTCCCCCCTCCTCAGCCTAGACCATTCGTCTATTAGCCAGGGCTGGTGGCTAATGTGATCAGCTCTCTCAATTAACATAAACACATGTTGATAACACCAGCATCTCCTCACAGGATGTGTCCCAGCAGAATGAATCAGTCTTATCAGCAGGGGGCTGCTGGAGGAATCCCCCCTCCCTCTTCAGGGACACAAATATACAGTAAGGAGTCCCCATACAATATATACATGACTGAGTCCGATTAATACAGTTCAGACTGGATTTCTCATTCACCTCAAATGCTAGGGCCCATAATCGGTGGGCAACAGGCTTGCACACAGTCCTCTCCAACAGCCTCCGCTCTGGCCATGCCCGTGACACATTCCAAATATAGATTTGTACTATTGTACAAAAAATAAAGACAGACTTCTCTCCAGTTCTGTGTTTCGTGATCTGGCACTACTTTTATAAGGCGGGTTATACGGGGGTAAAACTTCTTTCATCCTTTCTTCCATTTAGGCCTATTGAGGCGTATTAAACTCTCAGTTATTCTGTATATAAAGTGCAGCACTCTATATATAATACATAAATCATGACAAATGTGAATCATGAATCATAAGTATTGAATTAGCAAATGTGTAAATCAAAATAGAGTACATAAGAAAAAAAAAAAGTCCAAAGGGAAAAGCAGAGTCCATAGAGAAATATCCCAGAAGAAAATCCATGCTCAATAGGGAGATCCAAAGACCGCAACCGTGACACCCAAATATAAGCTCACACTCGAGGCTTATCATAGACCCAGCGACTCCCCTTACTCAGGGAGATCAATGAACGCTTAGTTGGACCTTGGATCCACTCGCATTAGCTCAGGTGTCCTCTCGGATGGTCACAGATGATAGGTACCGGATGCGATACGCAAACAACCCGGGAAGCTGCGCCTGAAAACCTCACCTGTGCTTGATGAACGGGGTATATGTAAAATATAAACTCCACAGTGCAATACTGTACAGCTTGTAATATTTATTAAAAAACCTAGAGCACTTACATTTAAATATTACTCATTCAGTTATTCTGTGTTCCACTCGTGAGGTGATACATCATATTTTTATTACAATTATGAAAATGATTTTTCTATTTTTGTTTAAGTACCGTATTTATCGGTGTATAACACGCACAGGCTTATAACAGGCAACCCAATTTTAGGAGTGAAGTTTAAGGAACAAAAACACTTTAAATAGAACTTTGAAGCAAAATTAGGGCCACAGCTCATCAATGCACCCTGCTCAGTGTCCATCTGCAGCCATTAAATTGCCCAACAATGCAGCCTGTTCAGTGCCCATCTGCAGCCTATAAATTGACCAACAAATGACCAACAATGCAGCCTGTTCAGTGCCTATCTGAAGCCTATAAATTGACCAACAATGCAGCCTGTTCAGTGCCCATCTGCAGCCTCACCTTTCCCATCATTGCAGCCTCCCCAGTGTTCGATTATCCCTGCTGTCTCCGAGGGAAGAGGAGGAGCAAGCACCACTGAATTACACAGAGCCGCAATCTCCTGTGTACCCGGCGCTCGGTCACTCACAGCCATGCCTCCTGGCCCTGCTCATATTATAGACAGAATGGTGGCCCAATGCAGAGGAGGCGTATCTGTGAGTGACGGAGTGCTGGGTACACAGGAGATTGCGGCTCTATATAATTCAGTGACACTCGCTCCTCTTCCCTCAGAGACAGCAGGGATTGGTGTATAAAACACACCCACGATTTTCCCCTGATTTTAAGTGGAAAAAAGTGCATGTTATACGCCGATAAATACGGTAGTTGCCGACCAGCTGCTGTCGTTATACGGGGGCAAGTTGGCTCCCTTGCATGAATCACCATAGCTGTACGGCGGCCACTTTAAGGGCTATAGGGGGCGTGACTCTGGAGCCGATGTGCGTGGCCGGCAGCCACAATGTTCACCGGCCACCCAAGATTGCTTCTCAGAGAGCCAGAACAGGGATCTGCATTCTGACAGGGGAGTAGAGAGAGATCTGCTGTTCCTAGTGACAGGAACAGCGACCTTTCTCCTCTTCTAGTCAGTACACTGCCTCCCTAGAACACACTTAACCCCATGATCATCCTCTAGTGTTAACCCCTTCCCTGCCAGTGACATTTATACAGTAATCAGTAAAAAAGTGTCAGAAGTGTCCGATCCGTCCGCCGCAATGTTGCAGTCCGCTAAAAATTGCTGATCAACGCCATTACTAGTAAAAAAAAAAAATTATAATAAAAATTCCATAAATCTATCCCCTATTTTGTAGAAGCTATAACTTTTGCACAAACCAATCAATATACACTTATTGTGATTTTTTTTACCAAGAATATGTAGAAGAATACATATTGGCCTAAACTGACGAAGAAATGTTTTTGCTAATTCTTTTTAGATAGCAAAAAGTAAAAAATATATTTTTTTTTCAAAATTGTTGCTCTTTTTTTGTTTATAGCGCAAAAAATAAAAACCGCAGAGCTGATCAAATACCACCAAAAGAAAGCTCTATTTGTTGGAAAAAAGGAAGTCAATTTTGTTTGGGTACAGCGTTGCATGACCACGCAATTGTCAGTTAAAGCGACGCAGTGCCCTATAGCAAAAAATGGCCTGGTCATTAAGGGGGAAAATCTTCTGGTCCTTAAGTGGTTAAACAAGTTATTCTCATATTTAGAAAGGTCTGTATATGCAGTATTTGTGGACAAAAATAATTTTTAATATATTTCCAACATGAGACGGATTCATATAATTTTCTCTTTGAAAAAAAGATCTTTCATTTCACGTACCTTGCTCCTCTTATCTCTATCTTAGATTTGCTCTCGTTGGACCTTAAAATCATAAATTCCCATTCCAACATTTTAATTTAAAAATATATATATAAATAAATAAAGGAACTTCTGTAAGTTTGCCTGAAAATCTGTCAGATTAACAAATAACCAGCCTTAATAGTACATCTGGTTGAAAACTTTGGGTACCAAGTACTAGAGACCTCTGCTAGTGATTAGATTAAGGTACTATATCTATAGATTAGATAGTTAAAGCGGAGCTCCACCCTGAAAAACATTTTTGCATATCCATAGTCCTTTACTTATCAACTAGCAAACATATATAAAGTTAATTTGTGTTATTAATGCATTATGATGGGATGCGTGAAAAAAAAAAAAATCTGTGGCCAGAACTCTGCTTTAAACAAATATATCCTTCATGTCAGGTGTTTATAGTGACTTATCATAAATAATAAAAAGTCTACACGTTTTAAATCCCTTGTACGGAAAGTTTTATATATAACCACAAATATATACACATTCAAACAGCCATGTAACTGCACAACATTAGCTTTACTTCTCACAAAGCACAGCATTGAAAACACTTAAAATATAACACACTTGCATTAACAACCACAAAATCTTAGTAAATCGCAGTTTAATTATCTTTATGCCCTGTTGAACACAGTAAAGCGCCCTGTTCCTAAATTATGAATAATTTCCAAGCTTGTATTATTAAAGCTAAACTCCATTAATTCAACACTTTCTAGAATGTGCAGGATTACCATAGGTTAAGTGCATGCCACCTTGTGCACTTATCTCTTTCATTTACAATCTACATTTTTACTGAGCACCGAGAGCATAGCTATTGCCATACTTCTAGCCCTCCAATGCTGGATATTCTGGTCTCAGCTTCTGCAGTTGCAGAGTCATATATAGCCACTCTGCCCACTCCCCTCCTAGCCAATGACAGAGCACTTTTTATTATGTTACCCCATTCACAAGAAACACAAATCCTTATGTGAATTGACAGCAGAAGGGGGGGGGGGGGGCAGAGTAGCTGTTGTATGAGAAAGCAGCATCTCTTCTGTAAGAGCACTCTATTGTGATAGCTGTACTCATGGTGCTCAGTAAAACTGACAGTTGTAATTAAAAGAGATAAGTGGAGGGGGGGGCATGTTTTGATGTATACTGATCCCTTACATTTTCTTTTGTGAGTATATCTACTTATTAAAAGTGAAATTTTTTCCCCTGTCTCTTGGAGATCCTTAGGTTATGAGACACTTAAAGAGGTCCCTGAGACTATTTTAAATAATGATGCCTTTAAATGGATACAACTTAAACATCTATTGCTACCAGTTAAAGACAAGGGGGTTATTTACTAAAGGAAAATCCATATTGCATTGGAAGTGCACTTGGAAGTAAAGTTGCTGTAGATCCAAGGGGGACATGCAAGGAAAATAAAAAACAGCATCTTAGCTTGCACATGATTGGATAATAAAATCAGTGGTTTAAGTAAGTGGTGCTACACTAATCCTTAACACAAGTGAAAAAATAAAAAATAAAAATAAAAATATATTCTATTGGATAGCGTAGTGCTTCAGCGTATAAAATCTTCCTTCATAAAGTGACACCAGTGTCCTAACATGCATCAGTTGCAGTGTAGTGCTCAGATGAAAACATGAGTGCGCCTCTTCGTGTTCACACACACACAGATAGATAATGGCCCCTTACCTTAAGGTAATAGGGTAAACGCATATGACCAGAATTGGGGGTACCATCCTTAAGATTCCACAGCTATCCTCACGGTCCTAGTCCCAGGGCATAGTTCCCTCAGATGTTTAGGGGGGGCACGGAAATGACAAGAAGGAAGGTCCCAAATAGTGTAATACAGTATGGCTAAAAATGGCTTTTATTGATAAAAGTAAGGGTACTCACAAAAAAAAACAATAACACAGTGACTTATCTCCGACGAGCGGCGAGCTCGTAAGCCTAAATCAGCATAAATGCCTGTCCCCTCCCAAAGTGACATTTTTTCCCCTGCCTCTTGGAGATCCTTAGGTTATGAGACACTTAAAGAGGTCCCTGAGACTATTTTAAATAATGATGCCTTTAAATGGATACAACTTAAACATCTATTGCTACCAGTTAAAGACAAGGGGGGGTTATTTACTAAAGGAAAATCCACTTTGCATTGGAAGTGCACTTGGAAGTAAAGTTGCTATAGATCCAAGGGGGACATGCAAGGAAAATAAAAAAACAGCATCTTAGCTTGCACATGATTGGATGATAAAATCAGCAGAGCTTCCACTCATTTCAGATGTACCCCTTAGATTTAGAGGGACTGCACTTCCAAGTGCACTTGCAGTACAACGTGGATTTGCCTTTCGTAAATAACCCCCAAGGTGATTTATCTAGACTGTAAGGTGTGGGAGTATTATCATAACCCCCTACCTCTTAAAGGTGGGATCTCATGGTTTTATTCCCACTTACAAACCTGTTCACAAATTAAGAAATGCTTATACCCAGATTTAGGTCAAACCTTCACTGACAAGAACAGGGGTGCAGCGTTCAGATCTCTATACATGGCCTCCTGCTGTAGTTCACACTGGAAGACCACTTCCATATAGGTGGGGAAGGAGACAGATAAGCGGAAGTTTCACTTTTGAGTGGAACTCTGCTTTAAGGACGCATCGGCTGGCTTCCCGGCCTGCTCCTTAACAACCAGCTATTCTTCACACAGAATTTGAATCGGTCGATTGTTCCAAAAAAATTGGAATTAGTTTGAAAATTAATAAATCAGACCTAATTTAAGAAAACGAAACAATACACAACTAATTCTGAAACAAATCAATGAAACAAACTTAATAACATAACAAATCTATCTGAAACTAAACAAAACATATTTTCCATTCTGCACATTTATTCTCTCTCTCTCTCTCTCTCTCTCTCCTTACAAAGAAAACGTACACATACTCTATGTGGTATTGCTGGGATCACCAGGAACAGGAGAATTTAAACTGGGTTGTTCTATGGTGGAAGGTTATGGTAGTACAAAGAAATATACAGCTAAATTAAAAAATATATATATTTTTTTTACTATTTTGGGCCAGTTTTCCCTTGATAATGACAAAAAGCAGGAGAAATCCATTACCATTTACCACCAAATGAAAGCCCTGAAAAAAACAAGCTATAATTCACCTGGATGCACAAAGTAGTTGTGATGCTGTGTACGGTTTTACTAACACATGTCAAAGTTGCAAAATTTTGCTCAGGTTTTTAGATTTGTTTTACCATTAAACGCGTAGGGGTTAAACTTGGGATTTGCCAGCATGAAATAATTTCTACATGGAATATTTGTGTTACATATGGTGTATCATACTATCCATGTTGTTAAATGATACTTTCTCCATCTTGGTCATTTATGGCCAATATCAGGGGGGTAATTTGAATACTGTGGTTACATGGTGGATCTGTCAGCATTAAAACTGATAAAGCTCTTTCATTAATACATACTTGTACTTTATGTCCCAGTGGATACCATACTTTTGATTACACACTCAAGATACAATCCAATGTGTGAGTATGAAAAAACAGTAGAGACAACTGTTGAATTTACAGTGCCTGTTTGTATTGTGGATATTCCATTCATTGAAATATATACAATCAAAACAACGTGTGGGATAAACCCTGACTGAGATGTTTCCTAGAGTACAACAAAGCAACTAGTTTTTGAATCCCTATGAGATTCCTTGTCTAGAATGTGATACCCACAGTAGTATTCAAAGAGAATTTACAGATTTGTGGATGTTGTAATTTCTGGAATGTTACTAATTTAGGTTTGGCTTGTAATTGCAACTGGTGTCTGGCAAAAGTCAGAGCTCATTTAGCTCTTCTCCAGTTTTGAATACATTTTTTGAGCCACATGCATGCTCCTGTGACCAGATTTAATAATACAGATTAGATCTTACCTCTGTATTGCCACTAAAGGTTTTAAATGTATTGATGTGCCTTATTGTACTGAAAGGTACATAAACATAATATTACTATGAATTACTAAGATTTAATAGATGAATATAGCTTATATTGTTTAATTACCTTATACATGTTTGTGTAGTCACCCTAGCATAAGCAGCTGTGTCTTAATGTAGTGGTAATAAGCTGCATTCAGCTTATCTGAATTGATAGTTCAGCTTTTTTAGGTTTCTCCTAGGCTCAGGTTACTGTCAGTTTCTGTCTGCTGCCAGTAGGCACCGCCGGTACCTCTGGCAATAGTATGAAAGGCTGTACTTGTCAAAGCTATGAATATTTATTTTTTCCTGGCCAACCACAAGGATGTTTATTGATGGGGAATTTATAAATGTAGCGCTGGTAGATTTCTAACAGTGTCAGTGTTTAGCGATCTCTGTGGTCAAAATATAATGTTCATCTCAACGTTTCTAAATCCAAGGACTATTTGCTAGCTGGATTTTTTCCTCATTGAAAGGATGTGATTTACCTAAAAAATATATAGGGATAGACTTCTAAAGTTTCTTTAGTTTGTTTCTTTAAAAGGAAAAAAATATGTGGGAAGAGAGTGTCATTCTCCTGCTGGAATGAGACTTTGCTCCCAAACTGTTATTGAGGATATTGTACATATTTGGTGTGTGACTAACGTTGTGTTTTTTTCAGGAGCAACTGGATCCTCCATCAAGCTGTTAGGATTTTCAGCTAGATAGATAGTGGGGTTGTGACAATCATAATGTGATTTTGTTTGCGGATGTGAACATACTGTTATATAAATGTTAAAACTGTATATCTCTATACCGTCTTTCCTTCATCTTTGCCCTTATCCAAGTTTCAAGTTCAAATACCTACTCTCAGGCTTGGGGATTATTTTTGACAGACGTTGAGGACAACATCTATTGTAGTGGGGGGAGTATGTAGCGCTGGTAGATTTCTAATCTACTGCTGATAGGTAAATTTAGTGGGTTATCTGTTCATACATAGTCAGATTTGCCTCTGTTCCAGCTCGGCTGAGTTGCATGTAATTTCGCACTGTGCCTGTGGGTGTCGTTGTTACTATGGGCCAGTGTTGGAAAGGCAACACGTTGAAGTGTAGGAGTGCTCCTCTGTCCTGAGGATAACTCGGTGGAGGTGGTCCTCCGAGTTGCATCCTGGGAGAGGGTATTTATGGAACAGACACCATGTTTTGAGGTCGTTTTCCGTCCACCTACTGGCCCTCCTGGCCGACAGGTATGCGCTAAGAGTACTACCTCATGGTCCTCTGATCAGGAGGCCCATGTCACTGCGGCATGTGGGTGGGCCCAGAAGCCTGTCTGGGGCCTACCTCAGCAGCAGAGGAATGGTCCTGGGCTGTCTATCCTGTGTGAAGAAGCTGGACAACTGAGAAGATCCCAGGGGAGGACCCGTCATGGAAGGATCATGCAGAGTACTGGTCTGGAGAGGGGCCTGGTGACTCAGTTGGAGGACGTATCCTAAAGTAATCCTACCGCATAGTACTGCCGGGTCGGCTTAAAGGTTCTAGTGCTGTGTTTGCTATTCACCGTAAACCCTTACATCCTGTGGCAGAGGATCGTATGGGTTTTGTTCCAATGAATCCTGTGGCAGAGACTTTTGTTCATGCTGCGTACTGGCTGCTAGGTTAGTGAGAGAAACCTATCCAGGCGGGCAAAGATTTAATTCTACAGAGAGAGTGTAATCAGCTACAAGCTTTCAATTCCTAAAGTTACATTAAGAACGTTAAGAAAAGGTATTTGAGATTCCCTGCAACTTTCCTTCTACCTCTTTCCTGCTACTTCCTGCAACTCAAGTTTATTTAAAGCATTGGAAAAAGATACTCAAGTCTCCGGTGCCTGCATTGTATGATGGTAAACTCAACCGGACCCTAGACCCGGTTCTGGTGAAATAAAGGTGGCAAAGGTGACGGTAACAGCCCGCTTTAAACCAGCAGCTCCACCGTGAGTTATTGCTACATGTGGAAGGAGGGGGAGTGGGGAGCGCTAGACAATTAAAAAACTAATATATAAAAAATCGTTCAGTGTGAACTACAGATAATACATTCAAGTAGTGAAAACCAGCCTGCCTGTGTGAGTGAAAATTGAATAAACAAAATCATAAACCTAAAAGCAATACAAGATAATTGTGTTCAATAATAATTGTGCAACCATAACATATGATGTCAAAAAAATTATGTAAATCAAATAGGCAATATAGAAAAAAAGTCCATCAAAAGAGAAATTAATTATAATGAAATCCTGATGTGAATCTTGATGACAAGGCGTGAGCAGCAAAATCCCTTCACCATCACTGAAAAACACCAATGTGCTCATGGAAATGGATGTCTGCTTACCAGATGAAGTTGACCAATTTAATGAAAAAAAGGTCAAATAGGCTTTAGCAAGATAATGCTTGCTGCAATGGAGAAAAAAATGAACCAAACTCTTGTCCTCATATCACAGGGTCTCATGCATGGGACATAAAATAGATGGAAAGGAACCAAACATAGTGTAACACCATTTATTTAAAAACTTGAATAAAAACAAAGCTTTGCCAAGTGGCTACTCACATATAAAGTGCCATCGCCCGGCACTGAGGCTAGGAAGCGTATTTTATGAGTGGGGGAATCTGCTCTGTAAGAGAAGTTCCCAGATGATCGCGGCAGCAGCGTGCGTTCCACCCTCAACAGACAGACGAACCACGGAAGCCGGATGTGATGTAATTGCGTGACCAAGTACCGTCTCGACGTACGTTTCGTTAAACACGTCTTCAGGAAGCGTATTTGGTCACTATGGAGATGGTTTAAATAGTAATTGAAATTAATTTAATTAAACTTCCACAAAGAGTTTATACAGATGTAAATAATCTTAAATGCTGGTAATAATAGAAAATGTGTCTCAAACTAAATTCCGATAACCATAGGTTATCGGAATTTAGTTTTGTGACACATTTTCTATTATTACCAACATTTAAGATTATTTACATCTGTATAAACTCTTTGTGGAAGTTTAATTAATTGCTGTTATTACCAATGTTATTGGAAGAAGGGTGTACGGTGTTCTGTAAAGGCACTGAGGCTGTGAAGCATTCAACCCCTCCCCTTATGCAAATTTCAATTACTATTTAAACCATCTCCATAGTGACCAAGTATGCTTCCTGAAGACGTGTTTAACGAAACATACGTCGAGGCGGTACTTGGTCACGCAATTACATCACATCCGGCTTCCGTGGTTCGTCTGTCTGTTGAGGGTGGAACGCACGCTGCTGCCGCGATCATCTGGGAACTTCTCTTACAGAGCAGATTCCCCCACTCCTAAGATACGCTTCCTAGCCTCAGTGCCGGGCGATGGCACTTTATATGTGAGTAGCCACTTGGCTAAGCTTTGTTTTTATTCAAGTTTTTAAATAAATGGTGTTACACTATGTTTGGTTCCTTTCCATCTATTTTATGTCCCATGCGTGAGACCCTGTGATATGAGGACAAGAGTTTGGTTCATTTTTTTCTCCATTGCAGCAAGCATTATCTTGCTAAAGCCTATTTGACCTTTTTTTCATTAAATTGGTCAACTTCATCTGGTAAGCAGACATCCATTTCCATGAGCACATTGGTGTTTTTCAGTGATGGTGAAGGGATTTTGCTGCTCACGCCTTGTCATCAAGATTCACATCAGGATTTCATTATAATTAATTTCTCTTTTGATGGACTTTTTTTCTATATTGCCTATTTGATTTACATAATTTTTTTGACATCATATGTTATGGTTGCACAATTATTATTGAACACAATTATCTTGTATTGCCTTTAGGTTTATGATTTTGTTTATTCAATTTTCATTCACACAGGCAGGCTGGTTTTCACTACTTGAATGTATTATCTGTAGTTCACACTGAACGATTTTTTATATATTAGTTTTTTTCCTTGTCAAAAGAAGTTTATTGAGTATACAATGTTATAAAGATACATAATGTAAGTTTACAAGGATCTATAAAGTAAGCTCATTGTTTTACAGTAGGGTTTATATAGGTAAATATCATGAAATTTCAAATATTAAACATTGGGTTCACGTAAACCTAAATTAAAGATATATATCATTTCCTTAGTTACTTTTGTAGGTATTTAAATTATTTATACCTACTATACATATTGTTTACAAGTAGAGTGTATATAGGTCAAATAAATTCTGATAATGAGCTTTAATCGTAAGGTGGAGAAAAGGAAAGAGAAAGAAGAAAAAGGGTTGAAAGGTAGAGGTATGGTCCACAAGGTTGTCCCACTCGTCAGTTTAATATTCTTTTTAGTTCTCTTTGAAGCCTTATGCCGCGTACACACGGTCGGACTTTTCACCTGCAAAAGTCCGACGGACGCCGTCGGACCAAGTCCGGTGGACAATCCGACCGTGTGTGGTCTCCATCGGACTTCCGACGGACCGTTTCGGGCGGAAATCCGACGTACTTTAGATTTGAAGCCTGCTTCAAATCTTTACGTCGTACCTCCGCCGGACTCAGTTCCTGACGGAAAGCCCGTTCGTCTGTATGCTAGTCCGAAGGACCAGATACGACGGAGGAGCAGGTTACTGCATCTCGCGCTCGCTGCAATAGGAAAAACTAATTTTCCCATTGCGGCGAGCGCGGGGGGCATCCCAGGCCCTTAGGTCTGGTATGGAACTTTAAGGAGAACCCCCTACGCCGAAAAACCGGCGTGGGGGTCCCCCCAAAATCCATACCAGACCCCGATCCGAGCATGCAGCCCGGCCAGTCAGGAAAGGGGGTGGGGACGAACGAGCGCCCCCCCCCTCCTGAACCGTACCAGGCCGCATGCCCTCAACATGGGGGGGTGCTTTGGGGGAGGGGGCGCCTTGTGGTGCCCCCCACCACAAAGCACCTTGTCCCCATGTTGATGAGGACAAGGGCCTCTTCCCGACAACCCTGGCCGTTGGTTGTCGGGGTCGACCACGCCCCCTAAAACGTCACAGTCCCAGCATGCCCAGGGACTGTGACATCATATGGGGGCGGGGTCTCCGCCTATATAAGTCACAACGCAGCCCTCAGAGACCAGTCCAGCCGGAGAGAGCGTCGTGTCAACATCTGGGGGAAGAGAAGAGAAGAGAACACAAGAAGCCAAGAAGCCAAGAAGTCCGGACCTCCGCTGGCAATAGAGCTACCTGAAGACAGCGGAGGGGCCGGCCGAAGACCTGGGACACCGGGAGAAGAGGCCGGAGAGCGGAGAAGAACCAACCGGACGCCGGGAGAAGATGAACCGGAGGGACCCCCGAAGACGGAAGAAGACCCCCCCCGGAGCTGTTTAATAAATTATTTTAAAAACCTGTGTTGTGTTTTATTATTGACACTTTTTACCTAGGTGAATGGGTAGGGGTACCATGTACCCCATACTCATTCACATAGGGTGGGGGGGCCGGGATCTGGGGGCCCTCTTATTATAGGGGGCTCCCGGATTCCGATAAGCCCCCCGCCCGCAGACCCCGACAACCAACGGCCAGGGTTGTCGGGAAGAGGCCCTTGTCCTCATCAACATGGGGACAAGGTGCTTTGTGGTGGGGGGGCACCGCAAGGCGCCCCCTCCCCCAAAGCACCCCCCCATGTTGAGGGCATGCGGCCTGGTACGGTTCAGGAGGGGGGGGCGCTCGTTCGTCCCCACCCCCTTTCCTGACCGGCCGGGCTGCGTGCTCGGATCGGGGTCTGGTATGGATTTTGGGGGGACCCCCACGCCGGTTTTTCGGCGTAGGGGGTTCCCCTTAAAGTTCCATACCAGACCTAAGGGCCTGCGACGGGGCTCGCAAGGTTTCAATCTCGCCAAAAAAAGTGGTGAGATTGAATTCCTTTTCTAGTCCCGTCGTACCCAAGTCACGTTCAAAATAAACGGACTTGTCTGTGTGTGGGAAAGTCCGTTCATTCTGAAAGTCCGGCGGAAGTCCGTCGGGAAGACCGGATTCCTGAAAAGTCCGGCCGTGTGTAGGCAAGTCCGGCCGTTCAGAAAGTCCGGCGGTAGTCCGCCGGAAGTCTGGCGGCAAGTACGTCGGACCTAGCTTTCTAGAAAGTCCGACCGTGTGTATGCGGCATTAGAATGGGTGTCTCTGTAAGTCATTTAATCTGTTACCATGGCAACAGGACAGAGTCATTGAAGTTTGACAGGAACTGTTGTTTTATCCAAGGATGCCAAAGTTTTTCAAATTTTGGAATTTGATTTTGATTGATGGCTACCATCTTAGCATGGGACATTGTATTATTCATTCTGTGAATTGTTTCTGCTAGTACCAATGTAGGAGATTTCCATGCCTTGGCCACTGTTTGTTTTGCAGCCGTTATTAGTTGGATCATAAGTTTGAATTGAGAGAGTGTTAACCATTCCGGTTTTAGATTAAGTAAAGTTAAATATGGATCTGGTTGTATTATTTTTTTAAATATTTTAGATGCAATCACGAAGACTTCCTTCCAGAAGGTTTGGATTACTGGGCACGTCCACCATATGTGTAAGTATGTGCCTATTTCTGGGCATCCTCGAAAACAAAGAGCTGAGGTATTAGGTGAATATTTTGCCACTCTAGCGGGTACAAGGTACCAGCGAGTTAGGACTTTATAATTTGTCTCCAGTGCTAAGATGTTGGGTGAAGATGACTTAGATGTGAGCCATATGTTAGACCAGTCCGTGTCTTCTAAAGTTCGTCCCAGGTCCTCCTCCCACCTCTGAACGTAAGAGGGTCTATTAAGATTTGCTACTCCATATAATTGATTATAAAGTGATGAAATTGTACCTTTAGCAAATGGATCTTTTGTACAGATTGATTCAAAAATGGATAATTGGGATAATGGTGTATCCCCCTTTAGGAATGGTGTATAGAAATTTTTGATTTGGAGATATCTAAATATCTCAGAGTTTGGTAGATCATATTTTTCTCTAAGCGATGAGAATGAAAGGAATGATTTAGATGCTATGAAGTCATTTAGTGTCTGAATGCCTGATGTTGTCCAAGCTTTAAAAGAATTTGGGTAGATCCATGACGGATAAAGGGCCGGATTTCTGATAAAAGAAAGGAGAGGATTGTGTGGAGATTGTAACTGATATTTGGTTTTTAGTTTATCCCAGAGAGATAAGAAGTGTTTAGTTATGGGATTATGAATTTTAAAGCGGTCTTTAGGATCAAGCCATAATAAATTTGATATTAATAGAGGGTCATTTTCTGAAGCCTCTATAAATACCCATAATGGGACTTCCTGTTTTGCATGGTATTTGAATAGACTGGCCAAATGTGCTGCTCTGTAGTAGTTAGTAAAATTAGGGTATCCCAAGCCTCCTTTATTTTTGGGAAGATGTAGTGTGTGTATAGGTATACGTGGTTTAGAAGAGCCCCATATAAACAAAGTTGCTCTTTTTTGTACTATTCTCAAAAAATAGGAAGGAATTGGAATAGGGATGACTCTGAATAGATAAAGCAATTTGGATAGAATAGTCATTTTGATTGCATTAATCTTCCCTATCCAGGATAAAGGAAGTTGCGACCATTGTTTTATTAGATTTGTGATCTGTCTTAATACAGGAGGATAATTGGTTGAGAATAAGTCAGAATGAGATGCTGTTAAATGAATTCCAAGATATGGGATTGATTTTTCTGCCCATGTGAATGGGAGTGCAGCCCTAGCCGGGATCAATTCCATGTTTGTGAGTGAAATATTAAGCACTAGGCATTTCTTAGGATTAATCATAAGGCCGGATAGGGCTGCAAATCCATCAAGAGCTGGTATTAAGTTAGGACCAGAGACCTGTGGTGATGATAGAAAAAGTAATATATTGTCTGCAAATATACATAATTTGTGTGTAATACCTCCTACTTCAATGCCAGTTATAGTTTGGTTTGTTCTGATGTATTGGGCCATGGGTTCGAGTATAAGGGCAAATAATAAGGGAGATAATGGGCAACCCTGTCGGGTACCTCTTTCGATATTAAAGGCTTCAGATTTGTATCCAGCATATTTTATATAGGCTTTGGGTTTATTATATAATGCTTTGATCCATGTTAAAAAGTGGGATCCAAAACCCCATTTTTGTAATGAATATTGCATATATTGCCAGGATACTGTGTCAAATGCCCTCTTAATATCGAGAGATAGAAAACATAAAGGGGTTTTCCGTTTTTTAGCAATATGTGCCAATAACACTGCCCTGCGTATATTATCGCCTGCCTGTCTATTTGGCATGAAGCCTACTTGATCTCTATGTATTAATTTTCCTATAATGCTATTGAGGCGTTTTGCTATTATTTTTGCTAATAATTTAATATCGAGGTTTAACAGAGAGATAGGCCGATAATTCACACAGGAAGTATCATCAGAAAGGGGTTTTGGGATCATACAAACAATTGCCATTAGTGTTTCTTGCCGAAAAGAATGTCCATCTAGAAGTTTGTTAAAAGTTTCAGTGAGAATGGGAGAGAGTATTTCTGAGAATGTTTTATAGTAGCCGTCTGGGCCTGGTCTTTTGTTAAGTTTTAGGTCTTTTATGGCGTTAGCAACTTCATCTATAGTTATAGGCTCATCCAAACTGCTTTTTTGATTTTGAGATAACTCAGGTAAGGTTATTTTTGAGAAGAAGGATTCAGCCTCTGTAGGATTAAATTCATTGTTTGTCTTGTATAAAGTTGCGAGATGTGAGTGAAATTTATGGACTATTTTAACTGGATTACAAGTGTAAACATTTTTTGATAATTTCAAACGTATTGGTTTGAAAGATTTGTTAGTTGAATTTAATGCCCGAGCCAAATATGTACCTGGTTTGTTTGTATTCATGTAGAAATTGTGTTTGGAGCGTTTGAGGGATTTATCAACTGACTCAGTGAGAAATAGATCGTATTCCAATCTAGATTTTTCCAGATGAGATTTTGTACTGTGAGATGGATTATCTTGAAATGATATGTAGGCTGCATCAAAATTGAGTTCTAGTTTTTTTGCTAGATTTTTGCGTTCCCGTTTAAATAGTGCCATTTGTCTTTGTATTGTACCACGCAAGACAGGCTTATGAGCTTCCCACAGTGTTATTGGGGAGATGTCTGTTGTATTATTAATTGATATGTATTCCTTTAAAGCTTGTTCAATGGCCATCTGATGTAGTGGGTGTTTGAGCATTATGTCCGGTAAGTACCACGTTGGGTCATGCGCTTTTGGTATGGCTGAGGCTATAGTAGTGTATACTGCATTATGGTCAGACCACGGAATCGGAATTATATCTGATGCAATAATTTCTGGTATCATTCCTATTGTTAGAAAAATATGATCTATTCTGGTGAAGGTTTGATGAGGGTGCGAGAAATAAGTGAATTTCTTTTTCATTGGGTTACTTTCTCTCCACGAATCTACCAGATTGTATTTGGAAAGAAGTTGAGAAAAAGGTAATCTAGAGGTTATTTTGGATGGTGTAAAAGGTGATTTATCTAGAAATGGGAGGAGGACCTGGTTCGAATTCCCACACATTATCACTGTTCCTATTTTGTGTGTATTAATCACTTGTAATATATGTGAGAGGAATGGTGTAGGTTGTTTGTTAGGAGCGTAGTAGGAAATCACCATGATTGCAGTATCCATTATATAACCCATGAGTATCAGGTATCTACCTTCTGGGTCTTTAATTTCTGATGATAAGGTGAATGGTGTGGATCGGTGAAATGCAATTAGAGTTCCCCTTTGCTTGGTACAGGCAGAAGCCGTGTAAATTTGTTGATAAAAAGGAGAAATATATTTTGGAGTAGAATCTTTGGTGAAGTGTGTTTCTTGGAGGCATACTATGTGAGCCTTCTTGTTATGGAAAGTACGGAAGGCTTTGGTCCTTTTTTGAGGGACATTTATTCCCTGAACATTCAGGGAAAGTATATTCAGTGGTGCCATGGCAACAGATCAAATAGTTTTGACTTACTTTTTGTTATGCAGAGCTGACTGCGCAGATCAACCTGTGTGGACTGAAGAGATGAATAGATAGAAAAGAAACCAGTGAATTCTGGAGTAAAGAGTAAACAAAAAACATATGAGATTAGATAATACATTGTATAAATTATTTTTTGCAGGTAATCACAATTTACCCGTGAAAGAGAATAAATAAATATCTCTCTCAGGGGAATAAGTGCCTTCGTCACACTCCCACATAATATGGTTGGGAGAATGAGGAGGGCTAATGGGGGTACACGGATCTTCCGCTTACAGGAGAGAAGTGCTATGTCAAAAGACATCAAAATGATGTTTCATTAATTGGAGTGCAGAATATAGTTTTTGTTGAAATTATTTATTCCAGGGTGGTTGTATATGGTTAGTCTTGCCCTAGGCTAAATAATTCAGTTAGAAAGGTACTGTTAATAACTTTGGTATTGATGAAGATAGTTTGAATTATTTTGGGATTTTAACCCTTTTAGAGTAAACAATTACATATTTTATTCATATGTAACTGTTTAGATATGTTAACTCATAAAATTGAGGTTGTATTGCTTCAGATTAGAATAAACAAAAACATAATTCTAGGAACTAGTTAGGTAATAATATATTTGTTTTAAGAAAAGAAAGAAAAAGCTTCCATTACTTCTGGATTATTGAACATATTTGTCCTAAAAAGTGATAAATCTATTGTTATTACCTGATAATATATAACTGAACAAGAATTTCCTTATTTCACTTATATATTCTAAGGCTATATGAATCAGAAGTAATAAGAAATATAACTGGAATGTAACATGATCCCACACAGTGTGTGACTATCAGAATGCAGTTACATTTAGTTATAAATACAGGTTTTTTATAGAGAACCATCTCTTAGTATATTAAATGAAGAGATATCAGGAATTAGGATGTCAGTCCATTGAATCTTCTTGGTCCATGGATGATGTGGCATAACGGCCTCTTTTGTGAGAATGATGATGCCATTCTTCTGCGTGTGGGAGAGTTGCTGCTTGTGGGTTCTGTCAGATTTAATTTTAAAAGGGTTTGTTGTAGTTCATCTGCTGATCTGCTTCTATAAATTGTACCTTGGTAGTTAAATCTGTCTGAAAAGGGGAAGCCCCATTGATACATAATGTTGTGGCGTTGCAGTTCCATTAGTTGGGGTTTCATGGATCGTCTTTTAGTAATAGTAAGTTGGGATAGGTCAGCAAAAATTTGATAATTGTGTCCTTGAAAATTAAGTTCCTTTTTTTCTCTTACAGCAATTAGTATTTGTTCTTTCGTTCTGTAATAATGAAATTTTGTGATTATATCACGTGGGGGTCCATCTTTCTTTTTGCCTGTGAGGGCTCTGTGTACTCTGTCCAGTTCTAAACGTTCAATAGGGATATCTGGCTTTAGTTCTTGTAATAGAGCAGTAATAGTAGATTGCAGGTCTGTCACAGTTTCAGGTATGCCCCTTATGCGCAAGTTTGAACGTCTGGCTCTATTTTCGTAATCTTCGAGCTTAGTTTGAAGTATTAAATTCTCTTCTTTTAATTGTTCCAATTCTGTTATATTTACTTGGGTTGTAATTTCAATTTCATCCATTTTTATTTCTAAGGCTGCGGTGCGGTTTCCCAGCTCTCTTATTTCTTTGGTTAGGCTTTTTGTTATTTGGTCTGAGGTTTGTTTTAAAGCCTTATGAAGCATCTTTTCAAATTGTAATAATATTACTGGGGATGCTGAGGAGGCTTGTGGAGAAGTTTGTGAGAGGATTTGTTCTGTATCTGACTCAAATGGAGAGTCTTGCTGTGACATTTTCTGTCTGTGAGAGCGCCCTGATGCTGTATCTTGTGAGGTGACTGGAGCTGCTTTAGTTGCAGTGAGTGCCTGTGAGCTCTTTGTAAAGTGATTTTTATTTCTGCCATGGTTTCCTCCCAGTACCATATTTCCTGCCCAAACTTTCACAGTTTGATCCCTGGGGCAAAAAGGTTCAAAAGGATACCTTTTGAGCCTGCAGGCTCCGCTTTGTCCTTCTCTTCTCTCCTCAGCGGTGCGGAGCTCTAACAATGCATGTCTGCTCCGCTAGGCTCCGCCCATCTCCCTGTCTATATATTAGTTTTTTAATTGTCTAGCGCTCCCCACTCCCCCTCCTTCTACATTTATGCAATAATGAAATGTATTCATTTTTTGTTTAGGGTGTAGCTGCTTCATTAATTATTTTTGATTAATTTTTTTGTGGCGCGGAATATTCATTATTTATTTATTGCTACATGTGGGGGCGTCATCCGGGATTTGTTAGCCGTCAACCTCCCGCAACCCTGAGAAGTATTTTACCGGGAGTTTATGGTGGAAGAAGTTTTTGGACTTTGTCGTTTTTCTGGAGAAGGGGTTAAAGCTGTAGGACTTTGTTTCTAGCTACGTAGGCTGGGCAAGAAGTAAAAGCCCGGGAAGCTACGTGATCAGAAGAACAAGTGGGAGGAGCCTAACCTACTTGTTGCCGCGTGGGACGCGTGTGTGGATGTTTGGCGCCAGAGAAGAAGAGAGGCCTCCTGATCGTGCTGAGAAGATCAGAGTGGGGCCATGTCTTTTTCGGTGATACAGCCAACTATGGGACCTAGGATGTTCCCTGCGAGTACCGCTGCGGGTGCTATACTGACCGGAACCCTGCTGACAGATACTGGAATTCGTCTGAAACCGCAGGGGAGGTTTGTTCTCTACACCATCTGAGATATTGAAGGGCTAGGCATGCTTTGCCACAAGTGTGAAGGACTGGCCATACATCTCTGTCCATTTGATCGTTGTTACCAGTGCGGAGAATACTTGTTCATAGTGTAGTAACCTACTATGTCGCTCCGTGCTTATCGGGTGGACTGGGCTACAGGTATTGCCACAGGAGAAGCTGCTACTGTTGTTGTTGGAGAACGACAGGCCGTGATGTCGCCTGTTGCCACCGAGAGTGTTCTTGAGAGAGATACCGCTGCTACTACCTCATCAGCGGACATTACTTTGATTTTTGCGTCCACTACACCTATCCCCGTTGTACATGTCCAGAGGAAGGTGGGATACGTAAAGGCTTTCCGTGGCTGTGGTCGAGGCCTACCCCAGAGACTACCTGAACCGGAACCAGAGAAGTATATGGATCCGGAGAAGTCCACGTCAGGAACAGGTGAGAGATCAAAGGGAAATGTATCTGGGACTTTGTGTGAATATTTGCCGGCAGAAGAGTTGAGAGATTCAGAAATAGATTCCATGTCGGATCTCTCCGGCGATGATGATTTATTTGAGACAATGTCACAGAAACTGTTATGGGCTCAGGGTGAAGATGTTGCTTCTGCCTTGACTCTCCCGGAGTGGACAGCTCTGGATTCTGGGAAAACATCACCTTGTGTGGAGCCACACAGTACTATCAAGGAGACATTGCCTAAAGTTACTACTTTGCGTCCGACACCCGTCGGGTCTATGGTGAGCACATCATCGAACTCTTGTGTGCCTCCTGGTTTGGGAAAAAATAGATCCTTGCCCAAACTTGCACGTTTGCAGAGAGTGCTTAACAAGCGTGTCGCTACAGAATATGGCTTGGAGTTTCCCTATGTTACTAAGGACATTATGCAAGAAATTGAAGCTAACCAGGAACTGTGGTACAGTGAAGCTGTTTGGTACTATTTGTCTGTGCCTAAGCCTTTCCAGAAAACTGGATGTTCTGTTGCTATGGATGAACGCTTTAGTGGATGTTTCCTACACTGGAACTATGGTCGGCCCATCTATGCTGACAAAGTGGTCATTTGCAGACCAGGAAAAGAAAATATTGTGTACTTTACCACCACAGTGGATAAACTAGGAAAGAAACTGACATTGCCAGATCCTCGTTTTTATTGGTGATTATGAACAGAGAACTTTGGGGTGTATAGTTAGACAGTGTCAGTGTTTAGCGATCTCTGTGGTCAAAATATAATGTTCATCTCAACGTTTCTAAATCCAAGGACTATTTGCTAGCTGGATTTTTTCCTCATTGAAAGGATGTGATTTACCTAAAAAATATATAGGGATAGACTTCTAAAGTTTCTTTAGTTTGTTTCTTTAAAAGGAAAAAAATATGTGGGAAGAGAGTGTCATTCTCCTGCTGGAATGAGACTTTGCTCCCAAACTGTTATTGAGGATATTGTACATATTTGGTGTGTGACTAACGTTGTGTTTTTTTCAGGAGCAACTGGATCCTCCATCAAGCTGTTAGGATTTTCAGCTAGATAGATAGTTGGGTTGTGACAGTCATAATGTGATTTTGTTTGCGGATGTGAACATACTGTTATATAAATGTTAAAACTGTATATCTCTATACCGTCTTTCCTTCATCTTTGCCCTTATCCAAGTTTCAAGTTCAAATACCTACTCTCAGGCTTGGGAATTATTTTTGACAGACGTTGAGGACAACATCTATTGTAGTGGGGGGAGTATGTAGCGCTGGTAGATTTCTAATTTACTGCCGATAGGTAAATTTAGTGGGTTATCTGTTCATACATAGTCAGATTTGCCTCTGTTCCAGCTCGGCTGAGTTTCATGTAATTTCGCACTGTGCCTGTGGGTGTCATTGTTACTATGGGCCAGTGTTGGAAAGGCAACACGTTGAAGTGTATGAGTGCTCCTCTGTCCCGGGGATAACTCGGTGGAGGAAGTCCTTCAAGTTGCATCCTAGGAGAGGGTATTTATGGGACAGATGCCATGTTTTGAGGTCGTTTTCCGTCCACCTGCTGGCCCTCCTGGCCGACAGGTATGCACTAAGAGTACTACCTCGTGGTCCTCCGATTGGGAGGCCCACGTTGCTGCGGCGCGTGGGTGGGCCCAGAAGCCTGTCTGGGGCCTACCACAGCAGCAGAGGAATGGTCCTGGGCTGTCTATCCTGTGTGAAGAAGCTGGACAACTGAGAAGATCCCAGGGGAGGACCCATCATGGAAGGATCATGCAGAGTGCTGGTCTGGAGAGGGGCCTGGTGACTCAGTTGGAGGACGTATCCTAAAGTAATCCTACCGCATAGTACTGCCGGGTCGGCTTAAATGTTCTAGTGCTGTGTTTGCTATTCACCGTAAACCCTTACATCCTGTAGCAGAGGATCGTACGGGTTTTGTTCCAATCAAGTCTGTGACAGAGACTTTTGTTCATGCTGCGTACTGGCTGCTAGGTTAGTGAGAGAAACCTATCCAGGTGGGCAAAGATTTAATTCTACAGAGAGAGTGTAATCAGCTACAAGCTTTCAATTCCTAAAGTTACATTAAGAACGTTAAGAAAAGGTATTTGAGCTTCCCTGCAACTTTCCTTCTACCTCTTTCCTGCTACTTCCTGCAACTCAAGTTTATTAAAGCATTGGCAAAAGATATTTAAGTGTCCGGTGCCTGCATTGTATGATGGTAAACTCAACGGACCCTAGACCCGGTTCTGGTGAAATAAAGGTGGCGAAGGTGACGGTAACAGCCTGCTTTAAACCAGCAGCTCCACCATGAGTTATTGCTACATAAATATTCAGGGAGTGACCTTGGGAATTCATTGTGTTCTCACCTGGACCTCCTGCCTGGGGTAGGGATGTGTTTGGCTATTGATTCTTTTTAGGAGACCACGTGGCTTGGCAAATGCCTGGGTTATATACAATCCCTTATGTGTATGGGGTTTAAATGGCTGAGACCTTTTATTATTCATGATATGATAAGATCAATATAACTAGTGTTAAAATTACAAGATGTCAATGTATCTACAGTAAAAAACAGCAAGCTACAACTGGGGGAAAATAAAATCATTAAATAACGCTAAACCATTTAGTTGAGGCCTTTTCTATCTAGTGTATCAATTCACACTTCTAAACCGTAGGTTATAACTGCCTGTTTTTTTTTCTGTGTGGGGACTTGGCATTTTACTATGTATCTATTTAGTTATTCAAACATCTACCACAAACACAATTTGGGAAAGGAATGAAAGCAATCACTGCTTGCGTTCTCCCCACAAGGCAAGAACTTGTCTCAGAAAAGGCGAACAAAAGCCTCTTTGTTTTTTCATCCCTGATGATTTCGGCTGGATTATCTACTCATTTTGCTGACACATCCTGAACACTTTGAGAATCCCAGAGCAGATGAAAACGAATCAGACTTGTGCTAGTAGAAAAAAAAAGAGAAATGAAACAAGTTTCCTCTAAGGAAGTGATCAGTCACTAAGTTGCACTTAGTAGAGAGATTAAGTGTGATGCTAACAGTTTATCTGCTTTAACAGACCTTGTCAAATCAGCCTCTTTTATCAAGATCTTTGAAAGTCTATTTCACCTCTAGGGCCTCTGCTGATGCCTTTAAAAGTTAACTTTCCTTGTACATTCGCTTGAAAGATGCCAGAGGCTTCTGCTAAGAGAGCAATCTTTTAAACACTGCTGTCCAGTTGGGAATGTAGAGATGTAAGGAAGCAGGTTATTACTTCGAAATCGTGTGTTACCAGACAATAAATTGTACTGTGTTCATCAGTCAATTTATTGGAGCCTAATAGTGCTACAAATCCAGTTTCCATTTTATGAGATTTTCTTCCTGGTATTAGATGCTGCAAAGTGATTTTTTCCACATATTCCTGGAAAACCATTTTCTACTTTCTGCTTTTACTTTAAATGCGGGTTTAAAAGATAATTATTATACTATCTAGGTAAATAAGTAAGCAGGTATCATTTTCTGAATTAGTTCTTTATTTAAAAATAAATCTGCTGCATTCATAAGGTTTTGGCATCTATGAGGAAGCACTGAAGCTTTGCCTGTAAGAAAAACTCAGCATTTGGTCGAAGATGCAGCCTTTTTTCAGCTCTTACAGGTACATGCGGTGGCCTCTAGGTGCCTACATTTCATAGAAGTAGAAGGGTTTGTTTTGTTCTTTTTTCTGGAGACTGAGTATATATATATATATATATATATATATATATATATATATATATATATATATATATATATATATATATATATATATATATATATATATATATACAGTATATCTCAATGTATATATCAATATATATATATATATATATATATATATATATATATATACATGTCAATTACTGTAACATCAAAATTGGTCATTAGAAAGAGAAAACAAATACAATTTAAAAAAATCCGGTTTACAATATTCTGCATGAACTGGATGGACTGTTGTCTTTATTCAACCTTACCAACTATGTAACTATGTAACTATATGCTTAGGAGGACTGCACCAGGAAAAGAGGGTATTTAGGCTGGTGGCTCTGAGTGGCAATACCCCAATCAGTGCCTTCATTCAGTGACAGTTACTGGATGTTATAAAGCAATGTGCTCAGAGAAGCTATGTGACCAAATGCAGATTAGGAAGTCAAGGCTGGGAGGATGACAAACTGTGAAATGTGTTGTCATCATTAGTTAAAAGAAGTTTAAGTATAAGGACTTGTGATGACTGATGACAGTATGGAAACAGCAACATACCAAATACAAGAAACAAGACAAACAAGACAGGCTGCTGTAGCAACACAATACCCGCCTGGTATTGGTACATATTCAAGATAGATTATTATAATAGAACATGACATATGTTCATAATAAGTCTATGAAGATGGGTGACCTTGTCCTCTGGTTAACATTTGCTTTGCACACTAAATCACACTGAGAAACTTTGACACAAAGCATATATAGGTGCTATTAATAAGATTATGTCCTATCCCTTATGCCCTGTACACGCGGGCGGACTTTTCGGCAACAAAGGTCCGACAGTCTTTCCAACGGACTTTCGACGGACTTTTGACAGACTTTCAAACGAACGGACTTGCCTACACACGATCACTCCAAAGTCCGATGGATTCGTACGTGATGACGCGCGACCGGACTAAAATAAGGAAGTTCATAGCCAGTAGCCAATAGTTGCCCTAGCATCGGTTTTCGTCTGTCGGACTAGCATACAGGCGAAAGGATTTTTCGATAGGAACTGGGTCCGGCGGAGTTCCGATGTAAAGATTTGAAATATGTTCCAAATCTAAAGTCCGTCAGATTTTCGACAGAAACAGACCGCTGAAGGTCCAATGAAGCCCACACATGGTTGGATTGTCCGCCGGATTCGGTCCGTCCGACCAGTCCTGTCAGACCAGTCCTGTCGAAAAGTCCGCTTGTGTGTACAGGGCATTAGACATCCCTCAGTATATGGAATGAATATACAGAAATATATGTGACCTTGTGCATGACCTAAAAACCTGGAATATCCAAACAATAATAAAAACACCCAAATAAAGGGATATTAACCCTAGTGATACTAAGATATATCGTAATACCAAAAAGGAGGAGAACTGCCATCCAACTAGATCATAAATGTTGCCAACATCCCCAGGGTCAGATTATATAAATAAACAATTACCCCCAACAAGGGATTAATGGGACTTTAACGGCAACCACGTAATGTAAAATCTAATTTTATTTTATTTATAAAAAACATTCAAGTAATCAAAAATACATGACACAAAAATATCACAAATAATAAGTAAGAAGCTATACAAGCTGTACTGATATGTAGGAATTGAGGCTATGTTCTATAGTCTTCCACGAGGTCTTCCGCTTTTTGGAACTGAACAGGCTGTCCCTTCATCAGAGACAATTCGTGGAACATAATCCTATTGTATGATAGAATACAAGTTGAAAAAGGATAATAAATACAAAAACAAAAAGCTTAGAAATGACATTGCTTAGTATTACATATAGAGCATTAGGTCAGTGTAAACACAAACAAGGGAAGCAACCTACCCAGGCATAACAGTGTCGGAGCATCCATTGCCGAAACCGCAGCGGCGAAAGTGTCAAACAACACCCACGGGTCCAGAGACAGAGGAACCGGGGTGTACGATTGGCCCCGCTCTATCCACACTGATCCACCCCACAAAAAAAGGGGACACCAAACAACGTTACCCGTTCAGAGGGAAACTAAATCACAGCACAGTACCCAAATGGATATCTAAAAAGTAATAAAATATATATAATGTAATTTAACAGTATCTGTGTCAACTGATCGATTTAACGATCATGGTACAATAGGGATAAATAAATTTGTTAAATTACTAATATCATACCGGGGTGTCCACAGGTGTACAGTAGTAAGTTTAGATGCAAACCAGAGAGGAAGAGAGAAACACCATACAAATGTGGGATGTAGTTATGATAGCTGATTAGATGGTTCTTCATACCATCAAGGTCTGTGAATGACAGGAGGCAATGCTGTGTAAATAACCATCCATCGACATGCTAAGGAAGAGATATATATATATATATATATATATACACCAAGCAGCACAGAGAGCACTTACATATAGGTGCAAAGCTTCTTCCTGCTAGGCCAGGGACACTCATATAAAACCGTCCGGACCGTCCAACGCCGTGCGGGGCAATGACAGAATCGCTCCAGTTAGCACGGTGTTTAAAAGAGCTTGAAGGGGGTGGAGTCAGACGTGGCGCCGCATTACACATGCGGCATCATCACGTCAATCAATAGAGGAAGTAATATCCAAATGCGAGCAGCTGTGCAACGGCGCCACGCCCACTGCATCGTACTCGCCCACAGCTCCCATCGAGCGAGCTGTACACATTTGACAGGCGGTTCCGCCCACCAAAGCGTGGAGGGCGGCTAGGCGTCACTACTAGTGGCCTAGTAACCGATAAACAGAGGCTGTGAGGCAAAATATTAACGAGGCATTGGGACATAGGCATGTAGTAGGGGATTTTTATAAACCACTCAAACCGATACTTCACAGTCCTATATAGATAAAGGGGACCAACCAGGATGATTAAATAACTAACAAAAAGAATTCCCACATACATCCCAACTGAGCAAGTGGGAAAGATGTTGCAGATGCCCACAAAGACGAGGGGGGAATCCCGAGCCACTGCTGCACGGCCCACCCCACAGAGAAAAAAACCTGAGAGGGGGGTCATGCAACGACGGCCCACTGACGCAGGAAGGCAGCCAGGTGAACAGTCGCCGCTGGAACCAGCAACAAAGATGCCCAACGGCACTCTAAAAACAGAAGCCCCCCATAGGAGCAAAAAAACGATCCCGGGGGGCCCCCCTGCGCCGGGCGGGACAGAATGGGGGCAGCCAAATGTAAGGGGACACCAATACGTCCTCAGGCAGACACAGCAAGGGGAGCTCCGGCACTGGTAGGGCACAAGGGCAAACAAAATATACATCATGTTTAAAAGCTGGGTATGACAGGTGAGCGACAAAGCAAATATTAAATAATACCAAAGGGCAATTGTGATGTGATAGTGCACATGCAAAATAGAGACAGAAATGAGCATAAATACCGAGAGGACATGTCCTAATACGAGGAGGCTAAAGATCCTTCTCGCAGCCTCCTTATGTAAAACCCTCTAGAAATGGCCTATAACTAAGTTGCTCATTTAAGCCTGGGGGCGAGGTTGCAACAAGGTCCGCAATCCAGCGGGCTTCCCGCTGTAGGAGGACCTTGTTCCAATCCCTGCTCCTCGGGTTAGGATGGATTCTATCCAGGATCAGAAATTGAATTCCCGGGAAGATCCCATGATGTTCAGTAATGACATGCCTTCCCAGAGGAAGGTCGGGGTTGGCTTTTTTCATTGAGGTGATGTGCCTAGAGGCCCTTAAGGAGAACTTCAATTTGGTCTTGCCAACGTAGAATCGCTGGCATTGACAAGTAAGGAGGTACACTAGCCCCTTGGTCTTACAGTTAAAATATTGATGGGGTGTATATGGTCGACCATTAGGGAGAATGACGTTTTGGCCTGTATTCATGTATCTGCATATAGGACAACCCCCACATGTAAATGTCCCAAATCTTTTGCATGGATCATTTCGGAATTCGCCCACAAATTCACTGTGGACTAATTGGTCTTTTAATGAGCTAGTGCGTCGGTATGTAATAGAGGGTCGTGCGGATAGGTGTGGACGTAAAGTCGGGTCAGCATATAGTATATGCCAAAACCTATTAAAAATTGATTTAATTGATTCGTGTTGATTACTGAACCTTATAATCATCCTAACTGGAGTGCAATTGTCAGATTTCTTTTGATGGCTAAAGAGTAGTTTGCGTCTGGTATGTCCATTGGCTCTCTTGAATGCTTTTTTCAGAATTGAACGCGAGTATCCCCTGAGAAGTCTGTCTCTCAAGGCGGATGCTTCGCGTAGAAATGATTCTTGATCAGAGCAATTCCGCTTCAGCCTAAGATACTGGCTGTAAGGGATTGCCCGGAGGAGGGCCTGGGGGTGGGCGCTAGAGGCATGCAATATAGTATTGCCTGCTGTGGGTTTACGGAAGAGACCACTTGATAGACTGCCATCCTCATTTTTAGTGATGATGGTGTCCAAAAAAGTAACACTGGTCTCACTGTAAGTGAAAGTGAACTTTAAATTTAAAGAATTCTGTTGCATGCAATTGATGCATTCCTCCAGCTCCCTCTCCAAGCCTTCCCATAACATCAGAATGTCATCAATATATCGGAACCAAGCCGCTACACGTTCTGTATAAGATCGAGAGGACTCGTCAGACAAAAACAACTTCTCCCACTCCCCCAGGTACAGGTTGGCTTACGATGGGGCACAGGACGTCCCCATTGCCACGCCCTGTACCTGGAGGAAGTGGGAGCCATCGAAAGAAAAAAGACGTTATGATGGAGAATGAACTCCAATGCCATAATGATGAATTCACATAATTTTTTGTCGTCTCTGTGCGTTTGCGCAATAACACGTCTGATTACAGCCAAGCCTAACTGATGGGGGATGGAACTGTATAAAGCTTCTATGTCGATAGTCACCAACAAAGACCGCCGCGAGACATGAAGGCCCTCTATGCTTTGTAAGAGATGGATGGTATCACGTACAAAGGAGGGTAAAGTCTCAACGAAGGGTTTGAGGTGAGTATCGAAGCTAAGATGTTCAGTGAGGGCTCCATTGCCTGATACGATTGGTCTCCCTGGAGGGACCAATGCATTTTTGATACTCGCGTTCAATTCTGAAAAAAGCATTCAAGAGAGCCAATGGACATATTAGACGCGAACTACTCTTTAGCCATCAAAAGAAATCTGACAATTGTGCTCCAGTTAGGATGATTATGAGGTTCAGTAATCAACACAAATCAATTAAATCAATTTTTAATAGGTTTTGGCATATACTATATGCTGACCCGACTTTACGTCCACACCTATCCGCACGACCCTCTATTACATACTGACGCACTAGCTAATTAAAAGACCAATTAGTCCACAGTGAATTTGTGGGCGAATTCCGAAATGATCCATGCAAAAGATTTGGGACATTTACTTGTGGGGGTTGTCCTATATGCAGATACATGAATACAGGACAAAACATCATTCTCCCTAATGGTCGACCACATACACCCCATCAATATTTTAACTGTAAGACCAAGGGGGTAGTGTACCTCCTTACTTGTCAATGCCAGCGATTCTACGTTGGCAAGACCAAATTGAAGTTCTCCTTAAGGGCCTCTAGGCACATCACCTCAATGAAAAAAGCCAACCCTGACCTTCCTCTGGGAAGGCATGTCACTACTGAACATCATGGGATCTTCCCGGGAATTCAATTTCTGATCCTGGATAGAATCCATCCTAACCCGAGGTGTGGGGATTGGAACAAGGTCCTCCTACAGTGGGAAGCCCGCTGGATTGCGGACCTTGTTGCAACCTCGCCCCCAGGCTTAAATGAGCAACTTAGTTATAGACCATTTCTAGAGGGTTTTACATCAGGAGGCTGCGAGAAGGATCTTTAGCCTCCTCGTATTAGGACATGTCCTCTCGGTATTTATGCTCATTTCTGTCTCTATTTTGCATGTGCACTATCACATCACAATTGCCCTTTGGTAATATTTAATATTTGCTTTGTCATTCACCTGTCATACCCAGCTTTTAAACATGATGTATATTTTGTTTGCCCTTGTGCCCTACCAGTGCCGGAGCTCCCCTTGCTGTGTCTGCCTGTGGACGTATTGGTGTCCCCTTACATCTGGATGACCCCATTCTGTCCCGCCCGGTGCAGGGGGGCCCCCCGGGATCTTTTTTTTGCTCCTATGGGGGGCTTCCGTTTTTGGCGTGCTGGTGGGCATCTTTGTTGCTGGTTCCAGCGGCGACTGTTCACTTGGCTACCTTCCTGCGCCGGTGGGCCGTCGTTGCATGACCCCCCTCTCAGGTTTTTTTTCCTCTGTGGGGTGGGCCGTGCAGCAGTGGCTCGGGATTCCCCCCTCATCTTTGTGGGTATCTGCAACATCCTTCCCACTTGCTTAGTTGGGATGTATGTGGGAATTCTTTTTGTTAGTTATTTAATCAACCTGGTTGGTCCCCTTTATCTATATAGGACTGTGAAGGATCGGTTTGAGTGGTTTATAAAAATCCCCTACTACATGCCTATGTCCCAATGCCTCGTTAATGTTTTGCCTCACAGCCTCTGTTTATCGGTTACTAGGCGACTAGTAGTGATGCCTAGCCGCCCTCCATGCTTTGGTGGGCGGAACTGCCTGTCAGATGTGTACAGCTCGCTCGATGGGAGCTGTGGGCGAGTACGATGCAGTGGGCGTGGCGCCGCTGCATGGCCATTCGCATTTGGATATTGCTTCCTCTATTGATTGACGTGATGACGCAGCATGTGTAATGCGGCGCCACGTCTGACCCCGCCCCCTTCAAGCTCTTTTAAACACTGTGCTAACTGGAGCGATTCTGTCATTGCCCCGCACGGCGTTGGACGGTCCGGACGGTTTTATATGAGTGTCCCTGGCCTAGCAGGAAGAAGCTTTGCACCTATATGTAAGTGCTCTCTGTGCTGCTTGATATATATATATATATATATATATATATATATATATATATATCTCTTCCTTAGCATGTCGATGGATGGTTATTTACACAGCATTGCCTCCTGACATTCACAGACCTTGATGGTATGAAGAACCATCTAATCAGCTATCATCCGTACATCCCACATTTGTATGGTGTTTCTCTCTACCTCTCTGGTTTGCATCTAAACTTACTAATGTACACCTGTGGACATCCCGGTATGATATTAGTAATTTAACTAACTTATTTATCCTATTGTACCATGATCTTTAAATCGATCAGTTGACACAGATACTGTTAAATTACTTTATATATATTTTATTACTTTTTAGATATCCATTTGGGTACTGTGCAGTGATTTAGTTTCCCTCTGAACGGGTAGCGTTGTTTGGTGTCCCCTTTTTTTGTGGGGTGGATCAGTGTGGATAGAGCGGGGCCAACCGTACACCCCGGTTCCTCTGTCTTTGGACCCCTGGGTGTTGTTTGACACTTTCGCCGCTGCGGTTTCAGCAATGGATGCTCCGACACTGTTATGCCTGGGTAGGTTGCTTCCCTTGTTTGTGTTTACACTGACCTAATGCTCTATATGTAATACTAAGCAATGTCATTTCTATGCTTTTTGTTTTTGTACTTATTATCCTTTTTCAACTTGTATTCTATCATACAGTAGGATTATGTTCCAAGAATTGTCTCTGATGAAGGGACAGCCTGTTCAGTCCCGAAACGCGTAAGCCCTCGTGGAAGACTATAGAACATAGCCTCAATTCCTACATATCAGTACAGCTTGTATAGCTTCTTATTTGTTATATGTGATATTTTTGTGTCATGTATTTTTGATTACTTGAATGTTTTTTATAAATACTGGTTTCTACCTAATAAAATTAGATTTTACATTATGTGGTTTCCGTTAAAGTCCCATTAATCCCTTGTTGGGGGTAATTGTTTAGTTATATAATCTAAGATATATCGTATGTTGTTCAAATAAACAAGCAACCTTATGCTGACGAACAACAGGCTGATATAAGGCTTCAAGCCAATGACAAATTGGTGCAATGAAAATAACCAAAAACAAAATGTGTAAAAAGTTCAAAGCAGTGGTTGAATAAAAATAAATGTAAAAAAATATATTAAATCAAAGTTCAAATATAAAAGTTTCAATGTGCAAAAAAGTGTAAAGAATTTCAGAATGTTCACAATTAAGAATAAAAGAACATGGAGAATGTGGACTGTAGTTCAGATGGTAAAAACACTCCTTCAATGTGCTCTCAGAACTCTTACCTCCAGGGCATAGATAAATGCCTTAGTCCACTCCATGGACAATCACCACGATTAGAGGACCCAGAATCAGTCAGAGTGAGAGATGGGTACTTGATGGAGTAATTAGGTGTCACCTCCAGTTCGGTGTCCGGATCCACATGAAAAAAAGTAGCCTCCAATAGTGTATTACCAAAATAACAGCGTTTATTAGATAAAAAAAATGCACTTACATAAAAATAATGAAGGATATGCCAAACAGAGATTGAAAACTGCGTTTTCCACCACCTCATATGCAACAACTTCCGGTTCACGGTAAATAACTTCCGGTTACGTTATGCGTCTTAGCGTCCTACGCGTTATGTCACCACCCTCGTGACTTCCTCAGGGAACTGGATTGGATAGAGAAACCATCCATTTATATTCAATAAGCAGGACGTGAAAAAAACGCCATTTTTTTGGAGACCAAAAGTTAAAAATACCTAAAGCGGCCATTTCCATTCTTGTAATTCATGGAACATGGGTAAAAACAGGAAACTTATTTTAAAAAACGGGGAGCTTTTAATACAATAAAAAATTGGTGACTTGGATAAAAATCATCCCTCAGTATATATAATAGTAGAAATAAGTATATCAAAGAGAACAATAGATACTGCCACAAATTACTTTTATCCACACATAGAATATTGTATGTCATATATTACCATATACAATATGCAGTACACAACACATATAATAATACAGAGGCAGACAAAGTATGACAACAGTAAGTCACAGTATAAAAGGTGGCTAAAAGTTTAATACCCATACAAATAATTAATTTCTTCACAAGCATGATGGACATTGTGGCATAGAGGGGACTATATGGCAACATTTCAGAGCAACCCCTTTTTCAAACCTGTTTCCACCTAATTAGAAGGCTGTGTTAGTGCCATTTTATATGCCAACCTCAAATGCCCTTTGCCAGCCATGTGTAACATCAATTCTGGTGCTGACTAGGGATGAGCCGAACACCCCCCGGTACAGTTCGCACCAGAACCTGCGAACGGACTGAAAGTTCGCACGAACGTTAGAACCCCATTGACGTCTATGGGACTTGAACGTTCGAAATCAAAAGTGCTCATTTTAAAGGCTAATTTGCATGGTATTGTCCTAAAAAGGGTTTGGGGACCCGGGTCCTACCCCAGGGGACATGTATCAATGCAAAAAAAAACTTTTAAAAATGGCCATTTTTTCGGGAGCAGTGATTTTAATGATGCTTAAAGTAAATAAAAAAAAAAGTGAAATATTCCTTTAAATATCGTACCTGGGGGGTGTCTATAGTATGCCTGTAAAGTGGTGCGTGTTTCTCGTGTTTAGAACAGTCCTTGCACCAAATGTCATTTTTAAAGGAAAAAATCTCATTTAAAACTGCTTGCGGGTTTAATGTAATGTCGGGTCCTGGCAATATGGATGAAAATCAGTGAGACAAACGGTACCCCCCAGTCCATTACCAGGCCCTTTGGGTCTTGTATGGATATTAAGGGGAACCCCGCACCCAAATTAAAATAAGGAAAGGTGTGGGGCCCTATATACTCTGAACAGCAGTATAAAGGCGGTGCAAACAAGACAGGGACTGTAGGTTTGTTGTTAAGTAGAATCTGTTTGTCATTTTGAACGGGTACATTTTTAACGTGTTTAGCTCCAGCCAAAATATCTTTTTTAAGCTTTTTGGAAAACATAGGGAAGGGTTATCACCCCTGTGACATTTGTTTTGCTGTCTTTCCTCCTCTTTAGAAGATTTCACCTCACTTTTTGTCCCAATGACAAATGTTTTTTGAGAATTTGGGTTTTTTTGTGGAACAAGGATTGGAAAGCATCAGTGGAAAGGAGAAATGTTTTTCCCATATTAACTCTTACAGGAGAGAATTTCCCTTCCTAGGGGTAGATTTCATCTCACTTCCTGTTGTCTCCTTCCGTTTGCAAGTAGGAGTCGTTTGTAAGTTAGATGTTTGAAAGTAGGGGCCTGCCCTATATACTCAGCAGAAATTTGGGCCTTAGGTGTTGTTGTGGCCACAACAACGTAAGCCCTCACAGGGCCCTGCTGTGAAATATTAGATCAAGAATTGTAAATACATGCCCCTGTTGAACAGGAGCAGAAAAACTGGGCCTTTGGTGGTGGTGGTGCTGGTGCCACAACACTGTAAGTCCTCACTCGCTCTTGGTGGGTGCAGAAATGGGCCCTGCTGTGAAATATTAGATCAAGAATTGTAATTACATGCTCCTGTTGAACAGGGGCAGAAAAATTGGGCCTTTGGTGGTGGTGCTGGTGCCACAACATTGCAACCCCTCACAGACACTCTAGTTGGAACGCAGGAACGAACCCTGCTGCAAAGTATTGCATCAAAAATTGTAATTACATGCCCCTGTTAAAGAGGGGCAGAAAAATTGGGCCTTAGGCACTGATGCTGGTGCCACAACACTGCAACCCCTCACAGACACTCTAGTTGGAACGCAGGAACGAGTCCTGCTGCAAAGTATTGCATCAAAAATTGTAATTACACGCCCCTGTTAAAGAGGGGCAGAAAAATTGGGCCTTAGGCACTGGTGCTGGTGCCACAACACTGCAACCCCTCACAGACACTCTAGTTGGAATGCAGGAACGAGCCCTGCTGCAAAGTATTGCATCAAAAATTGTAATTACATGCCCCTGTTAAACAGGGGCTGAAAAATTGTGCCTTAGGCACTAGTGGTGGCGCCCAGAACCAAAAATGTTCTTACAAGCTATCAGCGTGATGATTGAGGCGGAAGAGGATAATTACTCAGGGATAGTCACTCAGCATCAGCATAGGCAGTCTTTGAAGGGATCTGAGATTTAAAAAAAAAATATTCGGTTACATCAGCATCAGGTGCTTGGTAGCTGGTGGTGATCCAAGACTGATTCATTTTTATGAAGGTAAGTCGATCGACCAAGTTGGTGGACAGATGCACCCTGTGATCGGTTACAAAGCCTCCAGCAGCACTGAATGTGCGTTCCGAAAGAACGCTGGATGCAGGACAGGCCAGTAGCTCAATTGCATACTGTGCAAGCTCTGGCCAGTGATCCATCCTCAAGACCCAGTAACCCAGAGGATTTTCGGTGGGAAAGGTGTCCAAGTCAGATCTTGCCCCTAGGTATTCCTGCACCATGTAAAACAGACGCTAGCGATGGTTGCTGGAACCAATCATACCTTGGGGCTGCGGACCAAAAAATTGTCTGAACGCATCGGTCAGACGGCCACCTTCTCCACCGCTCCTTCTTTGACTGACCGAAGCCTCAGCAACACGTTGTCCAGAAACAGGAGTTTGTAACCTCCCAGTCTCTGGGAACGCGTTGCACAGACCTTTCTGCAAGGCCTCCCGAAGATGTTTCATCCTCTGCTCCCTCTGCGATGGCAAGATAAGGTCTGCAACCTTACCCTTGTAACGTGGATCAAGGAGGGTTGCCAGCCAGTATTGGTCCTTCTCCTTGATACCACGAATACGAGGATCCTTACGCAGGCTTTGCAGGATCAGGGAGGCCATGCAGCATAGGTTTGCTGAGGCATTCGGTCCGGAGTCCTCTGGGTCACTAAGGACGACATGGTCCGCAGCCACCTCCTCCCAGCCACGTACAAGTCCATGTGTTTCTTGGGACTGATCCCTTAAAGACTGCTGCTGATGCTGAGTGCCAGGCTCCACCTCCATACGGACAGAATCTTCCTCCTCCTCCTCCTCCTCCTGTGTGATCGGCGGGCACGCAGGAACACTGTCTGGATAAAGGGGGCCTTGAGAGCTAAGGAAGTCCTCCTCTTCCTGCCTCTGTTCTGCCTCAAGTGCCCTGTCCATTATTCCACGCAGCGTGTGCTCCAACAGGTGGACAAGGGGGACAGTGTCACTGATGCATGCACTGTCACTACTCACCATCCTCGTGGCCTCCTCAAATGGGGACAGGACAGTGCATGCATCCCTGATCATGGCCCACTGGCGTGGGGAAAAAAAAACAAGCTCCCCTGACTCTGTCCTGGTGCCATAGTCGCACAGGTACTCATTGATGGCCCTCTGCTGTGTGTGCAGCCGCTGCAGCATGGCCAACGTTGAGTTCCACCTGGTGGGCATGTCACAGATTAGGCGGTTCTTGGGCAGGTTAAACTCCTTTTGGAGGTCCGTCAGCCGAGCACTGGCATTATATGACCGGCGGAAATGCACACAGACTGTCAGAGAACTCACAGCACTAGCTCCCGTCTCCATGCAGCAGCGTCTAACGGCCATGCGCGGTGTCCCCGACAGATACGAGCGAGTTCCGGATTGGACGTGCACAACCGCGCATCCGTACGAATGTATGCACGCACCCGCACAGCCATACGAGCGGGTGTACGTTCTCACGCGCGCACGTTCACGTCCACCAATCCTGGCGCTCGGCGCCATATATAAACAAGGTTCGTGCCTGACACTAGTGCTGGATCGTCTTCAGCTAGTTCCTGATTTCCTGACGTTCGTGTGACCTGTTACTTGCTCCTGATTACCTGGCTTCCTGACCACTCTCTCGGATCTCCCTTGTCTGCTACCTACCTTACGGATTATACTGACCCTGGCTTGGACTATCTTCTACGGCTCTGCCTCCTGACTTTGTACCTCGCTGCCTGCCCGTTGCCGACCTCGGCCTGACCTTGACCACGAACTGTCTTTTGTTTTGGATACCTCGCTGCCAGCCCGTTGCCGACCTTTGCCTGACCTGACGTTGCAGTTGCCCCTGAACCCACGCCTGCCCGGCTTCTACTAACAGTTCTGGTGACCTATCTTTCATCTAGCCTCCGGAGGATTCCGAATCTCCAAGTTCCAGTTCTCCAGCCGCAGGCACCTGCACCCTTCTGTGCCCCGGCACTCCCTGTCCCTACTACCAGGGGTGTCAGGACCAGGACCGTGCGAGAGGCCTCCCTCTACATTCAGACTCTGCTGAAGGTACGTGACAGTACGATCCAACCAAGATGGAGTCTGAAAGGGGGACCTCACCTCTAGACACTCTGTGCCAACAGATTTCGGCCCTTACCCAGGCAGTCCAGGGCCTACAAGATGGCTACCGGCAACTTGAGCAAAGAGTGGAGTCATTGTCTCCAGATCCCTCAACTCACCAGGCAGCTACAGCCGCTCGGTCTCCCGGTCCAGTGGCCGCAGCAGCAGCACCTGCAATAATGGTGCCACCCCTAGAGCCTCGAGTCCCCACTCCAGAGAGGTTTTTCGGAGATCGCAGCAAGTTCCGTGCCTTTAAAAATGCCTGCCAGCTATACTTCCTGCTACAGCCCCGTACCTTCTCTTTGGAGAGCACCAAGGTGGGGTTCATCATCTCACTACTCCAGGGGGAACCTCAAACCTGGGCTCACCGCTTATTGGAGCAAGCCAGTCCACTATTAGATACTATGGACTCTTTCATGAATGAAATGGCCAAAATGTATGACGACCCTCAACGAGCCACCACTGCAGAGGCCAGTCTTCATGCTCTCCAGCAGGGACGTAGGCCAGTAGAAGATTACGTAACTGACTTTAGGCGATGGAGTTCCGATACTCAGTGGAACGCCACCGCCCTCCGCTATCAGTTCCGCATGGGACTCTCTGAGGCACTGAAAGATGAGTTGGCCCGAGTTGGACTTCCAGACTCTTTGGAAGACCTGATCCAATTGTCCATCCAGATAGACCGTCGTCTAAGGGAACGGAGATCTGAAAGAACCAGTCAGATGCGACCCACCTGGATGCTGCCCAAAGTTCCTAGCAACCCTACTATGTCCACCTCCCATGTACCTGCTGCCACCTCCGAAGCTCCGGAACCAATGCAGATAGGGTTGCTCCGCTCACCACTGTCACCTGAAGAGAAACAGCGTCGACGTCAGAACAACCTCTGCCTCTATTGTGGGGAGGCCGGCCACTACGCAAATATGTGCCCAAATAAAGCTCGTAAGTTTAACTATCCACCTCATGAACCTAGAACACTAACTGTAACAAGATCTGCTCACATTGCTGTCCCTGTTTCCTTACAGCTTCCAGAAGGAACACTCCGGGTCCGGGCCATAATTGACTCTGGTGCCTGCAGCTGCTTCATAGACCGTGCCTTTGCCCTACAACATGACATCCCATTAACACCCAAGCAACAGCAACTTTCCATACGACTTGCAGATGGGTCAAACATTAAATCCGGGCCTATTACGCATGAAACCCAACCACTGCCCGCCAGCATATTACCCAACCATCAGGAACTATTGTGCCTGGACGTCATCTCATCCCCATTGTTTCCAATTATTCTGGGAATGCCGTGGCTACAAGCCCATAATCCCCAAATCAACTGGGTTACGGGCGAAGTAGTGTTCCAGTCCAGCTATTGCCTCCAGAACTGCCTCAAGGTCCTCCACCATGTAACCCCAGTCCTCGGCTGTTTAAAATCTACGTCAGAGTCCCAAGAACTGGTTCCATCTGTCTACCATAGTTTCCTGGATGTGTTTGATAAGCATAAAGCAGATACTCTTCCTCCCCACCGGGTTTATGACTGCCCAATTGAACTGTTACCAGGGGCAGAAATCCCGTTTGGAAGAATCTTTCCCCTGTCGGAACCCGAACTCCTGGTCCTTAAGGAGTACATTAACGAAAACCTCAAAAAAGGTTTCATCAGACATTCCTCTTCTCCAGCTGGTGCTGGAATATTTTTCGTAGAGAAGAAAGATCATTCCCTCCGCCCGTGTGTGGACTACAGAGACCTAAATAAAATAACAGTTAAGAACCGCTATCCTCTTCCCTTAATCCCAGAACTGTTTCAGAGACTTCGCTCGGCCCGGATATTCACAAAATTGGATTTGCGAGGTGCCTATAATTTGATTCGAATCCGTGAGGGTGATGAGTGGAAGACAGCTTTCCGGACACGCTTCGGCCACTTCGAGTACCTAGTTATGCCATTCGGACTCTGCAATGCACCAGCCACCTTCCAACATTTTGTGAATAACATTTTTAGAGATTTTCTGGACTCATTCGTAATTGTCTACCTGGATGATATCCTGATATTCTCAGACTCCTTAGAAACACACCGTGACCATGTGAGGCAAGTTCTTCTGAGATTGAGACAAAACGGACTCTTTGCCAAAGCCGAGAAATGTGAGTTTGAGCGCCAGACCATTCACTTTCTCGGCCTGGTAATATCAACTCGGGGTGTAGCAATGGATCCTCAGAAAGTCTCAGCCATCATGTCCTGGCCACCCCCAACCGATAAGAAAGGGGTCCAACGTTTTATTGGATTCTCTAACTTTTATAGAAAATGTATTAAAAATTTCTCCAGTATTATAGCACCCATCACACATCTTACAAGGAAGCAAAGCCGTTTTCAGTGGACCACAGCAGCCCAAGCTGCGTTCGACAAATTAAAGGAGCTATTTACCTCTGCTCCGGTGTTGAAACACCCTGATCCTGCCCTACCTTATACCCTGGAAGTGGATGCATCAGAGAATGCTGTGGGGGCCATCCTGTCCCAGCGCCAAGGGCCAAAATCTTTAATGCACCCTGTGGCTTTCTTCTCCAAGAAACTAGGTGCCTCCGAGAGAAATTATGACGTTGGGGACCGAGAGCTCTTGGCGATAAAAGCAGCCTTGGAAGAATGGCGGTATCTCCTAGAGGGGGCAGCACATCCCATCTTGATCTTCACTGATCATAAAAATCTCGAGTATCTCAGGACTGCCAAACGCCTCAGACCCAGACAAGCAAGATGGGCCCTCTTCTTTTCCCGTTTCAATTTCCACCTTACCTATCGGCCAGGATCTAAAAACATCAAACCCGACGCGCTATCCCGCATGTTTACGGAAACTGTGGATCCTTCCCCACCAGATACGATCCTGCAAGCTGGAAATTTCTTATTGACCCAATCCAGTGTGATATCACAGATCCGTCAGGCATCTTTAGGGACAACGATACCCCCAGGAACTAACCTCCAAGAAAAAGATGGGCTCTTCTGGCAAGGGAGTAAGATTTTTGTTCCCCAAGGTCTACGTACCACCATTCTACAGGTCTGTCATGATAATCCCTTAGCGGGCCATTTTGGGGGTCACAAGACCATGGACTTAATTCAAAGGCATTTTTGGTGGCCCAACCTTGCAAAGGACTGTAGAATTTATGTAAACTCTTGCTTGACCTGCCTCAGGAATAAAAGTAACAAGAACAAAGCCTGGGGACTACTGAGACCACTGCCCATCCCCGAAAGACCTTGGGATAAAATCGCAATGGACTTCATTGTCGAGCTTCCTCCTTCTGATGGATTCTCATCTGTCTTTGTGGTCGTTGACCGTTTTTCCAGGATGGCACATTTTATCCCTATGAAAGGGACTCCGTCGGCAACCGAAACTGCCAGAGTGTTTATTAAAGAGATTGTTAGACTCCACGGAATTCCCAGTGACATTGTTTCTGACCGTGGAGTACAATTCACATCTAAATTTTGGAAGTCATTGTGTGAGACACTAGGCATCAAACTGAACTTTTCTTCAGCATATCACCCCCAGACCAACGGGCAAACTGAACGCACCAACCAAACATTGGAACAGTACCTACGTTGTTTTTCTTCTTTTTCTCAGGAAGATTGGGCCTCATTGCTACCCTTGGCGGAATTTGCATTCAACAATGCTACGCACTCTACCACAAACCAGTCACCCTTCTTCTCCAACTACGGGTTTCACCCTTCCTTTTTGCCAGCGCTCATACCAGACTCTCCTGTACCTGCTGTCCAGGACAGACTCAATTTCTTTGCTGCAAACAATAAGTTGCTTAAAGAAACTATCTCTAAGGCACAGGAAGATAATAAAAAATTCTTCGACAAGAAAAAGAGGGGAGAGTTGGAGCTAAAGGTTGGTGATCGTGTGTGGCTGGCTACTAAGAATCTGAAGTTGGCATGCCCTTCTAAAAAACTGGGACCTAGATACTTAGGGCCCTTCCCAGTCAAGAAGAAGATTAATTCAGTCGCCTATGAACTCGAACTTCCCAATTCATTCAGGATCCACCCTGTTTTCCATGTTTCACTACTCAAGGTCGATGTACCAAATTCCTTTCCAGATCGGGAGGTAGGACCCCCTGAAGCTATAATTGTGAATGGGGAAGAAGAATTCGAAGTTGAAGCCATTTTGGACCATAGGAAACGGCAAGGGCAAAACCAGTATTTAATCAAATGGAGAGGCTTTGGCCCAGAAGAGAATTCCTGGGAACCTGAAACAAATCTCCATGCTCAAAGACTCATACGGGCCTTTCACCGCTCCCGCTCAGAGGGTTCGGTGTCTAGAGGCATCCAGAGGCTGCCCTTAAGGAGGGGGCAATGTCAGAGAACTCACAGCACTAGCTCCCGTCTCCATGCAGCAGCGTCTAACGGCCATGCGCGGTGTCCCCGACAGATACGAGCGAGTTCCGGATCGGACGTGCACAACCGCGCATCCGTACGAACGTATGCACGCACCCGCACAGCCATACGAGCGGGTGTACGTTCTCACGCACGCACGTTCACGTCCACCAATCCTGGCGCTCGGCGCCATATATAAGCAAGGTTCGTGCCTGACACTAGTGCTGGATCGTCTTCAGCTAGTTCCTGATTTCCTGACGTTCGTGTGACCTGTTACTTGCTCCTGATTACCTGGCTTCCTGACCACTCTCTCGGATCTCCCTTGTCTGCTACCTACCTTACGGATTATACTGACCCTGGCTTGGACTATCTTCTACGGCTCTGCCTCCTGACTTTGTACCTCGCTGCCTGCCCGTTGCCGACCTCGGCCTGACCTTGACCACGAACTGTCTTTTGTTTTGGATACCTCGCTGCCAGCCCGTTGCCGACCTTTGCCTGACCTGACGTTGCAGTTGCCCCTGAACCCACGCCTGCCCGGCTTCTACTAACAGTTCTGGTGACCTATCTTTCATCTAGCCTCCGGAGGATTCCGAATCTCCAAGTTCCAGTTCTCCAGCCGCAGGCACCTGCACCCTTCTGTGCCCCGGCACTCCCTGTCCCTACTACCAGGGGTGTCAGGACCAGGACCGTGCGAGAGGCCTCCCTCTACATTCAGACTCTGCTGAAGGTACGTGACACAGACTTTCCTGACCTGCCTCAGGACATCCTGTAAGCCCGGGTACCTGCCCAAGAACTGCTGCACCACCAAGTTAAGGACGTGAGCCAAACAGGGCACATGGGTCATTTGTCCCTGTCGGAGGGCAGAGAGGAGGTTGGTGCCATTGTCGTAAACCACCATTCCTGCCTTAAGTTGGCGTGGTGTCAACCACCTCTGAACCTGCCCCTGCAGAGCTGACAGAACCTCTGCCCCAGTGTGGCTCCTGTCCCCCAAGCACACCAGCTCAAGCACAGCATGGCATCTTTTGGCCTGCGTACTTGCGTAGCCCCTTGAACGGCTACGGAGCATTGCTGGTTCCGAGGACAAAGCACAGGAAGAGGCCATGGAGGAAGAAGAAGAGGAGGGGGTGGAGGAGAGAGGTGTGTCACAATCATTAGCATTTTGGAGGCGTGGTGGCGGAACAACCTCCAACACTACTGCACCTTGTCAGCTGCCAGCAGAGTCACCCAATGCGCCGTGAAACTTAGGTAACATCCCTGTCCATGCCTGCTGGACCATGAGTCAGCGGTAATATGCACCTTACCGCTGACCGCCCTGTCCAGCGAGGCATGGACATTGCCTTCCACATGCCGGTAGAGAGCCGGAATCGCCTTCCGTGAGAAAAAGTGGCGTTTGGGTACCTGCCACTGAGGAACCGCACATTCCACAAACTCACGGAAGGGGGCAGAGTCTACCAACTGAAAAGGCAGCAGTTGAAGTGCTAGCAATTTTGCCAAGCTAGCATTCAACCGCTGGGCATGTGGATGGCTGGGAGCAAACTTCTTTCGGCGGTGCAGCAGCTGGGACAGGGAAATTTGCCTGGTACAATCTGACGTCAGTGTACCAAAAGCAGATTGCCCACAAGTACTTGGCTGTGACACACCTAATTCTACACCTTCATTCCTCTCAGTGCAGGTCTCAGAGAGGACTGAAGGTATAGTGGGGTTGGAAATCTCAGCTAATGAGGAGCAAGGAGAGGTACTCTTTGTTCTTTGGTGTGGGTCTTTTAGATACGCTTGCCAACGAACTGCATGGCAGGTCAACATATGTCTGGTCAAGCATGTGGTACCCAAGCGGGAGATGTTTTGGCCACGCGAGATACGCTTGAGACATATGTTGCAAATAGCAGCGGTGCGATCTGATGCACTCGTCTCAAAAAAGGCCCACACCAAAGAACTTTTTGAATAACGCGCAGAGACTGCAGCGCCCTGCACATGTGGAGCTTTGGGGTGTGATGCAGTCAATGTGCTGCCCTTATGATGTGCCACCTCCTCCTCCTCTCTCCTATCAGGCACCCACGTTGCGTCAGTGACCTCATCATCATTTGCAATATATACAACCACATCAGGTAATAAAACGTTCATAATAGCAGGTTGACAAATTATCACTAGTGGGCAAATGAGTAGTCTTCATTCATGACTTTTAAATATAATGTAATAAGCTTATAGATCCGAAGAAATCTAAGCTGCATTTTCTCAACAGGTATCCTCCTCTTTGTTTTTTGTTCTGTACATTAAAATTGTGAGCTTCTATATTTGCCTCCCAAAAAATGGCACACCACAGGCAAGGAGAAATCTGCTATTCTGACATGATTAAAGTGTTTGCCAAAGCATTTTCTAATTTCCACCGGCAATTGAGGAGATAAATAACATTAATGGTAGATCAATTTGAAAATGTGCATATAGAAAATTTTCTCCTTGTATGGGATGAGTGAAATATTGCTTTATTCATGAATATATGAGTTATGAAATTACTTTTTGAACAGTGTCCATAGGGATACATGCCCTGGGGCAACAGCTGCATCCACAAAACAAGATCATACCTGTAGTATCATTCTCCACAGCACCAGAAACATTTGCATAGACCAGGGTGTCCAAAAAACTGCACACACATTCATGTGCAAACACCATGCCAGTGGTGTTTTTTCATGGAATGAACCTGTGGAGAGTCAAAAGAATATGTAAGTATTTCTGGAATCCATGCAAACATCTTACACAAACCTATTTGTATTAACAGAAATTCATAAAACTGCACTTCATTGCGTTACTCGAGTGCAAACTTAATTGTAGTAAAGATTTATGTGCAGAACATGGTCTGGATAGATATTATGACAGTACACCATATGTCCTCAAAATCTGCCATGAACATGTTTACACATCTTGGTGCCACATTGGAGCCCATGGCAGTCCCTTGTATTTGTTCATAAAATTGACAATTTAAGCAAAAATAATTGTAAGTGGAACCTTCATCAATTGCATAACCTTCTTTTTTAATCATGGAGAGTTAAGGGTGCCAGTATGTCCAAAATGACATGCAAACCACCCTCATGCAGTATGTAAGTTGCACACAGGTTGCACACGGCCATATTACATACATAGACATGAGCTGAATGATGTTCTATAAGAGCCAAGTGGGCACATGCTGGCTATCTTTGGTTGGAGAAGCCAATCAAAGAGTGGGTTGGAAAACAGACTCCCTGCAATGATTGGATATCCAGGATGGTTTGTCAAGTTCTTGTACATTTTGGGAAGACAATAGAACAGAGGGGTTAGTGCATGATGCATGCAAGTAAACTCTCAACTTATTATCAATTGTGCCAGTTCTGGCCACCTCTTGAACAATACCACTTATTAAACACAACTGGCACATTGACAGAAAAAAATGTACATTGTCAGATTAAAATTGTCCAAAAAAGAATTTTCTTGTCTAGAGCAGTTATCAATTGTATCAAAGTAGGTTCTAAGTCAGAGAGTCCTAAAAAATGTTCTAGTATTATATACAATTCTAATCTGTCCTCAAAATAAGTAACCATAAAGCCAAGTGCCTTATTTTGTATCTTGAATTCTTTGACAATCAGTTGGAGTTTAGATAGTTTAACCACTATGTTCTTCTTGCTCTCCGAGATGTCTGTTCCACTGATTGCCCCTTCTTGTCTTCTTCTTGTGCCTCATCCTTTTGTTCCTAAAAATGCAGGCTGGCAGGATGTGGAGCTTCCACTAATGTAGTAATGAATAGCAAAGAGGATTGAAACTGATTGCCCTGTTATCGCCTAGCTTTGCATCATTGTCTCTTCTGCAATAAGACACTTACCTGCTTCCTTGCATCTTTCAATTGAATGTACACTGAGCTAAACCCAAACATAGCGATGAACCCTATTGAAGTCTATTGGAGATGTCACTTGTTATTTTTTTTATTGTTCAAAGCCAATTTTCAAGCACTGCAATGGGAGACATTAAAAAAAAATTTTTTTAAAGCGGCTTACAAACATTTTTGTTTACAAAAATGTGTACTGTCCCTTTAAGAAACAAAAATGATATGGGTTTCTCTATAACTTCATAACAGACACTTATCCAGGCACTTCAAAATTTCATTTGCTTTTAACATTATATTTTGGACTGGAGATTTGTGGAAAGAGGTCAGCACCAAAGGAAAAACATAATATACAAACGTACCAACATCTCTAAAATTAGTGTGCAAGAAATTTACTAAGAATGGGATTTTAAGGGTACTACATATTCAAGACAAGGCAATGGATTAGTATAAAAATATATAAATCATTTATTTAAAAAGCACACAAAAAATGTAAAAAATTAGACTACAGTTACAGTCATGGTCCTGGGTATGCACACCTATCTCAACCCTGACCTAATGAGAGAACTGAAGTTACATGTATATAGTTCCTACGTCCTGAAGTTTTGACATGTTTGCCAGAACGGCTTCATCAGGAAAAGGACGGAGGTATTCAATAATAAATGTTAAAAGCAGCAAATTGTGCATAGCTTTAGGTGTATAAAGGAAGAACAAACAAAAATTAATTAATGCATCACAATACAAAAAGTATTTTTTTAACGCAGTATAACATTGCACATGCATGGTTCATATTAGTATACCAAGAGAGAGAATACCCCCACCCCACCCACAAAGAAAAAAAAAAAACACAAAACACAAAACCCGGAGCCCAACCCCCATACCTTAATAGTAGGTCTTGGAGTAAGCACAACTGGGAGGAATCAGGGCAACCCTGCTGCCTAGACCCCAAACTTGTCCTTAAAGTGTCAGACTTCCCGTAGGGAGGGGTGTAGTTTTCAATTTGGTCAAGCAGATAAAGGTGCAGCAGTGACTGCAATGAATTATACATCAAGGTAAAAATGAATCATTTTAGGGGTGAAGGAAGCACCAGTTCATAAACAATTATAAATGAACCATACTCACCACACTCCCATAGCTCTGTAAATATACTGATGTAGATGCCCCGAGCTCATACTGACAGGGCAGCCACTAGAGGCGTCGGTGTGTTCACTTCATATGAATAGCTTGACGCCATCTACAAAATCTAACAGGACATATAGCCGTCTATCAGACACTATACTGAAAGAGAGTCTCCAAACCCCACCTCACAGTTTCAAAGTACATAAAGCAAAAACCTTCTCACCTCAAAATGACTGACTCTTGAACTATTCCAGTCTTTCTCAGGCACAGAAACTAGAAGGATGCATGGGGATAGCAGGGGATCACAAAGCCAAATTTCCAAATGGAAAAGTGCCTACCCACTGATCCTTCCGCTGACCTCCGCTGACCATCCCTGCTGACGCTGAGGAGTCCGGTGCCTGCCAGTGAGATCCCGGGCTGGGGTTATAGCCACTCGCTCAGTGTGGTCCCCTGTAACAAGGGACCACCGATTTCTGGTAAGCGGCAGCTTTTTCTGTGGTGGAGGATATACTTTTTCACTTGTCACTTGAGTGTGGAACTTCACATTACATCACTTTTTGGATCAACATGTTTATTGGACTTTTTATGGTTCACCATATGGATTCATCCTTTGTTAACATTGATTAATTTTGGGGGGTTTTTCATCCCTTTTTTTTTTTTTTTTTGTACTTTCACTTAGCTATTGGACAATTTTTTAATTTTTATTTCTCTTTTCTCAACATTACACAATTGTTTCTGTGTTTTTTATGCACTTCATTTTGTATAACTTATAGTCTGATGCATTTAATTTTGCACTTTAACCTTCATTTTGTGTCACTTATTATAACAATTTTTGGCACTTACTATTGGAAACATATGTCAATTGATCTTTTCACTATTTAGCGCGACTTTTTGTTTTGTCTATCTGTTGAGTGTCGTATAACACTTTTTAGTTGCAGCTTATTCTTATCTTTATTCCTACCCTTTAGCGCAGAGACTGCAGACATGCTACAGGAGATGGTCAGAGACTGCGGACACGGTACAGGAGATGGTCAGAGACTGCAGACTAGCTACAGGAGATGGTCAGAGACTGTAGACATGCTACAGAAGATGGTCAGAGACTGCAGACATGCTACAGGAGATGGTCAGAGGCTGCAGACGTGCTACAGGAGATGGTCAGAGACTGCAGATGTGGTACAGGAGATGGTCAGAGACTGCAGACGTGGTACAGAAGATAGTCAGAGACTGCAGACATGCTACAGGAGATGGTCAGAGACTGCAGACATGCTACAGGAGATGGTCAGAGACTGCAGACGTGGTACAAGAGATGGTCAGAGACTGCAGACATGATACAGGAGATGGTCAGAGACTGATTTGGTTATTTTTCTAATTACCCCATGACATTTGATTTTAGGTTTATAAATATTTATATCCTATTTATATAAATATTCTGAGACCTGCTAACAGTTGGCCATTGCTGACCTTTTCCTCAAAATGTTTTTCTGTCTAGCCATCCTTGACAATCCTTTTTGCATCACTGACCCAAGACAGCCATACTGATCAGGAAAGTAGGAAGGATACGTATAATGGATTGGAAGATCAAAAAGTACTGAAGCCATGGGATTAGCATGACAGTCAAGCTTTAGAAGCATTGGCAGGCTGTATACTTCCTCAGAACAGGTTTAAATTATCTATGAGCCCTTAAAGCCTTAAAAACACACAGGATCATCACATACACTGTACCTGTTATTTTACTAGTAGGACAAGCAAAATGTGAAGTTATAACTGTTCTGAAAAGTGTAAGAAATCCTACTCTTAAACAATGAACTCAACCAGGCAATTCATTTATTTCAAACTCTTTTTGGCTTTCAACATAAAAAAAAAAGAAAACACAAGTGGCACCCCCAGACAGTTACAGTATCTTTGGAAACACACCAAACCTACTAAAAAAACACACAGAGATATATGTTGTATTAATCTTCTTTAGATCTATTTAAAATAATCTACACTAGATGTCAACGTACAGATGTATTGCAAACTAGCAGCTGATGTTGTACCAACACCCTACAGATATGAAAAGAATGGCCAGTGCCATGTTCGTTGATACTTTGAAATAACTTTGTTCTTAGAATCTTTTCTCCTATCTCAAAAAATATCTTTATGGAAAAATGAGACCGCTATCTGTTGATCGATATACTTTTTTTGATCAAAATAAATGAAAATAATATTTTTTTCAAAAGATTGCATTGTTTACAATTGGAACTAGGAAAATGGCTAATGCTTACTGTAGTTCAAATGCCTATGTTTTTTTTATAACTGCCAATGGATTTTGCATTATTGCGCACTGACCTACTCTTGTGATGTAAACACTACTAGAAAGGTCACTCTGCTACTTCCTGGTTAGGCATTTTATTTCCTATATCAGTGTCTTGGGTCAGTTTCCTAATTATTGGTGATAGATAATGATTCTGATTGATTACCCAATGGTCTTAAAGTAGAAGAAAGGCTAACTATCAAACTCACATTTAAATATTCTCCTTCTCTCTCTTTTCTCCTTAAGGCCCTGCAGGTCCTTTACTACAAATCTCTGTAAATACCTTTTTTCTTTGTTTTATACATATTATATAATTATGTAATTGGGACAGCCAACAATGGAGATGAATTGAACAGAGAAGTGAGGTCGCCCACTGGTATTCACCACTCTATCCATTGTTGAGGGTGAGAAGAGTCTTCTCCCACCAGCTGCAGTAGCCGTGCCATGGGGCCTGAGAACCTGGAGCCTTGATTGGCAAGGAAAGGGAGGGCACATGCTTTTCAATATTGAGAGTGTACCTTGCAATAGGGGAGGGGAAGGTAGCAAAGCATCACAATCTTTGCAAGGCATTCTGTCCCTACGTTAAGAGATAAGAGCCTCTTCTCCACTTCTTGTCCCCAAAAAGGATGTGGTCATTTCTAGGTAGGGGGCTTATTGAAATATGGAAGCCTTATAATAAGGGGGTCCCAGATATCCACCCCCTAGGGGAATTAGTAGAGGTACATTATTACCTCTTATTACTCATTCTATCGTTAATCATGTTGACCTGCCCCACAAAATGTCAGATTCCAGGCTGCTGTAGTAATGCAAATAAAACCAATGGGGATCCTGAGTCATGCCACTGACCCTGTTTAAACATATAGCCAAATACAGTGATTAATGCTGGATTTGCATCATGGGACATTTTTATTTCACAATAAAGGGCCTTTTTTACAGTGTGTGCTTATTTATTAATAGTTTACATTTCCTGGGAGCACGCAGTGAGCGCACTTTCAGCATAGAGAACCTGTTCCCCATGTACACATACTTGCAGCAGCTCCATGTTAAAGCCCACCTTTCCATCTGCCTCATTTATGCACATGGCCAAGGGGAACAGGGTAATGTGAAAATGCCAGTACAAACTTTATAAAAAGTTCAGTTTAGTGATGAGTGCATAGATGTTATTGTAGTCTCCAGGGTGACTATGCAGGAGCAAAATTGGAAAGCCAGTATGTAGGCAGGTGCCTACTGTATGTTAGTAAGTTGTTGTATTTTGTCTGTGTTAATTATTATGGTGTTGTGTTACTTTAAATATTCTGGCTGATGGCTGTGGGGGTCTGGTCAAGTGTGACTTCCTCTGCAGATTTGTCATATCCTGTGTTCTGGACTGTATACAGCTGCAGAGGACCAACCCCAAGGGGTTCTTACATGGGAGGAATCAGTGAAGATCAAGTGCAGTAATGTAACTCTCCAGTATCATTATCGCTTTACCATCAATAGGCCCAGCTCCAGGGATCTGCACTGCCATGGGCTTTATATTAATGGAATAATACCATCTCAGGTATAGGCCGCACTATGTTCACATTGCACCTGTTCTATGTAAAACTTCTAGATACAGTGTACCAATTCAGCAGCACAATTAAACTACCTTAGCTAAACTGCACAATCAAGTTATATGCTATTCACCTTTGATGATCCGGCCAAATTTGGATCTATAGCCTGCTGTTTTTAGGCTAATATTTATATTTCAGAAGTTTTTCCTTGGGTATTAGACTGGCTTTTTGGAATTGAACAGTAACTATTTGCAGTTGAGATCTTTGGTTTATGAAGATACTATGAAACATATCAAGCTGTTTGTTTCTTTCCTTCTGGAGTTAAACATATATGGACACACATTAGAGCAAGGCTTTGGGCAAAAGGTTTTCAAAAATTCTAAATAAAGGGCAAGTTCACTCTATTTCAGACTTTAGAGGGGCAGATTATGGCCCAAGGCCTGTGGTCAGAGGAACAATTCCTCATTACCGGTGTCATTGACAGGAACAGCACCACATCAATGGTGCCACTGGGAGGAATTGTGTCTCATCACATGGGAGGAATAGTGCCCCATCATTGGTGTCAGTGGGAGAAATATGGCCCATTATTGGTTTTGGGGGGGAGGGAATAGTGCTTTATGGTTGTTGACAGTGGGGAAAATATGCGCTGAAACAATGTGACAGCCAAAGGCAAGCAAAGGACCACATTCACTCCACGGGCTGTAGTTTAGGTACCACTACTCTAGGCAATACATTTTTAATACATTTTGGGCTAAAGTTGTTCCACCTTAGGTAAGTTGGTCACCTGCCGGCTTATTTAACCAGTGTTCTGCAGCTGAATTAAGCTGAAAGTAGGATTACGTTATAGTAGAAATGGGAACAGTGTTCTTGTGAAATGTGATCAAGTCCTTATCAGATTTTGGCCAGACTAACACAATATTATCAATGCAGCAAAAGTAGATTTATGAGTTGATGTATCAGTTAAGAAGGAAATGCAGTTATAGTTGAGCCATAAATATATTAGTGTGTTTTCAGGTAATGCAATAGTAGCTCCTATTAATTTGAAGTATTAGTTGAAGACATTTCCTCATCAAAAAAAAAATCATTGATATCTATAAAGTTATCTTATGGCCCCCATGAGTTAGTTGATTAGCTGCAAAAAAATGCTATAAGGAAGCAATACCATCCTCATGTGGGATGTTAAAGAACAAAGACTCAATGTTCATTGTAGCCAATAAAGTAGACGTACCCACAATTGCTTTTTAAACATGCAGTCTCTTCTGTTTGCACTTGTCTGGTATAAGATTGCTTTTAAAAATAAAAGTGGGTTTATACTTTAAAACTGGAGTTTAAAGTTCTGACATTTAAAGTGTATGTCTAATCAGATTTTTTTATTAGTTTTATATAGACAGGGGACATTTTTACTGCTACCTGGCACTCCATTAGGAAGGTTTTTCCCCTGCCTTACTTTTACTATGTCAAGGGTTTTCACCCTATCTCCAATAACAATACAGTAAAAAATAGTAATGTGTATAAAGTAAAATTCAATTTCATTAGGACTGCTTGCAAAGACCTAGTGACACTAAACTCTGGTTTAATAAGAAAAAATGTCTATTCAAGCATGTACTTTTAACTTAAATTATGATCTTCTATTGTTCTCAGCCTCCTCCAAATTTCCAAATTCCCCTTTTTTTTGCTGCTGTGATCTGATTTCCAGATACAAGGAGGCTATGCTTGTTCTCCATGGTCCCACTCTGTGTATGAAAGTAGCCACCCTCTCTTGCTTGCTCCTGAAATGGACTATTAACTATGGACCATGTACTGTGGAATTTGTAGAGTGCATAGAGCAGTACACATGGCCGCAACCAATGTGCAATGCTCATTTCAAACAATCGGAAGCTCATGGAAGGCATTACAATGAGGCAGAATAACAATTTAATGAAAAATAAATGACAGGGCCATTAAAGTGTTACAAAATCCAGGACCCTGCATTCATTATATCTGATCTCCCACAGTACACAGAACATGGAAATGCAATTATTTTAGTAAATATACAGTAAATTGCTAAATACCTTTTCTCATCAGCAGTATACTGTACTGCAGTCTTATGACTTCTATGAATATCTGCTTAAAGCTTGTAGAAGGAGTTTTCATTCCCACCTGATTGTCCTCTAAGGCTGCAGGACCCCTGACCCTCTGCCTGGACAGTGCCAATTGGCCCTGTGCTGATCACATGCACTCTCCCAAAATACACACCAAACTGAGCATATGCAGAGTGATTGCAGGGCTTCTATCAGCAGATGTATTGGGGACTGTGGAAGAAGGGGAGGATCAGAGAAGACAGGATCAAACAGCCTTTTTACACAATGCGGAGGATTAACCCCTTAAGCTCCACAGTGAGTATAACAAGCATGCTTATTGCATATACAGACTGATTTTACTGTTGTGGGTTTAGTAACAATTTTAGTACTGGAAGTGCATGGATTATTTTTGGAGAATAAAGATATAGTTTAGTATCTCTAACCAGAATGCTGTTATCCCAGCGAGTGATGAATTTGGGGGAACTAAAAGATAAAGATAATATGGAGACATTTCACTGAGAAAATGATGAGTCCCTGAGATCCTGCCTCAGACCAAGGCAGGAATTTTAAGCTAAGACTAAGACATATACTAATACAATATTCTCTAATGTAACACATTTGTTGGGCAAAAGCATATTGTAGCTCTGCTTTTATCAAAATAGTAAAGCTGAAGTTTACTCTGCTTATATTTTGCCTTCCCTGGTTTCTCCATCTCTCTCTCATCAACATGCTAATGATATTTTTAAATAAAACCTTTCCTTACCTTACTTAGGACCCAGGGTCATAGGCAAACAGCAGACTTGAGATCATTACTCAATATGCCAGAGAACTGCCAAAGTGAACAATTGTCATCTCTTACCCCTGGGCAACTTTAAATTCAGAAAAAAAGTACACACAAGTGCAACAGACATCAATTAGCTTAAAACTTACATTTTTATATTTATATATAAAAATAAAATATTTATATTTTGCCTTTTTTGTTTCAAATTCCAGGCCAAATGCTAAATACAGTACATGTATGGGAGCTGTTTTACATGTCAAAGTATTTGTATTACTGCTCATTCAATCCTGAGATTTACAGGATTTACATTTAGATTTTACCCCCTTCCTGACCAGAGCGTTTTTTGCAATTCAGCACTGCATCGCTTTAACTGACAATTGCGCGGTCGTGCGACCTGGCTCCCAAACAAAATTGACGTCCTTTTTTTCCCACAAATAGAGCTTTCTTTTGGTGATATTTGATCGCCTCTGCGATTTTAATTTTTTGCACTATAAACAAAATAAGAGCGACAATTTTGAAAAAAAAACGCATTATTTTTTACATTTTGCTATAATAAATATCCCCCAAAAATATATATAAAAAACATTTTTTATAAGCGTTTATTGATTGGTTTGCGCAAAAGTTATAGCGTTTACTAAAAAGGGGATAGTTTTATGGCATTTTAATTAATAATTTTTTTTTTTACTAGTAATGGCGGCGATCAGCGATTTTTATTGTGACTGCGATGTTATGGCGGACATGTCAGACATTTTTGACACATTTTTGGGACCATTGTCATTTATACAGAGATCACTGCGATTAAAAATGCACTGATTACTGTGTAAATGACACTGGCAGTGAAGGGGTTAACCACTAGGGGGTGGGGAGGGGTTAAGTGTGTCCTAGGTGAGTGATTACTAACTGTAGGGGGATGGGCTGTGTGTGTCATTACTCTGATCACAGCTCCCGATGACAGGGAGCTGTGATCAGTGACACTTGTTACTAGGCAGAACGGGGAGATGCTGCTTACATCAGCATCTCCCTGTTCGTCCTCTCTCTGTGAGGCGATCGCGGGTATCCCCGTGGCGATCGAGTCCGCGGGACCCGCAACCCGACTCACGGAGCTCCCGGCGGCGCGCACGCAATGACACGGCGGGGAATTCAAACGGACGTACAGGTACGCCCATTTGCCTAGCCGTGCCATTCTGCCGACGTACATCGGCGTGCGAAGGTCGGGAACCGGTTAATGCATAGAATGCATTTAGATATAAAAAGGGTTCACTGTATTTGCAGACTCCAAAATGTGAAAAAGTGATTACAAATTTCTTTATGCAAATCCAAAAAGTTTATTTGTTAAAACATTTATCACCTGTAACTGTGAAAAAACTATAGTATGTTGTATTGAACATCACTGTGTGAAATGCAGATACCTTTGTAATTTTATGACAGTTTTCTATGTATTTCCAAACTGAATTTTCTAAGCCTATACATAATAACTTACACATGAACCATCTGTGAGGGACATTTTGGCACAATCACTATGTACTACGTAAACAGCCACCTCTTTTTCTAAGCCCCTGCTTCTCTTTAATTATGAATCTATAAAAATCCACAGGGTGGAAATTTTAGGGTTTTTTTTTCGGAAAGTTAGTAAATGAATACATTTAGAGGCAACAGTTATACCATGCCTTAATGAAGATTTAAATTTTTCACCATTTCTTAACTACTTGACTTGAGGATTTACCCCCCTTCATGGCCAGGCCACTTTTTGTGATACGGCACTGTGTTATGACAATTGCGCAGTTATGCAACGCTGTACCCAAATAAAATGTATGTAATTTTTTCCCCACAAATAGGGCTTTCTTTTGGTGGTATTTGGTTGACTCTGCGTTTTTGTTTTTTTTTTGCACTATAAACAAAAAAGACCGACAATTTTGTGGAAAAAAAAATATTTTTTACTTTCTGCCATAAAATATATCCAATAAGAAAATTAGAAAAATGTAAACTTCTTCATAAATTTAGGCCAAAATGTATTCTGCTACATGTTTTTGGTAAAAAAAATCCCAATAGGGGTATATTGATTGGTTTACGCAAAGGTTATAGCGTCTACAAACTATGGGATATATACTGGAAGTTTTATTTGTTAAATTTTTTTACTAGTAATGGCGGCGATCAGCAACTTATAGAGGGATAGCAATATTGCGGCGAACAATCAGACACTAACTGACACTTTTTGGGAAGCAGTGACACCAATACACTGATTAGTGCTAAAAATATGCACTGTCACTGTACTAATGACACCGGCTGGGAAGGGGTTAAACATCAGGGGTGATCAAAGGGTTAACTGTGTGCCTAGCCAGTGTTTTGGTATACACTGTGTGCTGTTTTTACTAGGGGAAGAAATAGATTGTAATCCCTGCTTTGAAGGAACACACAATCCATCCCTTCCCACCTGTTAGAAGGGCGCACTGCCTTGTTTACATAGGCAGATTGCCATTCTGTGTTCTTTACTGACGATCGACGGGTGCCAGAGGACAGTGAGTGCCTAGAACTCGCAGATCAGCTTCTGCTGTCAATATTTTTCAGCAGAAGTGGCATGCTGGTGGCCCAGGCCCACCCCCTGCAGGTGGAAATGGCAAATCCCATATATATATATATATATATATATATATATATATATATATATATATATACGTGATCCGGCACACAGCTGTCGCCCTGTAGCAGTGAAACTGCTATAGGTTGGCCAGCAAGTGGTTAACAAAGATTAAAAATTTACTAAAACTGGTGAACACAGAATTTGGTGCACCTGTGTATAGTAGCTAATCAACTTCCATTTTTTTTGTCAAAGCTTATTTGAACAAGCTGAAATTAGAAGCTGATTGGTTACTATGCACAGCTGCACCTGATTCTGTGTGTGTGCTAGTTTAAGTAAATATCCCCCACAATGTCTATTTCCCCTTTTTTCCCTCCTTTTCAGGGATACGCGGGAATATTTGGGTGGACATTATAATAAAATGGAGTTAATGAAAACATTTTTATTATGTAGAAGATACAGGATATATTAATGTCACAAAGAATATTGATTCTTCCTGTAGATTCTATCCATTACTTGCTAGGCCTTCCCTTCCTGGGCATCGCTAAATGTGTTTGAAGCCTGATCACCTACATTTTATTAGCTGCTAAGAGTGTAGTCTGCTGTGCTGGCTATATACCGACCCACCCTCTCAAACTCAGTTTTTGAACATTATAGTAGATATCTGGAGAATGGAATATCTTACATCTACCATGGGCAATACTCTACCACAATTTAGTAAGATTTGGGATGTTTGGGACCAATTCAAATTTGGCCTTACTCCTTCCTTAAGGGTCCCCAGATGATGTAAACTTTTGTCTAGGACTTTCCATTATCAGGTTCTCACTGGTACAACACGACAGTCGTACCACTTTGGATCTGACTTTGCCCTGTGACTTAAAGTCCAACATGTGTCCGACTTCAATGAACAGAGATTCAACTTTGATCCACGACAATACCAGGCACTGTCTAGTATGAATCTTTAGGGGGAACTCCACGCACAATGTAAAAAAAACTGGCATGGGGTCCCCCTTAGGGAGCATACCAGGCCCTTCGGTCTGGTATGGATTTTCAGGGGAACCCCCACACCAAAAAAATGGCGTTGGGGTCCCCCAAAATCTATACCAGACCCTTATCCGAGCACACAGCCCAGCAGGTCAGGAAAGGGGGTGGGGACGAGTGAGTGCCCCCTCCTGAACCGTACCAGGCCGCATGCCCTCAACATAGGGGGGTGGGTGCTTTGGGGCAGGGGGGCTTTGCGCCCCCCATCCCAAAGCACCTTGTCCCAATGTTGATGAGGACAAGACCCTCTTCCCGACAAACCTGGCCGTTGGTTGTCAGGGTCTGTGGTCGAGGAGCTTATCGGAATCTGGAGGCCCCCTTTAACAAGGAGGCCCCCAGATTCCACCCCCCTATGTTAATAAGTATGGGGTTAATTGTACCCCTACTCATTCACCTAAAAAAAAGTGTCAAAAATAAAACACATTACACGTGTTTTTAAATTAATTTATTAAGGCAGCTCCGTCATCTCTTCTGATATGTTCTCCCCTCTCCGGCTCTTCTGTCTCCTCCACAGACGTCTTCTGCCTCTACCGGTTCTTCTCCCCTCTCCGGGTCTTCTCCGCTCTCTCTCTGGTTCTTCTCCCTCTGTCTGCTGTCTGCTGTCTTCTGCCTCTGCTGGGTCTGCTATCTTCTCGCTCTTTTGCTTTGTCTTCTCCGCTGTCTTCTCCCTTTGTTCTTCTTCTGATGTTGACTCAACGCTCTCTCCCTCTCTAATGCGGGGTGCACTGTGTACCACTATATATACTTATATTGGCATGGGGCGGTGTCAGAGGAGGCCCGCCCTTTATGACCTCAGCGCCCATCATGCCCCGGGCAGTGATGTCATAAGGGGCAGGGCATCTGAATGACGTCATGCAGTGGCACACCGCGCACCCGGCATTAGAGCGTGAGAGAGCATCAAGTCAACATCGGAAGAGGGAGAATACAGCGGAGAAGACCCAGCAAAAGAGTGAGAAGATAGCAGAGACAGAAAACAGCGGACAGAGGGAGAAAAACTGGAGAGAGAGCGGAGAAGACCCGGAGAGCGGAGAAGACCGGGTGAGGGGAAAAGAACCGGTAGAGGCAGAAGATGTCAGCAGGGGAGGCAGAAGAGCCAGAGAGGGGAGAACAGATCAGAAGAGACAATGGAGCTGCCTTAATAAATTACTTAAAAATGTGTAATGTGTTTTATTTTTGACACTTTTTTTTTAGGTGAATGGGTACTCATTCAAATAGGGTGGGGGGCCAGGTTCCGATAAGCCCCCCATCTGCAGACCCCGACAACCAATGGCCAGGGTTGTCGAGAAGAGGCCCTGGTAAGTCGCATGCCAAAGTCGGGTCAGTTAAGACGGCGATCCGACTTTGATCCGACTTCAATGATATTCAATGGGCTGAAGTAGGGTCAAAGTACGACCAAAGTAGTGCAGGGAGCATTTTCAAAGTTGGACTGACTTGTGTCAGACCAGTTAAGAGGGCTCTCATAGGGAAACATTCATTTTCACATATCATGCGACATGAGCTCCCAATGTCGGAGCATTTGTCGTACTAGTATGAACCCGGTCTAATGCTCTGTACTGATATTTACCCCTGGTGTGTTTTCAATACTCTTTATAACCCTACTCTGTTTGAGTTGGGATCATCCCTACCCTAGCTCCTACACTGACTCCACTTTGCATTTTTCTTTGTATACCCTGTTTTATACAGACTGTATAATATTATTCTGTGTATATAGAGATGTTGTATGCACATGGCACAGTTTTCTTGCTACTGAAATATTTTGTACCTATGCTCCTTTTTTTAAACCTTGAAAAAAATAAATAGAAATACAATTCCAAAAAGCAAAAGGGTTAAATTTTGGAAGCATGTAGTGATCCCCAACCTTTTTGGCACCGGAGACTGGCTGCGTCAAAGAAAATTGTGCCAAGGCCCCGGGGAGGGTTGCCACATGGGGGGTAAGCTATTTTTTGTGGGCATTTTGTCAGGGCAATGGCTAGTGTTAGCGCTTCAATCATCATGGCACCATGCTTGATGTGGTGTCAGGGTGATTGAAACGCATTATTTCTAATATTACATTGTAGTAATAAATAAAATAGTTCAACTCACCATAATGCAGAATCAGTGGGAGCCCTGGGCATGTCACTTGCCACGTCGCCTGCGAACAGATGCAGCTTGTGACTTGCCACGTCGCCTGCCACCAGATGCAGAATGTCTTCTGACACGTCCCCTGCTACCAGATACGGAATGTCACTTGCCACGCTGCCTGCCACCAGATGCGGAATGCCACTTGCCACTAGATGTGGATTGTTACTTGCTATGCTGCCTGCTACCAGATGTGGATTGTCACTTGCCACGTTGCCCGCCAGTGCCACTAGATATGAACTGTCACTGCATAGGTGTCAGCACTGGTCCATTTAGCACAGAGGCAGGCCTCTGTGCAGTGGTGGGTTCTGAGTGAAAGGAAGAGAGCGGTGATGCGGGGCAGGTGGTGAGAGATGATGTCATCTCTCTGCTCCCTGCTGCACCTTCAACATTGAGGCTGACAGAGCTCCAGCTGTGGAAGAGTGGTGATGCGGGGGTGGTACCCACCCGCTTGCTTCTCGAATCCACCCGCCTCTCATGCCACCCACCCAGCTCTCATGCCCGCATGGTACACAGCCCCACTCACAGTACACAAACCTCTGCATACTACACAGACCCCCACATAGTACACCGACCCCCGCATAGTATACAGCCCCCGCATAGTACACAGCCCCCTGCATAGTCCCCGCATAGTACACAGACCCCTTTCATTATAAAGCCCCCCTCATCCTCTGCACTCCCAGAAGACTCCCAGTCTCCTGGGTCAGCATTACCAGCATACTCTAAAGTATAGAAAACATCACTGCCAGCCTCTTCTCATACACCGCTCCTCCTGTGTTACTCATTGTAAATCAAAGCTTTTAAAAACCTCCATTAACGCCTGTCAGGTCTGGCTCAGCCCTTCCTTCTCTGAGCTGGTCGCTCAGCTGTCGGGTAATTGCCAGCTCTCTTCTCTCTCCACAGTTAACCAGCTGTTGTGGATCTGCTCGTCAGTCCCATCTATTTAAAGACATCAAACTCACTTCCTTCCTGCCTTCGCCTTGGTCACATCACAAGAAAGCATCTCCTGCGTTCCTGTTTAAAGACTGGCTTGCTGACATCCCTTCTGGCTCCTTATCCTGCTTGCTGTTCCTCTAATTGGATCCCTGACTTCTGGCCTGGCTGATTACCCGATCTGGTTACTGAACTCTGGCTTGGCTGACTACCCGATCTGGTTACTGGACTCTGGCTTGGCTGACTACCCGATCTGGTTACTGGACTCTGGCTTGGCTGACTACCCGATCTGGTTACTGGACTCTGGCTATGCTTGACTACGCTTACTCTATTACATTTTTGTTTTTATTAACAAACAAGTGTGATTTAACTGTACTTCTTTCTCGGTCTGATTCATGGTTTCTGCCAGTAGGCGAAGGCCATGAATTCAGAAGATACAGTCAATCCACTTGTTGGTAATATTTTTTCCAGATTGGATGAGCAAGATCATCGCATGGATCAGTTTGCCATTGCGTTACAAACGCTCCTGAGTCGCACGGCTCACCTGGAATCCACCACTGTGGCTGCTCCGGTACAACCTGAGTTGCAGGCTGTCCCTGCTGCTGCGCCAGTCTCTGTACAGGCACCCGCCTGGAGTATTACCTACATAAGAAGTATGTTCACTTCCCCAGCGATTTGGGGGTGATCCAGTTCAATGCAGAGGGTTTCTCAACCAAGTTGAGATATATTTTGAGATGCTGCCTCAGGCGTTTCCCACAGACAGAAGCAAAATAGGGTTTGTGATATCTTTGTTTTCTGAGAGAGCCTTGGCCTGGGCTAACCCTCTATGGGAGACACAAAAACCTATTGTCTTGAGTTACCCTGAGTTTGTGGCCTCCTTTAAAAGGGTATTTGATGTTCCCGCACAGTCCGCTTCTGCTGCCAAGTGCCTCATGTCCATCAAACAGAGTACGAGAACTGTTGCTGACTACGCCATTGAGTTCCATACTCTGGCAGCAGAGGTTGCTTGGAACAATGAGACCCTCGTGGCTGCTTTTTCTCATGGTCTCTTGGATTCCATCAAGGATGAGATAGCAGCCCGAGATATACCCACTGAGCTGGAGAGCTTGATTTCGTTTGCCATCCTCATTGACTCCAGACTCAGAGAAAGACTTTCTTTTAAGGAGCGCTTGCAGAAGCCTCCTGTACATTTGCCTCCAAGCTTTGCAGTCCCACCTGTGCCTCCCTCACCTCCCATGCCTCCTGGTAGTCAGTCAGTGAAGATGAACCCATGCACTTGGGCTTCACGTGTCTCTCTGCAGATGAGAGAGCCTTTAGGAGGAGGGAGAGATATTGTGGCCAGGCAGGTCACTTTTTGAAGTCTTGTCCTACCCGTCCTTGGAACACCTGCACCTTGAGTTCCTGTCATGGACAGACCTTAGGTGGCATTGTGTCGTCCCCAATTATCCAGAAGGATAAGTCCCTGGTTTCAGTCACCCTTTCTGGGGCTAAGTCGTCTATCGAGATACAGGCTTTAATCGACTCTGGGGCTGCAGGCCTGTTCATTGATGCTGCCTTTGTATCAAAGCACTCGATTCCACTGCAGCTGTGTGACACTCCATTTGCCTTTGAGGCTCTTGACGGGAGACCTCTACAGCCTGCCCATGTGACTCATGAGATGGTTCCATGGCCGTAGGGGCTCCTCACTATGAGATAATCCAATTCCAAGTGATTTCCTCCCCTAAGTTTCCGCTGGTTATTGGTTATCCTTGGTTACAGAGGCACAACCCCTCTTTTGATTGGCTCCATGCTGAGTAGGGATGAGCCGAACACCCCCCGGTTCGCACCAGAACCCGCGAACGGACCGAAAGTTCGCACGAACGTTAGAACCCCATTGACGTCTATGGGACTCGAACGTTTGAAATCAAAAGTGCTCATTTTAAAGGCTAATTTGCATGGTATTGTCCTAAAAAGGGTTTGGGGACCCGGGTCCTACCCCAGGGGACATGTATCAATGCAAAAAAAACTTTTAAAAGCGGCCGTTTTTTCGGGAGCAGTGATTTTAATGATGCTTAAAGTAAAAAAAAAAAAAGTGAAATATTCCTTTAAATATCGTACCTGGGGGGTGTCTATAGTATGCCTGTAAAGTGACGCGTGTTTCCCATGTTTAGAACAGTCCCTGCACCAAATGTCATTTTTAAAGGAAAAAATCTCATTTAAAACTGCTTGCGGGTTTAATGTCATGTCGGGTCATGGCAATATGGATGAAAATCAGTGAGACAAACGGCATGGGTACCCCCCAGTCCATTACCAGGCCCTTTGGGTCTTGTATGGATATTAAGGGGAACCCCGCACCCAAATTAAAATAAGGAAAGGTGTGGGGCCACCAGGCCCTATATACTCTGAACAGCAGTATACAGGCGGTGCAAACAAGACAGGGACTGTAGGTTTGTTGTTAAGTAGAATCTGTTTGTAATTTTGAACATTTTTAACGTGTTTAGCTCCAGCCAAAAAATCTTTTCTAAGCTTTTTGGAAAACATAGGGAAGGGTTATCACCCCTGTGACATTTGTTTTGCTGTCTTTCCTCCTCTTCAGAAGATTTCACCTCACTTTTTTGTCCCAATGAAAAATGTTTTTTGAAAATTTGGGTTTTTTTGTGGAACAAGGATTGGAAAGCATCAGTGGAAAGGAGAAATTGTTTTCCCATATTAACTCTTACAGGAGAGAATTTCCCTTCCTAGGGGTAGATTTCATCTCACTTCCTGTTGTCTCCTTCCGTTTGCAAGTAGGAGTCGTTTGTAAGTTAGATGTTTGAAAGTAGGGTCCTGCCCTATATACTCAGCAGAAATTTGGGCCTTAGGTGTTGCTGTGGCCACAACACTGTAAGCCCTCACAGGGCCCTGCTGTGAAATATTAGATCAAGAATTGTAATTACATGCCCCTGTTGAACAGGAGCTGAAAAATTAGGCCTTAGGCACTGGTGCTGGTGCCACAACACTGCAACCCCTCACAGACACTCTAGTTGGAACGCAGGAACGAGCCCTGCTGCAAAGTATTGCTTCAAAAATTGTAATTACACGCCCCTGTTAGACAGGGGCAGAAAAATTGGGCCTTAGGCACTGGTTCTGGTGCCACAACACTGCAACCCCTCACAGACACTCTAGTTGGAACGCAGGAACGAGCCCTGCTGCAAAGTATTGCATCAAAAATTGTAATTACACGCCCCTGTTAGACAGGGGCAGAAAAATTGGGCCTTAGGCACTGGTGCTGGTGCCACAACACTGCAACCCCTCACAGACACTCTAGTTGGAATGCAGGAACGAGCCCTGCTGCAAAGTATTGCATCAAAAATTGTAATTACACGCCCCTGTTAGACAGGGGCAGAAAAATTGGGCCTTAGGCACTGGTGCTGGTGCCACAACACTGCAACCCCTCACAGACACTCTAGTTGGAATGCAGGAACGAGCCCTGCTGCAAAGTATTACATCAAAAATTGTAATTACACGCCCCTGTTAAACAGGGGCTGAAAAATTGTGCCTTAGGCACTGGTGGTGGCGCCCAGAACCAAAAATGTTCTTACAAGCTATCAGCGTGATGATTGAGGAGGAAGAGGATAATTACTCAGGGATAGTCACTCAGCATCAGCATAGGCAGTCTTTGAAGGGATCTGAGATTTCAAAAAAAATTATTCGGTTACATCAGCATCAGGTGCTTGGTAGCTGGTGGTGATCCAAGACTCATTCATTTTTATGAAGGTCAGCCGATCGACCGAGTCGGTGGACAGACGCACCCTGTGATCGGTTACCACGCCTCCAGCAGCACTGAATGTGCGTTCCGAAAGAACGCTGGATGCAGGACAGGCCAGTAGCTCAATTGCATACTGTGCAAGCTCTGGCCAGTGATCCATCCTCAAGACCCAGTAACCCAGAGGATTTTCGGTGGGAAAGGTGTCCAAGTCTGATCTTGCCCCTAGGTATTCCTGCACCATGTAAAACAGACGCTGGCGATGGTTGCTGGAACCGATCATACCTTGGGGCTGCGGACCAAAAAATTGTCTGAACGCATTGGTCAGACGGCCACCTTCTCCACCGCTCCTTCTTTGACTGACCGAAGCCTCAGCAACACGTTGTCCAGAAACAGGAGTTTGTAACCTCCCAGTCTCTGGGAACGTGTTGCACAGACCTTTCTGCAAGGCCTCCCGAAGATGTTTCATCCTCTGCTCCCTCTGCGATGGCAAGATAAGGTCCGCAACCTTACCCTTGTAACGTGGATCAAGGAGGGTTGCCAGCCAGTATTGGTCCTTCTCCTTGATACCACGAATACGAGGATCCTTACGCAGGCTTTGCAGGATCAGGGAGGCCATGCAGCGTAGGTTTGCTGAGGCATTCGGTCCGGAGTCCTCTGGGTCACTAAGAACGACATGGTCCGCAGCCACCTCCTCCCAGCCACGTACAAGTCCATGTGTTTCTTGGGACTGATCCCTTAAAGACTGCTGCTGATGCTGAGTGCCAGGCTCCACCTCCATACTGACACAATCTTCCTCCTCCTCCTCCTCCTCTTCCTCCTCGTCCTCTTCCTGTGTGATCGGCGGGCACGCAGGAACACTGTCTGGATAAAGGGGGCCTTGAGAGCTAAGGAAGTCCTCCTCTTCCTGCCTCTGTTCTGCCTCAAGTGCCCTGTCCATTATTCCACGCAGCGTGTGCTCCAACAGGTGGACAAGGGGGACAGTGTCACTGATGCATGCACTGTCACTGCTCACCATCCTCGTGGCCTCCTCGAATGGTGACAGGACAGTGCATGCATCCCTGATCATGGCCCACTGGCGTGGGGAAAAAAAACCAAGCTCCCCTGACCCTGTCCTGGTGCCATAGTCGCACAGGTACTCATTGATGGCCCTCTGCTGCGTGTGCAGCCGCTGCAGCATGGCCAACGTTGAGTTCCACCTGGTGGGCATGTCACAGATTAGGCGGTTCTTGGGCAGGTTAAACTCCTTTTGGAGGTCCGTCAGCCGAGCACTGGCATTATATGACCGGCGGAAATGCACACAGACTTTCCTGGCCTGCCTCAGGACATCCTGTAAGGCCGGGTACCTGCCCAAGAACCGCTGCACCACCAAGTTAAGGACGTGAGCCAAACAGGGCACATGGGTCATTTGTCCCTGTCGGAGGGCAGAGAGGAGGTTGGTGCCATTGTCGCAAACCACCATTCCTGCCTTAAGTTGGCGTGGCGTCAACCACCTCTGAACCTGCCCCTGCAGAGCTGACAGAACCTCTGCCCCAGTGTGGCTCCTGTCCCCCAAGCACACCAGCTCAAGCACCGCATGGCATCTTTTGGCCTGCGTACTTGCGTAGCCCCTTGAACGCCTACGGAGCACCGCTGGTTCCGAGGAAGAGGCCATGGAGGAAGAAGAAGAGGAGGGGGTGGAGGAGAGAGGTGTGTCACAATCAGCATTTTGGAGGCGTGGTGGCGGAACAACCTCCAACACTACTGCACCTTGTCCTGCATCCTTCCCAGCTGCCAGCAGAGTCACCCAATGCGCCGTGAAACTTAGGTAACGTCCCTGTCCATGCCTGCTGGACCATGAGTCAGCGGTAATATGCACCTTACCGCTGACCGCCCTGTCCAGCGAGGCATGGACATTGCCTTCCACATGCTGGTAGAGAGCCGGAATCGCCTTCCGTGAGAAAAAGTGGCGTTTGGGTACCTGCCACTGAGGAACCGCACATTCCACAAACTCACGGAAGGGGGCAGAGTCTACCAACTGAAAAGGCAGCAGTTGAAGTGCTAGCAATTTTGCCAAGCTAGCATTCAACCGCTGGGCATGTGGATGGCTGGGAGCAAACTTCTTTCGGCGGTGCAGCAGCTGGGGCAGGGAAATTTGCCTGGTACAATCTGACGTCGGTGTACCAAAAGCAGATTGCCCACAAGTACTTGGCTGTGACACACCTAATTCTACACCTTCATTCCTCTCACTGCAGGTCTCAGAGAGGACTGAAGGTCTAGTGGGGTTGGAAATCTCAGCTGATGAGGAGCAAGGAGAGATCCTCTTTGTTCTTTGGTGTGGGTCTTTTAGATACGCTTGCCAACGAACTGCATGGCAGGTCAACATATGTCTGGTCAAGCATGTGGTACCCAAGCGGGAGATGTTTTGGCCACGCGAGATACGCTTGAGACATATGTTGCAAATAGCAGCGGTGCGATCTGATGCACTCGTCTCAAAAAAGGCCCACACCAAAGAACTTTTTGAATAACGCGCAGAGACTGCAGCGCCCTGCACATGTGGAGCTTTGGGGTGTGATGCAGTCAATGTGCTGCCCTTAGGCTGGCCCCTGGAGGGCATCCTGCCTCGTTGGTGATGTGCCGCCGCCTCCTCCTCCTCCTCCTCCTCCTCCTCTCTCTTATCAGGCACCCACGTTGAGTCAGTGACCTCATCATCCCCTCCCTCCTCATCACTGGAGCAAACCTGGCAGTATGCTGCAGCAGGGGGAGCATGACTGCCAGATTGCTGTCCTTCTTGGGCACCCCCTCTGTCCGTGCTCATGTTACTGCCTTCATCGAGCTCAGTATCGTCATCAGAGCCTTCCAAACGCTGGGCATCCTCCTGGAGCATGTACCCAACACTGTGGTCAAACAGTTCGAGGGAATCCTCATGAAGACATGGTGGAGCTAGGGAAGGAGTCACTGATGACATTGAGCTGAGGGAAGAGGCCGCTGCTTTGCCAGACAAAGCACCCTGGGCATGGGTGAGAGAGGATGAGGAGGATGAGGACGGCTTGGTCATCCACTCGACCAAGTCTTCCGCATGTTGCGGCTCAACACGGCCAGCTGCCGAAAAAAAGGCCAAGCGTGTCCCATGGCCACGTGCTGATGAGGATGCACCGTCTCCACGACCAGCACTAGACACAGAGCCTGCTTGCCCTCTCTTATTGGCTTGTGACTGTCTGCCTCTCCTTCTTGGCCTTCCAGACATACTAATGGCCTGTAGCTGCACTAAGCTGGGATAGAACACCTGTAATTTTCTTCAGGTAGCTTTATATACTGTAACCAGACAAGCCTGCCTGTCAGTAGGAAGATAACAGGAACGGATCTAGCTGTACACTGTGAGCAGGACGCACTGTACTAAATGTAAATAGTCTAGCTGCCTGACCGTGGTACTAATAGGATCAAATAGAACACCTGTAATTTTCTTCAGGTAGCTTTATATACTGTAACCAAACAAGCCTGCCTGTCAGTAGGAAGATAACAGGAACGGATCTAGCTGAACACTGTGAGCAGGACGCACTGCACTAAATGTAAATAGTCTAGAAGATAACAGGAACGGATCTAGCTGAACACTGTGAGCAGGACGCACTGCACTAAATGTAAATAGCAGGAACGGCTCTAGCTGAACACTGTGAGCAGGACGCACTGCACTAAATGTAAATAGCAGGAACGGATCTAGCTGAACACTGTGAGCAGGACGCACTGCACTAAATGTAAATAACAGGAACGGATCTAGCTGAACACTGTGAGCAGGACGCACTGCACTAAATGTAAATAGTCTAGAAGATAACAGGAACGGATCTAGCTGAACACTGTGAGCAGGACGCACTGCACTAAATGTAAATAGCAGGAACGGATCTAGCTGAACACTGTGAGCAGGACGCACTGCACTAAATGTAAATAGCAGGAACGGATCTAGCTGAACACTGTGAGCAGGACGCACTGCACTAAATGTAAATAACAGGAACGGATCTAGCTGAACACTGTGAGCAGGACGCACTGCACTAAATGTAAATAGTCTAGAAGATAACAGGAACGGATCTAGCTGAACACTGTGAGCAGGACGCACTGCACTAAATGTAAATAGCAGGAACGGATCTAGCTGAACACTGTGAGCAGGACGCACTGCACTAAATGTAAATAGCAGGAACGGATCTAGCTGAACACTGTGAGCAGGACGCACTGCATTAAATGTAAATAGTCTAGATAGAAGATAACAGGAACGGATCTAGCTAAACTGAATACAGTGTATATATATATATGCAACACCTGGGATGCATATATATACACAATACACTGTAAGTGCAGCTAACTGACTGACTGTTCTGCCTAATCTATCTAACTCAAATCAAATGACACTGTCTCTCTCTCTCTCTATCTCTCAGCACACCGGAACACACACTACACAGGGCCGCCGTGTAGGCGGCCTTATATAGTGTGGGGTGTGTACTAAATCCCCTGAGCCATAATTGGCCAAAGCCACCCTGGCTTTGGCCAATTACAGCTCTCTCTACTGACGGCGCTGTGATTGGCCAAGCATGCGGGTCATAGTGCATGCTTGGCCAATCATCAGCCAGCAATGCACTGCGATGCCGCAGTGAATTATGGGCTGTGACGCGCCACACGAATTTGGCGCGAACGGCCCATATCGTTCGCAATTCGACGAACGATCGAACAGCCGATGTTCGAGTCGAACATGGGTTCGACTCGAACACGAAGCTCATCCCTAATGCTGAGGTTCTCTCCTGGTCACCACAATGCAGTGAAACATGCTTCTGGAAGGTAGCCAAGGTCCTGTGTACCTCTTCACTCTCCTCCCTGAAAAAGAAGTACTGTGATTTTAGCGATATCTTTGACAAAAGTCAAGGCGGTAGTTTGCCTCCACACTGGCCATATGATTGCGCAACTGACCTTCAACCATGTGCCACTCCCCCTCGTGGTCGGGTTTACCCTCTGTCGGTCTTGGAGGATAAAGCCATGGAGGAGTATGTTGCAGACACACTTTCTCGAGGTTTCATCCGCAAATCCTCGCTTCCTGCTGGTGCTGGTTTCTTCTTTGTGAAGAAGAAGAGCAGTGAACTGAGACCTTGCATTGATTATAGGGGTCTCAATCGTTTCACGATTAAGAATGCCTACCCGATCCCATTGATTACAAAGTTATTTGACCGCCTTACGGGAGCAACGGTTTTCACTAAGTTTGATCTAAGAGGGGCTTACAATCTTGTGAGGATTAAGGAGGGCGATGAGTGGAAAACTGCGTTTAATACCAGAACATACCATTATGAGTACCTCGTAATGTCTTTTGGCCTTTGTAACACCCCGGCAGTTTTCCAGGAATTTATTGACAATGTCCTCCGAGATTTGTTGCAGTTATGTGTGGTGGTTTAAATACAAAAATTCGATTCACCAAAATCTAGCCCCAAGTGAATTAAAATAGCAGCGCTAAATGAAATCCTAATCATAAATGAAATAAGCAAGTGGTGAAATTATATAATCCACCAGTGATGAAATTATATAATCACTCCTACCTATTACTGTGCATCAAAATAATGTGATCTATATTCACAAATGTAGTGCGCATAACAAATTAAGTGAATATCATAACTGTGCACAAAAATTATATAAAAAATTGAAGAATATATATAAAAACCAGTGTAAAATAAGTCCACAAATGTGTAAAAAAGTCCAAAAGTATTGATCCGTGACGTGATACAGTGTAGATCTCCACTTTAAATACTCTTCCACCGCACCTCTGTGACTGTGAATCCACTCCCCTTAGGTTAATAAACTCACCAGCTCCTTTCGCCCACACTCTCGTATTGGGCCACAAAGCTTTATCCCACACAGAAGGGGAAAATAAATAGCCTCCAATAGTTCACCTTTACACATCCAGAGTGTAATGATAAAGAGCTCTCTCCACATGAAAAAAAGAAAATGATCCAATAGTGCAATAACGTAATGATATTTATTAAAATAACACACTCCTCCACCATTAAACTCACATCTTTAACCACTTAACAACCGGCCCATAGCCAAATGACGGCTACAGGGCGGTTGTTTAACTCTGGGAGGACGTCCAGGGACGTCCTCCCAGAATTCTGCTCTCACGCGCCCCCTAGGGCGCGCACTCGAGAGCATCCGTGATCGCCGGGTCCACAGGACCCGGCGCATCACAGATCCCGGTAAATGGCCGCTGATCGCGGCCGTTTACCATGTGATCGCTCCGTCAAAAAAAAAAACAACTTGATTTTGCAAAGAATTGTGGGAAAAAATGACAACTTCAAAAAACTCATCATGCATCTTTCTAAATACCTTGAAATGTCTTCTTTCCAAAAAGGGGTCATTTGGGGGGTATTTGTACTTTTCTGGCATGTTAGGGTCTCAAGAAATGAGATAGGCCGTCAGTACTTCAGGTGTGATCAATTTTCAGATATTGGTACCATAGCTTGTGGACGCTATAACTTTCACAAAGACCAAATAATATACACTAATTTGGGTTATTTTTACCAAAGATATGTAGCGGTATAAATTTTGGCCAAAATATATGAAGAAAAATTACTAATTTTCAAAATTTTATAACAGAAACGATTTTTCGGTCTTTTTTCTTTTATAGCGCAAAAAATAAAGAACCCAGCGGTGATTAAATACCACCAAAAGAAAGCTCTATTTGTGTGAAAAAAAGGACAAAAAATTCATATAGATACAGTGTTGCATGACTGAGTAATTGTCATTCAAAATGTGAGAGCACCAAAAGCTGAAAATTGGTCTGGTTATTAAGGGGGTTTAAGTGCCCAGTGGTCAAGTGGTTAAAATTCACTTCAAGCTCAAAACAGCACAGCACAGCAAGCTGTCACAGCATAAACTCCAAACAGTAAACCAGCGTATGGTGGTCATGGCGGACCCAGGTATAGCGCTCTCTGATACCAGTCTCACCCAATCCCTGGTGTTGCTAGGACCCACTTCCCCACTTCCTCGTATGGCGCTCCCTGTCACAGCATCCTACATCACAAGCGTTCGATTGCCGTATAGCCACGCCCCGACATGTTTCGTCATGAAGACTTAATCATGGGATCATGTGTGGTGGTTTATCTCAATGATATCCTCATATTATCCAAGTCCCTGGAGAGCCACCACACAGATGTCTGTCGTGTGCTTCAGAAGTTAAGAGAGAACAATCTCTATTGTAAACTGGAGAAGTGTGAGTTCCATCAGGAACAGGTTAAATTCCTGGGCTATGTCATTTCCACTGCTGGTTTTTTGATGGACCCAGAGAAACTTTTGTCAGTCCTACAGTGGCCTCGACCCGTGGGGTTACGTCCTCTGCAGTGTTTCCTGGGTTTTGCCAACTATTATCAGAAGTTATTCGTAACTTCTCGTCTCTGGTCAAGCCCCTGACCGATATGACCAGAAAGAACGGTAACCCACAGGGTTGGTCTCTGGAGTCCATTCAGGCCTTTGAAAGTCTCAAGGCTGCCTTTGTTTCTGCTCCTGTGTTAGCACATCCTGATCCCTTTTATCCTTGAGGTTGATGCTTCTGAGACTGGTGTTGGCGCCCTTCTGTCTCAACGTCCTACCTCTGAGAGTGCTATGCATCCTTGTGGCTACTTTTCCAAGAAATTGTCACCTGTGGAGTGCAATTACAAGATTGGTGACAGAGAGCTGTTGGCGATCATTTTAGCCCTGAAAGAATGGAGACATCTCCTCGAAGGTACCACTGTGCCGGTTTTCATTCTTACTGACCATAAGAATCTCACATTCTTGACTGAGGCTAAATGCCTCTCTCCCAGAAGGGCGTGATGGGCTCTTTTCTTGTCACGTTTCAATTACATTGTCTCATTCTTACCCGGTACTAAGAATTTAGGGGCTGACGCCTTGTCACGACAATTTTCCTCCACTTCCAAGTTGGAGTCGGTTCCGGTTCCTATGATTCCTCCTGATCGTATTCTGGCTATGGTTCGCACCAGTCTTACGTCTCCTTTAGATGACAAAACTCTTGCTGCTCAGGTCGATGCTCCTCCTGAGAAACCTTGTGACCGCTGCTTTGTCTCAGAGTGTCTCCGTACTGCCGTGCTCCAGACTTTCTCCCAAGGCAGCTGGCCACTCTGGGAAGAATCAACTCATTTGGGCCATTTTCCAACAATTCTGGTGGCCTAGTCTACGTGCTGATGTAACTGCCTTTGTAGCTGCCTGTTCTGTGTGTGCTCAGAGTAAAACTCCACAACACCTTCCAGTGGGCCTCCTACAACCCATATCCAATGGAGAGAGGCCCTGGACCCACCTGTCTATGGATTTCATTGTGGAGTTGCCCAACTCCCAAGGCAACACGGTTATCCTTATGGTGGTTGACCGGTTCTTAAAGATGTGTCATTGTATTCCACTTAAAAAGTTGCCCACTTCTAAGGAACTGGCTTCAATTTTTGCTCGGGAGATCTTTCGCTTACATGGGCTACCCAAGGTGATTGTCTCGGACAGGGATAGTCAGTTTGTGTCCTGGTTCTGGTCAGCCTTTTGTGCACAGCTGGGAATTCAGCTTGCTTTCTCCTCTGCATATCACTCGCAGTCTAATGGGGCCGCAGAACGAGCCAATCAGTCCTTGGAGCAATTCCTACGTTGCTATATTTCTGACCATCACAACAACTGGTCAGACCTATTACCATGGGCAGAGTTTGCTCACAACAGTGCCTTGAATTCTGCTTCCCGATTGTCTCAGTTTATGGTGAATTATGGTTTCCAACCTTCCATGTTGCCTGACTCATTTGTTCCGCAGAGTATTCCTGCACTAGAGGAGCATCTCCGTGGTCTTCGTTCCACTTGGGCACAAGTCCAGGAGGCTTTGCGTAATGATAGGTACAGACTCCATGCTGATCACAGGCGCCAGCCTGCGCCTTCCTACCAGGTTGGGGACAGGGTTTGGCTGTCATCTCGCAACCTCCGACTTCATGTTCCCTCACTGAAGTTTGCACCTCAGTTTATTGGGCCTTTTCGTATGCTTTGCAGGATTAACCCAGTGGCTTACACGTTGGACCTTCCTCCTAGTATGCGCATCTCAAATGTGTTTCATGTCTCCTTATTGAAACCGTTGGTCTGCAACAGCTTTACCACCTCGGTGCCACGTCCTCACCCTATACAGGTTGAGAACCATGAGGAGTATGACGTACAATCCATTGTTGACTCCCGTAAGTTCCGTGGGTGCATACAGTACTTGGTGCATTGGAAGGGGTACGGTCCGTAGGAACGCTCCTGGGTCTCATCCTCAGACGTACATGCCCGTGCCCTCCTCCGTGATTTCCATAGACATTTTCCCCTCAAGCGCGGTGTTCCTCCGAGGGGAAGGGGTCGTTGAGGAGGGGATACTGTCAGGGCTGGCTTAGCCCTTCCTTCTCTGAGCTGGTCGCCCAGCTGTCGGCTTATTGCCAGCTCTCCTCTCTCTCCACAGTTAACCAGCTGTTGTGGATCTGCTCGTCAGTCACGCCTACTTAAAGACGTCCAGCTCCTTTCCTTCCTGCCTTCGCCTTGGTCACATCACAAGAAACCATCTCCTGCGTTCCTGTTTAAAGACTGGCTTGCTGACATCCCTTCTGGCTCCTTATCCTGCTTGCTGTTCCTCTACTTGGATCCCTGACTTCTGGCCGGGCTGATTAGCCGATCTGGTTACTAAACTCTGGCTTGGCTGACTCCGGTTACTGGACTCTGGTTATGCTTGACTACGCTTACTCTATTTACCTTTTTATTTTTATTAATAAACAAGTGTGATTTAACTGTACTTCTGTCTCGGTCTGGTTCATGGTTTCTGACAACGCCGTGGACTCGGTCATGTGATTGCTCTCTTCTCTTTCATTGACAGTCACGTGACTGCTCTCTCCTCCAATCAAAAGCTACACTTGAGGAGGAAGAGAAGCGGGAGGAGGAGAGCGGCCAGAGCGAGCGGCATTAATAGAAGGATTTAGAGGCTTAAATTTACATTGATAGTGACACAGGAGGAACGGTATATGAGATAGGGCTGGCAGTAATGTTTTCTGAAGTTTAAAGTATGCTGGCAGCGCTGTCCCAGGCGGGGAGGCCGGCCTGACACCCTCCCAATGGGTGGCACCCAGGGCAGACCACCTGACCCCCGCCCCCCATTGGTAAAAAAAACAGATATTGATGTATAACACGCAGGCATGGTTTACCCTCTGTTTTCAGGGTATAAAAGTGCGTGTTATACGCCAATAAATACGGTAATTGGTATTATAAATTTTTGTATCTTTAGTTGATGATGTGAATATGTATCTACCTCCTAGAAGAGATGAACATTACAATAAAATTGAGTTTTCTGAAACAGTTTTCTTATGTAGAAGGTACACAATATAATAATGTCACAAAGAATGTTGAATTTTGGATGCATGTAGACTACAACAGACATAATTGATATTTTACATTTTTGTATCTGTAATTGATGATGTGATTATGTAGCTACCTCCTAGGCAAAACCAAGTGTTTGATAACAAATTAAAGGAATCACACTCTGCACAGCTGCCTGGGTTGCTCTTTGGACTATTCATCCCCATTAGCTGGCTAATAATGAAGAGATTTTGACCGCCTATGCTTATGCACCTGGGGAGACATCCTCCTGTGATTTGACAACACATTGCAAATTTCTTGTCAATGAATGTCTTATCTTCACTGCATCTAGAGTACATTGTTTTTTTTCTTTTTTGAATACGTGCATTTCTCTTGTGCTCTTATTATTAACCACAATACATTTATAGAAAAAACAACATTGTAGGTGACTACCCACACGATTCATGGTGTACATTCACATACAGTATACAGTAGTTCAAAAATCCAGAGTCGCTCCTGTTCAGTAGGCATGAAGGTTGGGTTTGCCACGACCATGAGTTTACTGTAAATCTCTGGGGTTCAGTGGGTTCATTAATTGCAAACATTTGGCCAAAAAACTTTGCAGGCTTGCTACCAGAAATAGGGGGCACCTCATAATGCAGTGAATAGCCTATGCCCTTTTCAGCTGAGTCACAAGAGCTAATAATTTGAAGTAATGGATAACCTTGCCCCTCACTATAAAAGTGTAAGCTCACAGCAGCCATATTGTTAGCATGTTTTGTTATTAATAAATGCTTACAATTCGGTACAATAGGGAAAAATCATGCTATATTGTGCTCACAAATTAGCAGAATTGACGAGCAAGATTCCTCTGGGGCCCTTCCTCTACCCCAGACTTCAATGAGGATCACCTCAAAAACAGCAGGCTTCAAATATTTATTAAGCTTTGTGAAACTGTTCATGAACCAAACCTGGCCACATTCACAACTAATGCACAGAAGTGTATATATACACATATCATTTAAAAAAAATGTAACTGCTAAAGGGTGTATTTATTATTGACTCAGCTAAAAATGTTATTAAAAATTATTTGTTTAACATTTGTTTTTCCAGTGGGAAAGTGAAAGCCCTGGAAATAGTATAGTCAGGATGGAAATGTCTCATTTAGGGCCAATATTTCTGGGACAGGGCAGCTAGCATGGCTGTCTGAATAACAGGGCCAAAGGTGGGATTGTCAAATACAGGAGTCAAAGTACCCTTATGGTGAGAAAATTCACTGGAGACAATGAATCTCTCTCATAGGGAGAGAAGGGGCCAGATCAAAAAAGAAATAGAGGATGGATGTGAACACTGAGTAGGCGGCAGCCAGGGAAGTGCCTGGCAATCCAATGAATAGTAATTGTGTTCTAATTGGACCACACGTTTATTAGACTTATGATAGAACCAGTCAGAGAGTCTAGTCCAGCGTTTCTCAACTCCAGTCCTCAAGGCGCACCAACAGGTCATGTTTTCAGGATTTCCCTCAGATGAAACGGCTGTGGTAATTACTAAGACAGTGATACTGATCAAATCAACTGTGCAAAATTAATGGACAGCCTGAAAACATGACCTGTTGGGGCGCCTTGAGGACTGGTGTTGAGAAACACTGGTCTAGTCAATAGGGCAACTTTGTAGTACAATTTGAAGATCGGTAGACCTAGGCCACCTACCATTTTAGGTTTTGTAAGGACTAATATTTTCAGGCTGGGTCTTCGGGGCCCCCACACAAACTCGGTTATTTGAGCTAGCAGTTGAGTAAAGTATCCCCTAGGTGGAGGAATGGGAATCAAATTGAAAATATTAAGAAAACAAGGAAGGATATCTATTTTTAAAGTATTGATACCACCAAGGCAGGAGATTTTTCTAGATTTTTATCAAGAAAGATATTGAGATACGGCAGTCATCAACCTGTGATAGTTGAGATGGTACATGTCTCAAGATAGGTAATAAAATCACTTTTAATTTTGAAAGGGAACTCCTGCTGGAGTTGAGCCTGTAATGGTTGGGGGAGAGAGATATTTATTATTTCAGATTTATAGGCATTGATTTTGAAGTTGCAAAGGTTTAGAATCTCTTGATTTCTTGCAGTACATTAGATAGGCTAAGAGAAGACTGAGACAGAAACAGAAGGAGGTTGTCTGTGAAAAGAGCCAGCTTGTAATAGCTGGCACCAACCTGAATGCCCCTAATGGAGTAATTGGCTCTAAGGGTCACTGCAAGATGTTCCATCGCAATAATATAAAGCAGAGAGGAAAGGGGCAGCTTTAGCTTTTACATATGTGGAAAGGTTCCAATAAAATGTCATTAGAATGTATCCTGAGTGACAGGATGTGATACAGGGCCATTATTTTGTAAACGAAGGTGTCACCTAGATTGTTTTGATGCAATGAAACCTCAAGAAATGGCCAACTGATTCTAAGTGCATACAGTTTAATTGCAAAAGTGGTAGTTTTCATTTAGAGAATCATAAAATATTACTTAATTGATCCCAATACAACAAGACCCACACATAGTAAAATACTATGCCACTATGCTCATATTGCCCATGTTGCTTGTTTATTGTTCTAAATGAGAACACTGTCTTCTAAAGGTCCATTTATAACACAATTGCAACATTATTAAATAAAGATGCGCAATTAAATCTACACGTTTAATTTTTTCCAACTTCTTCAGGATTTAATGGTGGGTAAACAGTCTAAAATATACAATACAAAAAAACTATAAATAGTTTTCCTCTTACCTGCTAATGTTGAGCACTGCAGGACATCTTGAGACATTGCAGGAACCTGAAAAGTAGATAAAGTGATTTTATTTCTGCATTTGTTTTTCAAACTTTCTCCAACCCGCATGCACTGATCGACTGTTTCAGAGTTTAAGGGACCCCTAAAACCAGTTTGCCAGGGAGGGGTAACCACCTACTTGCCCTATTGGAGAAGGGGGCAGGCAGATGGAACATAAGCCCAACCATGCTGGCAGAACCCTATGTTTTGGGGGGAGACCCCTAATTTTTGGGAAGCACACTTCAAATCACCCACCCCAATTATGAAGGCTAGTATTGACATAGCAGGGGAGCTGCACACTTGTGGTTCCTTTGCCATAGCAATACCAGCCTGCATACTTGATGTTCCAGGCTGGTTTGTTCTGGAATGGGAGGATTCACACTGTGTGTTTTTTTTTTTTATTATATCTTTTCAAAAACATTTTTGTCAACCTCCTATTACTGAAACACAATTTCAGCACCATGGAGAACATGTCAGTAATTGAACAATAAGACCTCCCTATTATTAAACAAGACTTGCCCAAGAATTTTAACAAAAATGAATCCAAATGGAAAATAGCTGCTACTGTACTATCAAAATTCACCAGGGAATGCCATATAATTCATTTTTCAATGGAAACATTTCTAATTCGGATCAATGAATAGTAGTCCCTTTAATACTTTATGGCATAATTTAATACATTGATTCACTACTGAACTGAGTTACAGATTATTTATTTTTTGAACACATGGAAACTTATTCCTTGGCAGAAGACCAGCTAAAGGCCTGCATCTTTACCTCTAGTTACTATAGGTAGGATCTACAACCTGTACATACAAATTAAATTAATGTTAAAATTTGATGTTAAATTAATGTTAAAACTGATCTAAGTTTGGCCTTCTTAACAAATATATATTGTTGTTTTTAATTAAAATACTTTAGAGCTATGATCATATTTAACACAAAGTTCCTGATGTATAACCAAATCTTGAATTCTAGGTTATCAAAGACAGATTCAAGTTTGAATATGCCTTAATAAAGGTGATTTTATTGGATGTGCGGCCAACCAGATTCTTCTTTTCCACACTCAGAATCTATAGAACTACAGAATTCCTAAATTTACCTAAATGTGATATTGTACACATTAGTCTGGTTACATTTGTTGTTGTGCTGTATTGACACCCCAAAGCACGTTTACAGTGCACGCGCACAGTAACGCACTGCAGCAAAACACAAGGCATAGAATCCTGGGTGTTGCATTGCGCTGTGATAAAATGTAAATAGCACCCTTTTTATGCATCAGCCCATGTTGCAACCCATTTAAGCTGCATGGGTTGTGTAACGCAGTGCACTGCAATGTGCTTCAACACATCGAAATGCATACACCTGCGGCACACTGCATTTTGGTGTCAACAGGTTCACCAGTCAATAGATTTCATATTTATATTAAGTAGTAGTAACATTATGCATTCTTAAGGCAACTGTAATATATCCTGAACATTTTTCTAACAAGAACAGCTAAAAATTGCATGCCGATTCTTCTAATATTATCAGCACTTCCTGTGAACTGAGACAATTATTTTCAAAGGGAATTCAAGCATGCTGAGTAAAAGTTAATAACGCATGAAAAATGTCAACAATATCTGTTGTCTGTATATTTTCCAATATAGCAAACGTTGTTGAAAGCTCTCTTTAATGGCATTTATCAAAACCAGAAAATAATCCAAATGAAGGACTACATGGTAGACACTCCCCTCTAATAAAAGGGCACTCAGCCCAGACATGAAGGGGAGTCTGCCAGGAGTGTAGATTGACTTGCTGTCAAGGTCCACACTCTGGCATTAATCCAAATGATAGACTACATGACAGACACTTTGTTCTGAGGAAAAGGCTGCCAGGACAGGCCTGAGTGGGGGTCTGATAGCTATGTAAAAGAAAGCATAGGAAACTGAACAAGTCCAGATTCAAGATTCCCAGCCACTTTATTCAATGCTTTTCTGTAACATCAGGTACACCATGTGTAATGTGATTTAATAAAATGTTTAAATTTATAATACTGACAACATTCTTAATATTATTAATGGGTAATGGCTTTACCCCTGTCTGACACCTAGAGTTTATTCAGTTGGGCACTCTTAACATTAGCTCCTATAAGTTGATACAGAAGTGATACCTAAATATGACGAGAGAATAATGAGAAGTGCAGATTTAACCACATGACCTCTGGAAGATTTACCCAACTTCCTAACCAGGCCATTATTTACTTTAACTGACTATTGCACGGCCATGTGGCGCTGTACCCAAATAACATTTATGTCCTTTTTTCCCACAAATAGAGATTTCTTTTGGTGGTATTTGATCACCTCTTCATTTTTTAATCTTTGCGCGATAAACAAAAAACAATTTTGACAATTTTGAAAAAAAAAAACAATACTTTTAACTTTTTGCTATAAAACATATCCGCTAAAATTTTTAAAAAAATCTATTTTCTTTAACAATTTTGGCCAATATGTATTCTGATACACATTTTTGTTAAAGAAAAACCCAATAAGCCTATATTGATTGGCACTATGGGATATATTTATGGAATATTTAATGTATTTTTTACTAGTAACTGCGGCAATCAGCAACGTATAGTGGGACTACAATATTGCGGTGGACAAATTGGACACTAACTGACACTTTTGACACTTTTTGGTAACTAGTGACACTAATACAGTGATCAGTGCTGAAAATATGCACTGCCACTGTACTAATGACACTGGCTGGGAAGGGGTTAACATCAGGGGTGATCAAAGGGTTAACTGTGTGCCTAGCCAGTGATTGTGTACTGTGTGGGTGGTGGTTTTACTAGGGGAAGGCATGGATCCATGGAACGACATTCTGCCTTGTTTACATAACCGTTCTGACACCCTGCCTAATGATTGGGATGTGCTGGTCAGTTAGTTATATGGTCAGCAAGCAGTTAAATTCGAAAGACAAGTAGGAATGGGCCGAACACGCCCGGCTCGGTTTGCACCAGAACAGCTCGAACGGGCAAAAATTTCTAGCGAAGATGCAAACTCTAGTATAGTCTATGGGATGCGAACATGAAAAATCAAAAGTGCTCATTTTAAAGGCTTATATGTAAGTTATTGCCATAAAAAGTGTATGGGGACCTGGGTACTGCCCTAGGAGACATGCATCAAGGCAAAAAAGGTTTTGAAAACAATTGTTTTTTCAGGAGCAGTGATTTTAATGATGCTTAAAATGAAACAAAAAAAATGTAATATTCTTTTAAATATCATGCCTGGGGGTCCCCTTAGTCTGCCTGTAAAGTGGTGCATCTGTGTGATGTGTAGAACATGCTGCAGCAATAATGACATTTCTAAAGGAAAAAATGTAATATAAACTTGCTCGTAATATAGTAACTTGCTCGCGGCTGCAAAAAAATGGCGTGAGGCCCCCCAAAAGCCATACCATTCCCTTTGGGTCTGGCATGGATCTTAAGGGGAACTCCACAATATTTTTAAAAAAATTGGCGTGGGGTCCCCCCAAAATCCATACTGGACCCTTATCCGAGCATGCAGCCTGGAGTTCAGTATGGGGGGACGGGCAAGCGAGAGAGCACCCCCCCTCCTGAACCATACCAGGCCACATGCCCTCAACATAGGGGGGTGGATGCTTTGGGGAAGTGGGGACTCTGTGCCCCCCACCTCAAAGCATCTTGTCCCCAAGTTAATGGGGACAAGGGCCTCTTCCTGACAACCCTGGGCTGTGGTTGTTAGGGTCTACGGACGAGGGGCTTATCGGAATCTGGAAGCCCCCTTTAACAAGGGTGCCCCTAGATCCCACCCCCCATGTGAATGGGTATCGGGTACATTGTACCCCTACCCATTCACCATAAAAAGTGTCAAAAAGTAAAAACCATAAGAGACAGTTTTTGACAATTCCTTTATTAAGAGATAAAAAAATTTAAAAAGTGTCCCGTGATGCTAATCATGCCGCCCGACAGACCCAAAAAATAGAAAAACCGAGAGCTCTTATATAAGCAAGGACAGGGCCACCCAGTGATAAACCGAATTAGCCCCCCTCTGACATCACATGACATCACATGACATCAGAAGGGGAGGGGTCACTCAGTTTTGTCACCGGGTGGCCCCACCCTTGCCTATATAACAGCTGTCACAGCCAAGAGACAGCAGTTGCAAGGAGGTCTCTCATGGAGACAGAGCATTTTTGTTTCTTTTTCTATTTTTCGGGTCCATCGGGCCGCATAATTGAAGATGGATGGACATCGCGGAACACTGTTTTTTCTTTTTTAATAAAGGAATTGTCAAAAACTGTCTGTTGTGGTTTTTACTTTTTGACACTTTTTTTTGGTGAATGGGTGAGGGTACAATGTACCCGATAGCCATTCAGATAGGGGGGGGCGGCATCCAGGGGTCCCCTTCTTAAAGGGGGCTTCCAGATTCTGATAAGCCCCCCGCCCGCAGACCCCAACATCCACTGGCCAGGGCTGTCAGGAAGAGGCTCTTTCCCCCATCAACATGGGGACAAGATGCTTTGGGGGGCACCCCAAAGCACCCTCCCTATGTTGAGAGCAAGCAGCCTGGTATAGTTCAGGAGGGGGAGTGGCTCTCACTCATCCCCTCCCTTTCGTGGCCTGCCAGGCTGCATGCATGGATAAGGGTCTGTTATGGATTTTGGGGGGGACCCCACGCCATTAAAAACAAAAAAATTGGCGTAGAGTTCCCCTTAAAATCCATACCAGACCCAGAGGAAGTTTTTTTCTTAATTCTGTCACACTTTGAATGACAATTACTCAATCATGCAACACTGTACCCAAACAAAAGTTGTATCATTTTTTTTTTCACATAAATAGAGCTTTCTTTTGGTGGTATTTAATCACCACTGTGTTTTTTATGATATAAGTAAAAAAAGTGAAAATTTTGAAAAAAAAAACTTTTTTATTTTCCATTATAACATTTTGCAAATAAATAATTTTTGTTTATAAATTTGGGCCAAAAGTTATACTGCTACATCTTTGGTAAAAAATAACCCAAATTAGTGGATATTATTTGTGTCTGTGTGAACGTTATAGAGTCCAAAAATTTGATCACACCTAATGTACTGACGGCCTATCTCATTTCTTGAGGCCCTAAAAACCTCAGGACAGTACAAATACCCCCAAATGATCCCTTTTTGGAAAGTAGACAGTCCAATGTATTTAGTAAGAGGCATAGTGAGTTTTTTGAAGTTGTAATTTTTTTTTTACACAACATTGTCATAATAACAAGTTATTTCTCACACACAGCATAAGCATATTTCCAATTACACCCCAAAATACATTATGCTACTTCTCCTGACTCAGTATGGCAATAGCACATGTGTGAGACTTTTTCACAGCCTGGCCACATAGACACATCTCTACATGCAGAGAGCACCATCAGGCGTTCTAGGAGCATAAATTACACATCTAATCTCAATCCTACCTATTACACTTATAAAAGGTCCTGGAGCACCAGGACAGTGGAATTACCCCAAAATTATCCCATTTTGGAAAGAAAACACCCCAATGTATATTCTGTGAGGCATGGGCTGCAGATAGGTACTCGGGTACTCTGAAGGGCTGCGGGAGGGAGTGTTCCTGCTGGCATCATTTTACAATGGGCCGGTAGGGAAGTAGTTAAAATACATACCAGACCCAAAGGGTCCCACCACACCGTTTTTTTCCCCCAATTTTTAAACATTTACATTCTTATTTGTACAATCATTTTTTTTATTTAGATCTCAGCGGGGAAGCCTTAACAACCTACTGACTGTGTGCTCGGCTGGCGAACATCCAACTAAGTGCCCAGAAATTTTGGGTATTAGGTGAGTACCTAAAGGGTGATGTTCAGGCCAAACTTATGCTCGGCCCAAACCGTTCGCCCATCCGAAGTGGTGCCTGAACACTGTAACCCCTCACAGTTACTATTGTTGGGCACAGGAACAGGCCCTGCTGTTTAACATTTGTAAAAAGAAATTGAAGTTACATGCCCCTGTCAAACAGGTGCAGAAAAATTGGGCCTTGGGTGTTGGTGGTGCCTGAACACTATAACCCCTCAAAGTTACAATTGTTGGGTGCAATTACATCAGCATCAGGGGCTTGATAGATGCTGATCCAGGACTGATTAATTTTGATAAATGTCAGCATATCGACAGGGTCTGTGGACAGGTGCACTCTTTGATCCGTCACAAACCCTCCAGCAGCACTGAACGTCCGTTCAGAAAGCATGCTGGAAGCAGGACAGGCCAGTAGCTCGACTGCATATTGAGCAAGTTCTGGCCAGTGGTCCGTCCTCAAGACCCAGTGACCCAGTGGATGCTCAGTTGGAAAGGTCTCCAAATCTGCTCTTGTCCCTAAAAATTCCTGAACCATATAATGCAGACGCTACCGATGGTTGCTTAAACCTAACAGCCCTGGATGCTGAGGACTAAAGAATCGTTTAAAGGCATCGGTCAACTGACCACCTTCTCCACCGCTCTTTCTCTGACTGAACAAAGCCTCAGAAACTTGTTGTCCAGGAAACGGTAACCTCCCAGGGTCTGGAAAGGCATTACGCAAATTTTTTCTTCAAGGCATCCTGAAGATGTTTCATCCTCTGCTCCATCTGCGAAGGCAGGATGAGCTCTGCAACTTTACCCTTGTACCATGGATCAAGAAGGTTTGACAGCCAGTAATAAACCCTCTCCTTGATACCACAAATCCTCAGGTCTTTCACAGGCTTTGCAGAATCAGGGAGCCCATGCAGCATAAGTTTAAAGAGGCATGAGATTCTGAGTCCTCTGGGTCACTAAGGATGACATTGTCAGGAACTACCTCCTCCCAGCCACTCACAACTCATTGGGTTTCTGGGGACTGAAAACTATCCCTTGAAGACTGCTGTATGTTATCCTACATATCCATGCTGACACAATCCTCCTCCTCTTCCCCCTGTGTGTTTGGTAGCCTTGCAGGAATGGTATCTGCATAAAGGGGACCTTGAGAGGAAAGGAAGTCCTCCTCTTCCTCCCGCTGTTCTGCCTCAAGTACCCTGTCCATGATGCCATAAAGCGTGTGCTCCAGCAGGAAGAGTAGAGGGACAGTGTCACTGATGCATGCATTGTCGCTGCTCGCCATCCTTGTGGCCTCCTCAAGTGGTGACAGGACAGTGCATGCATCTTTTATCAGTAGCCACTGGCATGGTAAAAAGAAGCCAAGCTCTCCTGAGCCTGTCCTTGTGCCATACTCACACGGGTACTCATTGATGACCCTCTGATGCATGTGTAGCCGCTGCAGCATTGCCAATGTTGAGTTCCACCTGGTGAGCATGTCACAAATGAGGCGGTTGGTGGGCAGGTTGAATTCCCATTGAATGTCAGCCAGCTGAGCACTGGCATTGTATGACAGTCAGAAATGGCCACAGACTTCTCTGGCCTGCCTTAGAAGATCTTGTAAGCCTGGGTATCTGTTCAAGAAATGCTGCACCACCAAATTCAGGACGTGTGCCAGGCATGGAACATGTGTCAAGTGTCCCTGTCAGAGGGTGGAGAGAAGGTTGATGCCATTGTCACATACAACTATTCCTGGCTCAAGATGCCATGGCGTCGACCACTTCTGAGCCTACCCCTGCAGAGCTGACAGAATTTTTGCCCCAGTGTGGCTCTTGTCCCCTAGACAGACAAACTAAAGCACTGCATGGCATCTTTTAGCCTGACTGCTTGCATAGCCCCATGAACGCTTAGGGAGCACTGCTGGTTCAGAGAACAATTCAGCAGAAGAGGCCATAGAGGAAGAAGAATAGAAGGGGGTGGAGCATACAGAAGTGGCAGAATCACCACCAGCTTTTTGAAGTGGTGGTGGAAAAAGCTCCAGCACTGAACCCTGTCCTGCACCCTTGTTAGATGCCAGCAGAGTTACCCAGTGCGCCGTGAAGGAAATGTAACGTCCCTGACCATGCCTGCTGGACCATGAATCAGCAGTAATGTGAACCTTGCTGATGACCGCTCTGTCCAACGAGGCCAAAACATTGCCTTCCACATGACAGTGGAGAGCTGGAATGACCTTAAGTGAAAAGAAATTTCTTTTTGGAACCTGCCACTGTGGTATAGTACATTCCACAAATTCATGAAAGGGGGCAGACTCTACCAGGTGAAAAGACAGCAGTTGTAGTGCTAGCAATTTTGCAAATCTAGCATTTAGACACTGAGCATGTGGATGGCTGGGACAGTATTTTTTTTATGGTACAGCAACTGGGGTAGCAAAATTTGCCTGCTTAAATCAAGGTGGTGTGCTACTTGCAGATTGACTGTACTTGTGGCACCCATTGCTATACCATCATTCCTCTCAGTGAAGATTTTTGAGAAGCCTTGAGGTATAGTAGGGGTAGAGATCCCAGATGAGGAGCAAGGAGAAGTCTGCATTTTTTTTTATGATGTCGGTCTTTCAGGTGCTGTTGCCAATGGACTGCATGGCAGGTCATCATATGTCTTGTCAATCATGTGGTGCCAAAGCGGTTGGTGTTCTAGCCAACAGATCAATGTCTTGATCCACTTCAGACAGAGATTGCAAACAACAATGCTGAGATCTACTGCACATGTGTTGAAAAAAGCCCACACCAATGAACTTTTGTAAGTCAGCGGGGAGTCAGCAGCTGCCTGCACCTGTGGAGCTCTGCGGTGTGATGCAATAGGGTGGCTGCCCATAAGCTGGCCCCTGGAGGACATCCTGCCTCGTTGGAGTTGTGCCTCTTCCTCACTTTCCTCCTCCGTTCTCTCAGGCAGCCAAGTACAGTCAGTGACCTCATCATCCCCTCCCTCCTCGTCATTGGAGCAAACTTGGCAGTATGCGGCAGCTGGGGGAACATGACATCGTTTCTTGCCCTTTTGTGGCACTCCCTCTCTCTAGGCCACGTTACTCCCTTCCTCAAACTGGAAACCAACATTGGAGCATTCAAATTGCTGCGCATCCTCCAGCAGCATGTAACCAACATTGTGATCAAATAATTCTGGTGACTCCTCCATGCATGATGGTGGGGCTATGGAAGGAGTAGCTGTGGACAATGAGCCAGTGGAATAGGCCGCTTTGGCAGCTGCAGTGGAAGCCAAACTAGTATGAGCCTGGGTGACAGAGGATAAGGAGGCTGAGATTGGCTTAGTTATCCACTCTACCAACTCTTAAAACAAAAACAAGGAGAGGGGCGCCTCTGTGTATGTATCATAAAATCAATTTATTAAAACAGCAATATCCACTCACATTAAGACAAGAAGATTAGCGCTCTGGTTTGTTAGCTGCGCTGGAGAGATGCAGTAGGACTACAGGTCACAGCAGTTACTGTAAGGCTGGCTCCACATAGAATCCAAAGGGAGAGGGGTGGGATGGCTCAGCACGGTGCAGTCTCCTTCAGCAATCCAGTCTAATTCATATCCTGGTCAGATGGGGACGGATGATGTCCATTATACAAGGATATGGGTTCCAAAAGAAGGGGTGAAATGCCAGAGCTGCTGGCTTGCCGCGCTGTGGCTCTACAGATAGTGGTTGTGCCTCGGTAATGTGGAAAAATGACAGGGCTGTGTGTAGAATCAAAACGAGGCTTGGAGAGCAAAACAGCACGGTGCCCGGCAATGACGTCACACGTATGCGACGCATTTCAGAATCGGCTAGCCATTGGTGGATGAATGACCGCATTCCTTTCTCAAGCATGGGATGGGTAGGGCACATTAAGCATTTTATAGTCTAATAGGGGACGGAGCTGGGACGTCCATAGTAAAAACAAGGGAGCAATATTTATGGCAAAGAGAACGTTAACGGACATAATAAACCAGAACAAAACTTTTTTTTTTAAAAAACACACAGTGGTCTAAAACAAAGTACACTCTGAGGAATTATTATGAAGAATAGGTAAATAATGCAAAAGAAATTATTTAAAAACAAAACAGAAGCAGCCACAGTAAACAATTAATGAAATATGATTAGGCAGCAAGCGGGATGAAGACTGTAAGACCGCAAATGAAATGAACAGTGCCATTCATCAACAATGAGATATGGATAAATCTCATCGCCAAAAGTGGGCTACATAACTATCAAAGGTGCAATAATGAATTTCATATTAAATAATACAGAATAAATAAGGGAAATTCATGTGCAAATAAATAAAGCTGAGATTTTAATTTTTGATTTTCAATTAATTGGATAAATAAAGTACAACTCATTCTTGTAAATATATAAATAAATAAATGGATAAAAATTACTAGAAATTTGGAAAAAGGATAATTAGATAAATAGGTATATAAAAAAAAAAAAAAAACACAATAGGGAAAATAAAGGGGGGGGGGATAATCAAAATCAGATAGGGGGGAGGGTCTAAAATGTGATCTATAGGGTTAGGCAATACTTACTGAATGAGCGAACGAACCCACCACCCCCATAAATAAAAAGGGAAATAAATATAAAGAAACCTGCAGTAAAAGATAATAACAAAAAAATATATATAAATGGATAATACCATAGAAAATAAAAGCATAAAAGCTCCCAGTCTTAAAAACAAGATTGCCCCGAGCAAACTTCCAACTGATATACCTACCCCCAATCCCACCACTCTTATACCATTAGTTGGCATGTATCAGTGCAAAAAGCCCGCTGTAAGACTTGTTCGTTTGTTGAACATGGTAAAAAATCTTTCCACTCTAAAGGCAGGACTTATACATTAGACCATTTCTATAACTGCTCATCCAACTTTGTCGTGTATGGCGTTATGTGCCCCTGTGGGTTGATCTATGTTGGGCAAACCATCTGCCCCCTAAGGGCGGAAAGGACAAGCACAGTGTCCCTCGGCACTTTGCCGAGTACCACAAAAAATCTACTGTTGGTCTCTCGGTTTGGGTCATCGAGCAAATTCGGAAATCGATGTACGAAGCTGAACGTTTTAAAAAGTTGTGCGCAAGAGAGACTTTTTGGATATATTGTCTTGACGTACTCTCGCTTGGCGGCCTCAATGAAGGGATAGAGATATCCACTATTTTATAATTACTCTCTACAATAATTGTGTGAGTTGATATATCTTTTAAATGTGTATATACCGTATATACTCGAGTATAAGTCGAATTTTTCAGCTCATTTTTTTGTGCTGAAAGTGCCCCCCTGGACTTATACTCGAGTCAAGCACTTTTCTGCAGCAAAAAAATTCATTTTCCAAACCGAATTTGGGGCCCCATATCTCAGGGCCACTTGGTGCTAGGAACCCAAAATATGGTGTGCAAACCCAGTGGAACTGGTGCCACAACATATCCAAAGCTGGGGTTTCTAGCACCACGTGGCCCCAAGATACTGGGCCCCAAAGCCAGTTCGGAAAATGTCATTCTCTGCTGCAGAAAAGTGCTTGACATTTTCTGAACTGATTTTGGGGCCCTGTATCTCAAGGCCACTTGGTACTAGAAACCCCAGCTTTGAAAATTTTATGGTGCTAGTTCCACTGGGTTTGCACACCAAATTTAGGGTTCTTAGCACTAAATGGCCCCGAGATACGGGGCCCCAAATTCGGTCAACTGTGTCCATCTGCAGCAATGTCATTTTGGGACCCTTTGGGTTCAGAGACCCCAAATTTTGGCTGCAGCTAGGGGGCATCTAGGAACCCTTAACTGCCGAGTTTGAAGTTCAGGGGACCTATGGCTGCAAATGGGCACAGTGAGGCTGCAAATGGGCATTGTTGACCCTCTTTTCCACTTACAGTAGCTGTGCATTTCTCACCCTCGTCTTATACTCGGGTCAATACGTTTTTCCCATTTTTTTGTGGTAAATTAGGGCCTCGACTTATACTCGGATCGACTTATACTCGAATATATATATATATATATATATATATATATATATATATATATATATATATATATACATACACATACTTTTATTTTTTATGGTATTATCCATTTATATATTTTTTTTATTATCTTTTACTGCAGGTTTCTTTATACTTATTTCCCTTTTTATATATGGGGGTGGTGGGTTCGTTCGCTCATTCAGTAAGTATTGCCTAACCCTATAGATAACATCTTAGCCCCTCCACCCTATCTGATTTTGATTATCCCCCCCCCCCCTTTATTTTCCCTATTGTGTTTTTTTTTTTTTTTTTATACATATACCTATTCATCTAATTACCCTTTTTTCAAATTTCTAGTAATTTTTATCCATTTATTTATTTATATATTTACAAGAATGAGTTGTATTTTATTTATCCAATTAATTGAAAATCAAAATTAAAATCTCAGCTTTATTTGCACATGAATTTCCTTTATTTATTCTGTATTATTTAATATGAAATTCATTATTGCACCTTTGATAGTTATGTAGCCCACTTTTGGCGATGAGATTTATCCATATCTCATTGTTGATGAATGGCGCTGTTCATTTCATTTGCGGTCTTATGCCCCGTACACACGGTCGGACATTGATCGGACATTCCGACAACAAAATCCTAGGATTTTTTCCGACGGATGTTGGCTCAAACTTGTCTTGCATACACACGGTCACACAAAGTTGTCGGAAAATCCGATCGTTCTAAACGCGGTGACGTAAAACACGTACGTCGGGACTATAAACGGGGCAGTAGCCAATAGCTTTCATATCTTTATTTATTCTGAGCATGCGTGGCACTTTGTGCGTCGGATTTGTGTACACACGATCGGAAATTCCGACAACGGATTTTGTTGTCGGAAAATTTTATAGCCTGCTCTCAAACATTGTGTGTCGGAAAATCCGATGGAAAATGTGTGATGGAGCCTACACACGGTCAGAATTTCCGACAACAAGGTCCTATCACACATTTTCTGTCGGAAAATCCGACCGTGTGTACGGGGCATTACAGTCATCATCCTGCTTGCTGCCTAATCATATTTCATTAATTGTTTACTGTGGCCGCTTCTGTTTTGTTTTTAAATAATTTCTTTTGCATTATTTACCTATTCTTCATAATAATTCCTCAGAGTGTACTTTGCTTTAGACCACTGTGTGTTTTTAAAAAAAAAGTTTTGTTCTGGTTTATTATGACCGTTAACGTTCTCTTTGCCATAAATATTGCTCCCTTGTTTTTACTATGGATATCCCGGCCCCGCCCCCTATTAGACTATAAAATGCCTAATGTGTCCTACACATCCCATGCTTGAGAAAGGAATGCGACCATTCCTCCACCAATAGCTAGCCGATTATGGAACGCGGCGCATACGTGTAACGTCATTGCCGGGCATCGTGCTGTTTTGCACCCCAAGCCTCGTTTTTATTCTACACACAGCCGTGTCATTTTTCCACATTACCGAGGCACAACCACTATCTGTAGAGCCGCAGCGCGGCAAGCCAGCAGCTCTGGCATCTCACCCCTTCTTTTGGAACCCATATCCTTTTATAATGGACACCATCCATCCCCATCTGACCAGGATATGAATTAGACTGGATTGCTGAAGGAGACTGCACCGTGCTGAGCCATCCCACCCCTCTCCCTCTGGATTCTATGTGGAGCCAGCCTTACAGGAACTGCTGTGACCTGTAGTCCTACTGCATCTCTCCAGCCCAGCTAACAGACCAGAACGCTACACTTCTTGCCTTAATGTGAGTGGATATTGCTGTTTTAATAAATTGATTTTATGATACATACTCAGAGGCGCCCCCTCCTTGTTTTTGTTTTAGCTTACTCGAACCCGCTTTTGGCTCCTTTGGTAGCTGCCCTGACTGACCCTTGCTATATCTATCCCAGTACGCATACATACATCCTACTAATTTTGCCTTTGGACTATTGAGTTCTATACCGAGGTATCTGTGCATTGCGCCTTTTGACTTGTTTTATTCTCTACCAACTCTTCTGCATTTTTGGCTCAATAACAGGGCCAGCAATGGAAAAAAGGACAAGCCCCGCCTGCAGAGGATGCACCATGTCCACGACCACCACTTTTCATTGTAGACACAGAGGCTGCTTGCCCTCTATTAGTGGACTGTGAGCATCTGCCTCTCCTTGTTGGCCTTCCAGACATGATGGGGATTTTTTGGGGCTTTTTTTTTTGCTTGGTGCACTATAAACCATTTTATTATTGTTTATTATTGTTTTTAATTTTTTGGTGGGGATTTTTATAACTCTTTATTACAGAATGTGGGAAGGGAATATGGTGCTTGGATACAATACTTTTGTGCTTGGTGCACTATAAACCATTTTATTATATTTTTTTTTTTAATAAAATATTGATGTAGCAACTGTGGAGAATTTTTTTTACTGCTACTGCAAAAAAAACTAAAATAAAATAAATGTAAAAAAAAATAAGTAAGGCCAAAAAAATAAAAAGGGAACCACTGTTGATGCAGAAAGAGAAACACCTGCGACGCAGAAGGGGGGACAGCAATTATGCCCTAAATTCTTAGTGCTGCTATGCCACTGAAAAAAAAATCAAAGGTATACCACTGCTGTGCTGACGCAGAAGGAATAACACCTGCAACAGAGAAGGGGGAGTGCTAATAATGCAGCAACAGAACCTAATACTGCAAAAAAAAAAAAAAAATGGGATTAGTGGTAACACACCGACACTTCAGTAGCACCACAACACTGTGTTATTCACACTACACTGCACTGTAGTATATACACTGCACTATAATGTGTTATTCACACCGCAGTACACTGTATTATATACTCTGCACTACACTATATACTGTGCACTGCACTGTAATATATACGCTGAACTGCACTGTAGTATATACTGTGCACTGCACTATATACTGTGCACTGCACTGTAGTATATATTATGCCCTGCATGATATACTCTGCACTGCACTGTAGTATATACTGGGGATGGGCCGAATGGACCCCTGTTCGGTTCGCACCAGAACATCTGAACACAGCGAAAGTTCGGACCCGAATAGCAAACCCCATTAAAGTCAATGGGGCCCGAACGTCAAAAATCTAAAGTGCCCATTTTGAAGGCTTATATGTAAGTAATTGGGCATAAAATTCTTATAGGGGTCCGGGTCCTGCCCTGGGGGACATGTATCAATAAAAATAAAGTTTGTGGAAAACTTCATTTTTAAATGAGCAGTGATTTTTTGATTTTTAAAGTGAGAGCCTAAAAATGAAAAAATCCTACCAATATAGTGCCTGGGAGTCCCCTTAGTCTACCTGTAAACTGGCAGATCTGTACCATGTCTAGAATCTGCTGCAGCAATAATTGCATTTATAAAGCCTCAAAAAATGAAATTTTCCCTTCAAGCTGCCTTTATTTTGCCCAGCAAAAGATGGGGAGCCAGTGTGTATGATGAGGCCACAATGTAGTGCACTGGGAACAAGATTAGAGATTTTTTTTGGATACATTCTGGTGTCACTTTGACTTTGTATAGAAGTAACGGGGGCGTAAAAATTGGTCTTTGGGTGTCATGGCGCCTTCCCATCGTAACCCTATAGAGGTAATCTTGATGAAAGCAAGAATTGTCCTTGCTGTAAAAATTACAATGATATGCACCTGTCAAACAGGTGCAGAAAAATTGGTCTTTGGGTGTTAATTATGCCCATGAAACCGATACCAAAAACATTCTTCCAGGTGAAATGATTGAACACCCTCAAATCTAGGCAGCCTCAAAGTCCTGCAGAGATTCCACGTCCCAAAAAGACTTAATCAGTGATATCTGCATCAGGGGCTTCATAGCTGGTAATCCAGGACTGATTCATTTTTATAAAGTCAAAAGGTCCACTGAGTCTGTGGACAGATGCGTTCTATGATCAGTAACGAAACCTCCTGCAGCACTGAATGTCCGTTCTGAAAGCACGAAAGCTCTGGCCAGTGGTCTATTCTCATGACCCAGTAAGTCAGTGAAGCATCAGCTGGAAAGCTCTCCATCTGTGTTTTGGACTTGAGGTAATCGTCCACCGTGTGATGCAGACCCTGCCAATGGGATGTGGAAGCTGACAGTCCTTCCCAAATGCCTCACTTAGGCGGACGCCTTCTCCAACGCTCCTCTCTTGACCAACAGAAGACTCAAAACAACGTTTTACATGACACTGTCACCTATTGGAGTCAGGAAAAACGTTCAATAAAATCCTCTTTAATGTGTCTTCAAGAGATTTTATCTTCTGCACTCTCTGTGGGGACGGGATGAGTTCTGAGATCTTCCCCTTATAACAGTGGTCAAGAAGGGTTGCCAACCAGTAATCATCCTTCTTCTTTATGCCACGAATTCTTGGGTCCTTTCGTAGGCTTTGAAGCATGAGGTTGCCCATGTGCCTTAAAAGCCGACTCCTTGGGGTCACTCAGGATGACAGCATCTGGAACTTCATCCTCCCAGCCACATACTACTCTCAAGGGTCCTGGGGTTGGAAAGCCATCGCTTACAGTTTGACGCATGTCTTCTTCTTCTTTCGAAGCCTATAAAAGTGTCAGAATCCTCATCCTCCTCCCCTCTCTCCTTCTGTGTGTTCTGTGACATAGGAATGATGGTTTCTGGATAAAGTGGGCCTTGAGAGGAAAGAAAGTCCACCTCTTCCTCCTGCTGCTCTGCCTCCAGTGCCCTGTCCATAGTGCCACGCAGAGTCTGCTCCAGCAGGAACACAACAGGGATTGTGTCACTGATGCATGCACTGTCACGGCTCACCATCCTTGTGGCCTCCTTAAATGGTGACAATACAGTGCATGCATTCCTAATGATCAGCCATTGGCATTGAGAAGAAAAGCAGAGGCGGCCTGAGCCTGTCGTTGTGCCGTATTCTCACAGGTACTCGTTGATGGCCCTCTACTGCATGTGTAGTTGCTGCAGCATTGACAAAGTTGAGTTCCACCTGGTGGGCATGTCACAAATCAGGCAGTTTACAGGCAGGTGGATTTCACGCTGAATTTCAGCCAACCGAGCACTGGCTCTGTATGACTGCCTGAAATGGCTACAGACTCTTCTGGCCAGCTTTAGCACATCTTGCAACCCTGAGTACATATTTAGGAAATGCTGCACCACCAAATTGAGGACATGTGCCAGGCATGGCACATGTGCCTCCTTTCCTGGCTCCAGCTGGTGTGGTGTGAACCACTTCTGGGGCTGTCCCTGCAGAACTGCAAGAATCCCTGCTCCGGTGTGGTTCCTGTCCCCTAAACACACCAGCTGAAGCACTGCATGGCACGCCTGACTCTGGGAATAGCCCTTTGAACGCTTAGGGGGTACCTGATGTTCATAGGACAATTCTATAGAGGAGGGCATGGAGGTGGCGGAGGAGGAGGAGGGGGTAGAGCTCACAGGTTTGGCATCATCATCACCAACCGTATGGAGACGTGGGGGCACAACAAGCTGCAGCACCGAGCCCTGTCCTGCATCCTTTCGAGTTGCAAGCAGCGTTACCCAGGGTGCTGTGAACAAAATATATTGTCCCTCTCCATGCTTGCTGGACCACGTGTCAGCAGTAAGGTGGATTTTACGGCTGACTGCCTTGCCCAACGATGTCAAAACATTCCCTTCTACGTGGTAGAGAGATGGAACAGTCTTACGTGAGAAGTAGTAGTGACTGGGAACCTGCCATTGTGGTACAGCACATTGTGTGAATTCACGGAAGGAGACAGAATCCATCATGCTGAAAGGCAGAAGTTGGAGAGCCAACAGCTTTGACAAGCTTGCATTTAGATGCTGGGCATGTGGGAGGCATGGACTGTATTTTCTTTTCCGCTGCAGCAGATGGGGCAGAGAAATTTGCCAGGCTACAGTCTACAGCTGGTGGTGTGCTGCTGGCAGATGTTCTGCTAAGATCTAGGACACCCTGTGCTATACCATAATCCCTGTCAGTGGAGGTTGCTGAGAGGTAATGACTCAGTATAGCAGGGGCAGACTGAAGTGGGTAAGGAGGAAGAGGAGGGAAAGATTTCTGCCCCTTTTGTGTGGCTTTTAGGTGCTCTTGCCAACGTTCTAAGTGGTTGGACGTTAAATGCCTTGTTTGTGGTACCCAAATGGTTGGTGTTTTTGCCATGTTTGATGTGCCTGAAACACAGTTTGCAGATAGCAACAGTGTGGTCTGCTGCAGATGTGCTGAAAAAGGCCCAGACAGCTGCGCTTTGGGAAGTGGGCCAGGAGATAACAGCTGCAGAATGTGATGAAATAGGGTGGCTGCTCTCTACTCTTTCTTGATGTCGGCCTCCTTGGGGTTGTGCTGCCTCACCTTCAGTTTCCTCCCCTGCTCTATCTGGCACCCAATATCAGTGACCTCATCATCATCATCTCCATCTCCTCCATCTTCATCATTACCACTAGAGACAACTTGGCAATATGCTGTGGCTTGGGGAACATGAATGCCAGTTTGTCTACCAGTGTTCCTCCCTCTCTCTAGGCTCATGTTCCTGTCATCCTCAACCTCAGAACCAACATCTGAATCCAGTAATGGCTGGGCATCATCAAGGAGAAAGTTTGAAACAAGGAAAGATGTGTTGGGACTTTGTATGAGACCATGACCATCCAGTACACAGGTCTCCATCCCTATGTGCATGAGAAAAAAAAGGGGGAATCAAGGGGAGACGGGGCAATTGGGACTTTATATGAAACACAACACTAGGGCAAGCTGAGTCATCAAGTATAGATAAGATAAATTTATTGATACCTCATGAAAACAGAGTGCAATAGATGATATTCACATAAAATTAATAAGTATGGTACAGAGTAAATAAAACATGATGATTAAATCATATTATAGTAACATGGTAATGTCTTAAACACTGTAGCACAAGATAGATGGTAGTAGCATCAACATTACACCCAACATGTGTATACATATTCAATTGTATTAAAATAAAATTGATGACTTAGACACTGAAATGCCCATGGTAGATGCATGATTGCTGTGACATGTCATCAATTGTAAATTCTCAACGTGTTTCGTGGAAGTTTGTCCACTCATCAGGAGCAGCTATCTGGAAGTATCTAGAATATAATGTAAAATAGTAATTAATGGTAATTAATTACAACAGGAAGAGAGGGAGCAGAAACTCTGGTCCTAGCACTCTTACCTATGGGTACGTAGTAAGACATATATATATATAATGATGTTCATGGTGGTAGGAGATAATAGGGGGTGAATATAGCATCCCCACGGGAGCTGAGGAGGTAACCAAGTGGCGGCAGGGCGGGGCAAATCAGGATGCACATAGAAGGATAGAGTGGCAAGGGAGTCCCCCTTTTCCAACATTGTAGTGTAGAATACGAATCCAAAGGTAGCTGTAATATATAATTTGAATAGGTGTATAGTGGAAAGCAAAATGGGTATTGTATTGGAAGACCACAAAATGGAGGATAAAGTGTAGGAATAAGGTAAGGGGACAGTGGAAAAGGCATAAAAAAGAAACCAGGCAAGTGGTTGCAAAAGAAAGCAGTGCGACAAGAGAGGCAATAGGAGAAAAAGGACAGCCCACCAAAACCACCAATAGACAGGGGTGAAGAGAAAGTGCATATCATGGGGGGTATAAGAAAACAAGTGGAGTGGGGATAGTAGTGCCATGGTGCAAAGAAAAAGAGGTCCATGGTTACCTGGAAGTGCAGAGTACCAGCCGGCCAGCCAGCAAGGTACCGCCAACGTCATGCTGGGTTGTGCTAGGAAGGAGGAAAGGAAAGCAACCCCATACAGGTGGCTAGCGCCTATATCGGTAACCTCCGTCTCCGTCAATTTGCACGCCAGGTGAAACAAACATCACGTCAGCACGTGGCGTCAACGTGACATCTGACGTGCCAGCGTGTGGGGCGTGGCGTCAAAGCGCAGCAGAAACGGGCCCCTAGTCCCGTAACCAAAGAATCGTAGGGATCGGGGGACAGCAACGGTGCGCGTCGCAGCTCCCGGGAATGGATAAGATCCACTCCCAGGTGTAAACCTAACAACCATAGATAAAATAGAACAAAGATCTCCCAAAATAGCAAATAGCATGTAAGGGCACTTGATGCAGGACAACAGCAATCATGAAGTAGGTAAAATAAATAGTGTGTATTTCCATCCCTATATCATTTGAAACAAGGAAAGATCTGTTGGGACTTTGTATGAGACCATGACCATCCAGTACACAGGTCTCCATCCCTATGTACATGAGAAAAAAAAATAAGGTATCAATAAATTTATCTTATTTATACTTGATGACTCAGCTTGCCCTAGTGTTGTGTTTCATATAAAGTCCCAATTGCCCTGTCTCCCCTTGATTCCCCCTTTTTTTTCTCATCAAGGAGAAAGTGGCTGACGCTGTGGTCAAATTACTCTGCTGACTCCTCAATGGCTGATGTTGGGGCTATGACAGGAATAGATGTGGACAAGGAGGCAGGTTTATCCACTCTGGCAACTGCACTTGTCTCTGCTTGCATGACAGAGTATGAGGAGGATGAGGAAGGTTTAGTAAGCCAGTCCACCACCTCCTCTGCATGCTGTGGCTGGATAGCATGGGCAAACTCACTAAACAGAGGAAATAAGGCCCTACCGGAGGACTGACCACCATGTCCACCTTTGCCTGTGGACACATTTGTTGCCTCCTTACAGTGCCAATGGAATGCCTGCCTCTCCTTGTTGTTCTCCCAGACATTATTGGGAGGGAGGGGGCAGTGCTTATAAGCAAATGTAAAGAAGAAATTGAAATCTGTACGTAGATGCACTTTAATTTGAGTACTTACACTACACAGACGCACTCCACAGATACACTATAATATACTGCAATATAATGCGCCAAACACACAGTGACGCACAGAACTATATGGCGTTAAACTGGCAGTAACACACACAATAGTAAATGATGTTAAACTGGCAGTAATGCACAAAACTATATAGCGTTAAACCCGCAGTAACACAAACAGAACTATTTGGCGTTAAACTGGCAGTAACGCACACAAAAGTAAATGGTGTTAAACTGTCAGTAACACACACAGAATTAATTGGCGTTAAACTGGCAGTAACACACAAAACTATATGGTGTTAAACTGGCAGTAACGCATACAGAACTATATGGCGTTAAACTGGCAGTAACGCACACAGAACTATATGGCGTTAAACTGGCAGTAACACACACAGAGGTAAATGGCGTTAAACTGGCAGTAACAAACAAAACTATATGGCGTTAAACTGGCAGTAACGCACACAAAACTATATGGTGTTAAACTTGCAGAAACACACAGAACTATATGGCGTTAAACTGGCAGTAACGCACACAAAACTATATGGCGTTAAACTCGCAGTAACACACAGCACTATATGGCATTAAACTGGCAGTAACGCACACAGAACTATACAGCGTTAAACTGGCAGTAACACACATAAAACTATATGGCATTAAACTGGCAGTAACGCACACAGAAGTAAATGGCGTTAAACTGGCAGTATTGCAATAAAATAGATGGTGTTCAACCGTCACTACACTGACGCTATCTGAACTGTCCCTACTCTAGCTATACAGTATTGTAAAGATTACTGACACGGTCTCACTACACTACACTGATACTATGTGAGCTGTCCCTACTCTACACTAATGTATGTATGAATGACACGGTCTCTCTACACAGTACAGTGAAACTATCTGAGCTGTCCCTTCTCTAGCTGCACACTATGCAAAGCTGAATGATGGTCCTCCTCACTACACTCACACTATCCATAGACTGACACTAAACTAATATTCTACACTGACAATTGAAGCAAAATAGCACAGTATAGCACACTAACTAAATAATAGCACTGAACAGAGACATGTTCTATCTCTCTCCACGCCAAAATCACACTGAAAATGGCTGCCATTGAAAGAATACTTTTATGCTGTGAGGCGGGAATGAGCCATGATTGGATAAAGTCATGATGACAGTGTCCAATCATGACTCAGTGCTCTGTGCCCTGATCCAATCAGGGCTTGCAATGCACTGTTCAGCACCGCAATGCATTATGGTCGGTTCCGAACATGCTCGGGCCAAACCGTTCGCCCATCCCTAGTATATACACTCTGCACTGCACTGTAGTATATACTATTCACTGTAGTATATATTCTGAACTGCAGTATATACACTCTGCACTGCACTGTAGTATATGTGATGCACTGCACTATATACCCTGCACTGTACTATAGTATATACTATGCACTGCACAATATACTTTGCACTGCACTGTAGTATATACACTGCAGTATACACTCTGCACTGCACTGTAGTATATACTATGTACTACAGTATATACACTCTGCACTGCACTATATACTATGTACTGCATTATATACACTACACTGACTACACTGTAATATGTATTATACACTGCCTGCACTGTAATATATATACTACTCTGACTGCAATATAATATATATTCTACATTGACTTCACTGTAGTATATATTCTACATTGACTGCATTGTAGTATATATTCTACACCAGTGGTCATCAACCCTGTCCTTAGGCCCCACTAACAGGCCAGGCTTGCAAGATAACTGAAATACATCACAGGTGATATCATTTGTTGCTTAGTGATTGCAGTATTCTAGTTTGCATCTCCCCGAGGTAATACATAAAACCTGGCCTGTTAGTGGGCCCTGAGGACAGGGTTGATGACCACTGTTCTACACTGACTGCACTCTAATATATATACTACACTGACTGCACTATATTATACACTGCCTGCACTGTAATATATAGTCACACTGACTGTACTGTAATATATATATTACACTGACTGCACTGTGATGTATATATTCTACACTACCTGCACTGTAATATATATTCTACACTGACTGCGCTGTAGTATATATTCTACACTGCCTGCACTCAATTTATAATACTACACTGATACACAATCTATCCACTAACTAACCTGCCTACGCTATCTCCACTCCAACACCCTACATACGGCCGCCGTGTAAGCAGCCTTATATAGTGTGGGGCATGGACTTAGCCCCTGAGCCATGATTGGCCAAAGGCTTCCTGCCTTTAGCCAATCGTGTCTCTCACAGCTCATTGTGCTGTGATTGGCCAAAGCATGCAGGTCAGGTGCATGTTTTGGCCAATCAGCAGCCGTCAATGCACTGCAATCTCGCAGTGCATTATGGAGCACTCCTCGGCAGGTCAACTTGCTGCCAGCGCCCCATATGTTTGTTTGTTCTATGAACAAACAAACTCCCGATGTTCGAGTCAAACTTACATTTGATTTAAACATCGGGACCATCCTTAAAGACAAGCAAAGAGTCACATATATAGCTAAAAGGCATATACAGTACATGTGTGGTATGTCCGGAAAGTATCCAGCAATGTAATATGGAAAATAGAGACATTTATTGATGAAGATACATGATATAAGAAACATTGTACATACGACAATGACACCTCAGTTCCCTGCAAAGTAGGCACCTTTGGATCTCACACAGTTCTCCCAGCATCTCTTCCACTCTTCAAAACTTGCTTCAAAATTTCTTGTTATGCCCCGTACACATGATTGGATTTTCCGACAACAAAACCGTGTATTTTTTTCTGAAGGATGTTGGCTCAAACTTGTCTTGCATACACGGTCACACAAATGTTGGCCCAAAATTACGAATGTGAGAACGCGATGACGTAAAAGACGTACGACGAGCCAAGAAAAAGGAAGTTCAATAGCCAGTGCGGCTCCTTCTGCTTGATTACGAGCATGCGTGAACTTTTGTGCGACGGACCTGTGTACACACAATCGGACTTTCCAACAACAAGTTTTGTTGGCGGAAAATTTGAGAACCTTGTGTGCGGAAATTCCGACAGCAAATGTTCGATGGAGCATACACATGGTCGGACTTTCCGACAACAAGCTCACATCGAACATTTCCCGTCGGAAAGTTCAAACGTGTGTACGTGGCATTAGGTTTTCCTCAGCTTCTAATTGTCATACTGTCAGTCGCTGATCTTTGTTGATTGCAGCCTGTACACGTTCAACATTCTCAGGTGTTCTGCTTATTTGATAACGTGGATCAATTGGAACAGATTCTTGACCATATTTGTGCCACATGTTTAATTGTGCTGCACTCATTGCATCATCTCCGTTCTCATTATATTAACAATGGCTGGACTTTTTCCAGACAGACCTTGTATAAGCTGTTTTCCCTGCCAAATAATTTGCAGTGCAGTTGGTCTTGTTTTGCTCACCTTGCTCTTCTTCTTTGATGTACAGAGAACTGTAGGAGAATTGCATAAAAACTTTGACTGGTACCACAGCTAATGTGTTTCAAGCATGCACGTTTGTCAAAGCTCAGAAGCTCTACATCAGAAGGGGTTCGTCCCATGATGAAAAGTATTTATGTATTAGCACACTAATCACAAATCCAAAGAGAAATTGATTCAGTGCTTTTTTAAAGACAGTGGATACAGATATGCAAATCCTTTCTTATGCTTCAGCAGACAACGGTGTACCCACAACCCGCACATTAAGGCTGCGTTCACACGGGTGTGCTGCAGTTTGGGTGCAGCGTGATTGTATGCACATTTTACACATGGTATTATGTGGGATCACATTTACTTCTATTAGACCCTGCATACTGCATCTTTGATATGCTTTCAGAAAATGCACAACCTAATGCAGCGTACACACGAGCGGACTTTTCGACTGGACTGGACCGATGAACAGAGTCCGGCGGACAATCCGATCGTGTGTGGGCTTCATCGGACCTTCAGCGGACTTTTCCAGTCGAAAATCTGACGGACTTTAGATTTGGAACATGCTTCAAATCTTTACATCGTAACTCCGCCGGACCCAGAAATCCGCTCGTCTGTATGCTAGTCCGATGGACAAAATCTGATGCTAGGGCAGCATTGGCTACTGGCTATCAACTTCCTTATTTTAGTCCGGTGTACGTCATCACGTACGAATCCGTCGGACTTTGGTGTGATCGTGTGTAGGCAAGTCCGTTCGTTAAAAAGTCAGTTGGAAGTCCATCAAAAGTCCGTTTAAAGTCCGCCGGAAAGTCTGTCGGACCAGTCCGGTTGAAAAGTCCACCCGTGTGGACATGGCATAATAGAAGTCAATGGGATAACACCTAAAGTTGAGCATACAATTGCACTGCACCTAAACTGCAGTGCACCGGTGTGTACCCAGCCTTAAGCAAAGCAACAGAGTGAATGACCCCTAAGAGTACTAAGATGAAGAGTAGTATAATGGTGCCAGAAGAGATACATTTATTTTGCTGTTGAAAGTAAAAAAATGAAGACATGGGAAACATTCCCACTGGCCCCCCTTCCCATACCCCCATCCCTGAAACATTAGTCCTGGACAAGATAAAGATGCAGGCATTACATTGAAAGTAGTTCATTTAAAAAGCCAGGATATTACTTAGCTTGTACTGTATTGACATGGTGTGAGGTCAATTTCACCAGGCTAGGGTGGCGAAAAAATTACTTTTGAGATAGTGGATGCATAGGAAAACCCAGTACACACCAGCACCATACTGATTTTTAAAGTAGTTCCTTTTGTTTGGTCTTAAAGTGAACTCTAACTATTCTTAGTTAGAAAAGATGTGCATCTATTCCACTTTTTTGGACATTTTTGGACTGTTTCCTAGTGATTAGAAAACCAAGCAAATTTCAGTTTGTTGGATGTTTGTCGAACACATGGAACATTTTTTGAACATAGTACCCAAACTCCATTGAGGTCTATGGGAGATGAATCTTTGACATTTTCAAGGCCAGTTTGCAAGCTTTTGGTAAAAAAAAGCATGGGTAGCTTGGCACTGCCATGGGAGACATGTACACATATTTTTATAAATACCCTTTAGCAGGAAGCAAAAGGGCAACAGTAAAAGTACTTGTTAAAAAATAAAAATAATAAATATGTCCGCTAAATGACATTTGAATGATTGGGAGATCCAGAGTAACATCTCTGACCATACAAAAAACCCATGGTACTCGGAGCCTGACCATACTAAGATATATAGGTGGGTGCCACCCACAAATAAGGGGAGGATGTATTCACTATAAATACTGAACTTGAATACTGAACAAAAATAAAAAAGACACACGTTTAACCACCCAAAGGCTACCTCCTCATAATTTATTGAAACATGGTTAAAACAGCACCAAAAACATATATCCTCTACAGGAAGCCCACCCCCCCCCAAAAAAAAAAAAAATAATAATATTCCCACCACTACCACCTCTCTGTACACAAAGGTTCTATTATTCTATTATGGGTCCCAAAGGATAGCTGAAGCATGTGATGCATCAGGGGGTCCATCCCTGTGTCTACATGTTTCATTCTGCCCCCGGAACTGGGCTCTCTTCTTGTCACTGAGTTATATGTCGGTCAGAGCACAGGATCTCTTACCTTCTGCTTGTTGATAGGTAGTGCATCGCTCATGCCTTCAGGAACGTCATATTCTGGTTAGCAAAATCCATTGTGGTTTCAGTCATAGGACCGTATGTATTGAGATGTTGCACTGCATTCGCCCATTGTGGCTTTAAGGTCCAGAACTACCTCATACAGAACCTCTGGGTGCCACTGGGTCCCATGATATACACATACAGCGCTCACAAACAAGAACCCATAATAAGTGTAAACAAAAACATACAGTCCATATAAAACTAAAAAAGTGCTTCATAACTAATGTGCAAAGTCGCAGAGAATGCTTCCCATCTGGTGTGCAAAAAATGCAAAGAGAATGTTGCAGAAAAAAAAATATTCAGGCGTACCAAGACACCCCACATGTGTCCCCACTCACCAGATCACAATGACACCCAGATTTTCAGTCTGGGAGTCAATATAGGCTTATAGCGATATCCAGAGGATGTCACAGGATGACAGGTTCACTGATGAAAATAATGAAGGATAACGCGCTAAAGTGTGCTAGATGTGCCCCTAGTGTGACACAAAAAGTGTTATGCGTATATAAAACACATATAAAATGTATAAGAGTGTATACCACACTAAATTATTGTGAAATAAACTAAATAAACATAATTGCATAAAGCTGATAAATATATGTGTATAAGTAAACAGTACAAGTTGCACATGTACTATCAATCTAATAAAACCACATAATGCTTTGAGTTTATATCATAAGTGCAAACAGATACCAAAAAGTGCCATGTGCCAAACAAACTGCAAAGTGCTTAGTGCCACACAATTCATGTAGATAAAAGTCCTTATTGAACTACATAAATATAGCATATAAATAAAAGTCCTGCACACAAATAATGAAAGTGCTTATGCGTGATCTTCAATGGTGGTATATTCAAACATGCTTATATATCTCCACGTGCCACAGGTCATGCGATGACACAACACAAGACAAACCCTAATGTCAGGCCAAACTCCCCTAATCTTGTTACAATATAGGCTTCCATTTTGAAGCAGTATAGGCCCAAGTTTAGATCCTACCTTCGTTAGCACGATCGGCGTCTCCGATGCTCCTTCCTCCGCTCACAGATTGTACGTAAGACGCGCGCGTTACGATTTATACACACTGCGCATGCGTATAACTCCGCCCGCCCCTGACGTTCTTTCTATTCTATTCCCCGCCCCTTTTCGTTCGGCGCAGTGGAGGAAGAGCACATGGCGGATAGACAGCAGGATCATGCTAATTACAGCAACGAGGAGGAGGAGGAGGAGGAAAGGCCGGAGCCTGAAACGTCCCGATCCAGAAGGAGATTAAAGGACTCAAATATGTCCTTTGGGGAGATGTTGGAGATGGTGGACATCCTGAAGAAGGCCGACTATGATGGAAAGTATGGGCCTTACCCCAACTCCAATGTCCGAAAGGCCAAGATCATGGCGAAAGTGGTCAGGAGTCTGCACCGGAAATTCGGGGTACGACGATCGAAAGATCAGCTCAGGAAGCGGTGGTCGGACCTCAAATTACGAGAACATGAGCAGTACAGAAAGATCCGGAGAGTGCTGCAAAAAAGTAAGTAGTTGTGCTGTGTTCCTATTTTTTTTGTTTATTACGTTCGTGCTGCTCCATGTGCTTTTAGGAACTGTTGTACAGTTTAAAATGTCAACTTTCATGTTCATGGGCACATTATTCGTTCAAGTCACACATTTTTATTTCAGACGATAAAATACCATTGTTTAGGCCATATGCATTTGGCCACCATTTTGACGCCCTATACTTGTCTTCAAAGAATTGGGTTGTGTAGATGGCTTTGTTACTAGAATGAAATGCAAACTAGATTGTGTGTAAGGAGAGGACACTCAGCAGCTGTTTTCACATCTGGACACTGGAGCACTAGTGTGGGACCCCAGAACACCATTTTTATTAGGGGGGGCACACAGGTGCTCCATTGTATACTATAGGGGGGTCTCCATCTGTGAAGCTTGTACTAAACAGGTAAAGTATTGCAGCTTGACAAAGGACACTAAAAAAGCTACATCTTGGAACTCGGCTAAAATAGACAATTGTACCCCACTTCCAAGCAATGTTTCATCTTTATAGTTCTGACATTAAATATCTGTGTGCTAATTATACCATTTTTGTTTTACATAGGGGAGAAAAGACTCGGAGGACACCCCTCATCCGAGGAGACCAGAGCCCCCCCCCTCTGGAAGAAGGGGAAATCCCCCAAACACAAGATGAGCAGGAGGAGGAAGACGTGGTGGAACTAGTCACCACAACAGGTGAGTGTCTGCGACCACAGGCTCAGATAAGAGATGGATGGCGGCATTTTTTTGCAAACCTAATTTATTTTGGGTTTCCTCTCTTTTTAGGTGATCGTGAGGTTGTGGATGAAGATCCTTTCACATCCGAAAGTGCCCAGATCCTGATCGGGGAGATCATGGGGTGTAATTTACAATTGGAAAACATCAAGCAAAACATCAATGATGTTATTCCAAAATATAAAAACATCATTGATGTTTTGGGGCGAGTTTAAAACCCCTCCAAAATCACTTTCTTCTTTTGTGTGCTAAATGTTTTTGTGATTTTTCTCAAAGCCAAATTTGGAGGATGCACACAGTGTGCCAACATGTGCTATCTGCCATCACGGGAGATCAATGGACGCGTTTTGGGGGTGCAACCCCTTCCTCAATAATAAAGTAGCGGTGAGGAAGGGCTTGCTCCCCCAAAACATGTCCCTTGATCCCCCGTGATGGCAGATAGCACATGTTGACATTGTGAAATTTGTGTGCATCTTCCAAATTTGGCTTTTCCTGGGGTGACTTCACCCCATCTGAACGCTATATCAAACACAGTTCCTAAATACTCATGTCTGATATTGCCTTCAAGTTCTACCAAATGTGAACTTTGTAAGATCAAGATTTGTGTCTTTCTTGTGGGTTTTACACAGGCCTGTTTTCTATAAAATGCACATTTTGATTTTGGATAATGACACCACAAAAATTGGTATACAACAAACATGTCAAAAATGAAAACTCAAACCAACACGCCCTTCTTGAGTTCTCACCACTGCGCTCAATGCCAGACAGAGGGATGTTAACCCCCTATAAAGGATGTGAAAAAGAATGTGAAAAAAATGTGTGTAAAACAAATGTGTGAAAAAAAACTAATGGAGTGAATCCAAAGCTGCCACTTATTATATAAACAGCCACGGCTGTACGGCATCCACTATTAACAGTCAGTGAAGGACGGGACGTTGCGGTGCATCTCCGGACACCGGCTAAAGCTTTTGAAGGCGTTAGAGGAGCTGCGTCTTGGGCTTGCAGGTCAGCAGGAGATCCACACCAGCAAAGCATCAGTGAGAAGGGTGAGAACCCATCCAACCCTTTTCTTTGGGGTCCGCCGCGACCCTCTTTCCACAGTGGTGCTGGGCGTTTCACAGAGGAGGATTGAGTTGGAATTTGTTTTGCAGTGTCATTTTGGTTTGATTCAAGAGCTTTTTTTGTGAGTGCAATGATTGAAGATTTTTAAGTTTAATAAATTTTATATGTTTTACGGTATCACACTATGTTGAGTTTTTCTATGCATTGAGGTGACACTGGGAGAAATAAGGAATTCGGAGCTTACACCCTCAGCTGACCAACTATACACCCATGCTTTTTTGCCAAAACACGAGAGTGTGAGGCATTTTGAGTCGGTGAGTGTTGAATTCAAGGGGAGTGGAGTCACTGACACTAAGTGAATTGGTGGACTGTTTCCAGATATATCACATTTCCTGCACGGTGGTCTGTCTATGGATTTTTTATGGACTATACTACCTGGTCTCACCTTTGATTTCATTTGCAATTGAAATTGCTCTGTGTATGGCATACCTTCATATACACTGTTACAATTTTCACTGTTATATTGTATAATGAATAGTGCTTTTTCTGATATAGATTGCTTTAAGCATTAATTTCCCCCTTTTTTAGATAGATGCACTAGATCACTTTTGAGCATTGGATGGTTTAATCACTGTCATTTAGCGCCACTTATATTGATTCACAGGGGTCGCATTTGGGCTCTTGGAAACAATAGGAAGTTATACAACAAACATGTTGGTTTGTCAGAAAAACCTTTGGTAAATGCACATGTGATTGTGCAGGTATTAAAAAGATTGTTCATCAAGAATGTGTGGATTATTGTCTCAACACTACAATTGTAGTGTAATTGTTGTTTTATGAGAAAATGGGGGTTATTTCCTAAGGGCAAATCCACTTTGCACTACAAGTGCAGTTTCAGTGCAGTTGCAAGTGCACTTGTAGTGAAAAGTGTCTTTGCATTTAGTAAATAACAGCCAACAGTGCTTTGTATAAGGTTACACAATCACGACATTTTCTGCACTCCACACATTTCTGTCAGGGTCAGCTCAAACAAACACAAGCAGTAAATGTCCACAAAGAAGAGCCTGGGGGGAGATGCCTGTCGAGAACTTGAGGTCCTGCAGGCTTCTCCCTGTGGCCAAATACCGCAGGGTAGCGACCAACCTCTGCTCCGGAGAGATGGCTTGCCTCATGCAGGTATCCTGCCTGCTGATATAGGGGGTCAGCGAAGCCAACAAACTGTGAAACACGGGGTCCGTCATCCTGAGAAAGTTCCTGAAATGATCAGGATTATTCTCACGGATCTCACGGAGCAAAGGCATATGACAGAACTGGTCACGCTGAAGCAACCAATTCTTGGTCCATGAACTCCTCCCCACCCTGTTCATGGACTGGACTTGTGTCAAGGTCAGGACCCCAACACCAAGCCCCCGCACAGCACGAACTCTATGAGGAGTACGCATACGAAACATGGCTAGAAAACGGTCGGCTGCTCAGAACGAAGTAACAGAACGCACTGAAGAACAGCAAGGCCTGTGAAGAGCGACCTGAAAAACAGCAACGAGCAGGCAAGATCACACAGAAAACTCTGATACGAACTGACTGCACGCACTGAAGAGCAGATACAAACCCACAAGCACAAACTGAACGGCAGAAAACGATCTGAAAGCCACGAGTCTGAAAAAGCGCGAATCGTCTCTCACCAAACTTTTACTAACACGAGATTAGCAAAAGGAGCCCAAAGGGTGCCGCGCTTGGTTCTGAACCGGCCTTTTCTAGTCTCGTCGTACGTGGTGTACGTGACCGCGTGGTTGTCGATCGGAAATTCCGACAACTTTGTGCGACCGTGTGTAGGCAAAACAAGTTTGAGCCAACATCCGTCGGAAAAAATCCTAGGATTTTGTTGTCGGAATGTCCGAACAAAGTCCGACCGTGTGTACGCCCTATTATACATTTTGTATGTGCTTTATATATGCACAACACTTTTTGTGTCACACTAGGGGCACATCTAGCATACTTTAGCGCATCGTTATCCTTCATTATTTTTATCATCTACACGCAATACGAGACGTGTTTCACGCATGCAGCTGAGTAGTGCTTACACCTAGCATTAGGTTCAGTGTGGCTCGTAGGATTTTTCTTTCAGGTTCACTGATGAGCTTGGATGATAAACGATCCTTCAACGTTAATACTCAGCCATACAAAACAGGTACCCAAAAAGGAAAAAGGGGGACCAATGGTGAAGTATGTAGAACAAAAAGGAAATTTGGGACTTTAAATGAGGTGGTAGACTTGGTGTAGAAAACGTGGTCAGTTTTATTGGAATAAAAATTATATAAAAAAGTATAATACATATGGATGATAAACATCATATGGAAAAGCATATAATGAAGTATTCTCATAGTGTACATATGCATACTCGATTCAAATTGCTGAGTAATAGTAAATTTCATATACAGAAATCAATAACTAAGTAACATCGTAATATACGTATGCATAGAACAATAACATCATATAGGTAGATGTATACATGAAAAACACTTGGTGCATAATATAGCATAATCAATTAGCCTGACAGCTGGCAGCCAAAGGAATAATAAAAAAATTTATATGTAACATATCTTGGTACGGAGTTAGTAGGCATGTAACTACATCCTTAATGCCCGACGCGTTTCTGTGTGAGATACACTTCTTCAGGGAAGGATGTGGTGGGGTATCTATAAAAATTGTATAAATTAAAAAAATTAATTCAAATGTAGATAAGTACAGCGGGTGAAAAACTGATGGTGTGGTATGCCCTAGGTACTTACATGCCCGTGCGTAGCGACGGTATGCAGAATAGGCAAAACCGGAGCCGTGGGAATGGTCCGTCCCGGGAGCTGAGGTGATGGAACACCCCATGTCCAAGGAATAGCACATGCAGAAACCCCCAGAAAAAACGCAGGCCTCTTGTGATGAAGGTATAAACAGTGATGGAATCCAACAAAAATGTGAATGAGACCTAGTAATGAGGTAAAAAATATGTAAGGAGGTGACCGGTGGTGGTGGATAACTAGAAAATAAAAAATATGTGTAAGTGTGGTGTGTAAGGCCGGTGGTGGTATGAACCACCTCATCACCAAGAATGGGTGACTAGTGGAAAGCAGGAAAGGAAGGAAACAGGAAAAAACGTGTGCTGAGAGGTGCTGTCCATAGGACACCTCTGTGTTTACCTAATGTACAAGTGCTAATGTGAAGGGCATCCAAAAAGTGAGCGTGCTGCCTGTGTATGAACGGAGGAGACCTGCGGTGGGGAAAGACTATATGCGCGTCCGAGGAGGGGGGCCATCACCAGCGTCACGCGCACGACAGGATAAAAGAGGTGGGAGCCTGGGCACGCATGGTAGTCGCATGTACCCTGACGCTGAGAACCTCACTGTCGGCCAGGTGGAAACAACGGGCTAACCCCGCTGTGGCGCCAAAAAATGATGACGCCTCACACGCGAGGCCGCTGGGCGTGGCGCCGATGCGCTGTGGACGCCCGCCCACCACCCCAAAAGGGAGGGGGGGGAGGGCGAGCGTGCAGAGCGCATCGCAGCTCCCGGGAACAAGACAAAAAACCCGGCCCGGAGTGGCAGTATCTGCACAGTCCGCCGTGAACTTAGGCATGATAAGGTACTGGCGCCAACTGAAAGGCATGGATAGATGTTGTCTCGCCACGTGTACAACTTTTACACATGGATGGCAGGGGAGCGCTGCCAACCAAAGTCAAACACCTCCATCCCTATTGCAAAAACAATCAAATAAGGGGAGTTGGGACTTTATCATCCCGGATTCAGTAGAACAAAAAGGAAATTTGGGACTTTAAATGAGGTGGTAGACTTGGTGTAGAAAACGTGGTCAGTTTTATTGGAATAAAAATTATATAAAAAAGTATAATACATATGGATGATAAACATCATATGGAAAAGCATATAATGAAGTATTCTCATAGTGTACATATGCATACTCGATTCAAATTGCTGAGTAATAGTAAATTTCATATACAGAAATCAATAACTAAGTAACATCGTAATATACGTATGCATAGAACAATAACATCATATAGGTAGATGTATACATGAAAAACACTTGGTGCATAATATAGCATAATCAATTAGCCTGACAGCTGGCAGCCAAAGGAATAATAAAAAAATTTATATGTAACATATCTTGGTACGGAGTTAGTAGGCATGTAACTACATCCTTAATGGCCGACGCGTTTCTGTGTGAGATACACTTCTTCAGGGGCGGATGTGGTGGGGTATCTATAAAAATTGTATAAATTAAAAAAATTAATTCAAATGTAGATAAGTACAGCGGGTGAAAAACTGATGGTGTGGTATGCCCTAGGTACTTACATGCCCGTGCGTAGCGACGGTATGCAGAATAGGCAAAACCGGAGCCGTGGGAATGGTCCGTCCCGGGAGCTGAGGTGATGGAACACCCCATGTCCAAGGAATAGCACATGCAGAAACCCCCAGAAAAAAAGCAGGCCTCTTGTGATGAAAGTATAAACAGTGATGGAATCCAACAAAAATGTGAATGAGACCTAGTAATGAGGTAAAAAATATGTAAGGAGGTGACCAGTGGTGGTGGTGGTGGATAACTAGAAAATAAAAAATATGTGTAAGTGTGGTGTGTAAGGCCGGTGGTGGTATGAACCACCTCATCACCAAGAATGGGTGACTAGTGGAAAGCAGGAAAGGAAGGAAACAGAAAAAAACATGTGCTGAGAGGTGCTGTCCATAGGACACCTCTGTGTTTACCTAATGTACAAGTGCTAATGTGAAGGGCATCCAAAAAGTGAGCGTGCTGCCTGTGTATGAACGGAGGAGATCTGCGGTGGGGAAAGACTATATGCGCGTCCGAGGAGGGGGGCCATCACCAGCGTCACGCGCACGACAGGATAAAAGAGGTGGGAGCCTGGGCACGCATGGTAGTCGCACGTACCCTGACGCCGAGAACCCCACTGTCGGCCAGGTGGAAACAACGGGCTACCCCGCTGTGGCGCCAAAAAATGATGACGCCTCACACGCGAGGCCGCTGGGCGTGGCGCCGATGCGCTGTGGACGCCCGCCCACCACCCCAAAAGGGAGGGGGGGAGGGCGAGCGTGCAGAGCGCATCGCAGCTCCCGGGAACAAGACAAAAAACCCGGCCCGGAGTGGCAGTATCTGCACAGTCCGCCGTGAACTTAGGCATGATAAGGTACTGGCGCCAACTGAAAGGCATGGATAGATGTTGTCTCGCCACGTGTACAACTTCTACACATGGATGGCAGGGGAGCACTGCCAACCAAAGTCAAACACCTCCATCCCTATTGCAAAAACAATCAAATAAGGGGAGTTGGGACTTTATCATCCCGGATTCAGTAGAACAAAAAGGAAATTTGGGACTTTAAATGAGGTGGTAGACTTGGTGTAGAAAACGTGGTCAGTTTTATTGGAATAAAAATTATATAAAAAAGTATAATACATATGGATGATAAACATCATATGGAAAAGCATATAATGAAGTATTCTCATAGTGTACATATGCATACTCGATTCAAATTGCTGAGTAATAGTAAATTTCATATACAGAAATCAATAACTAAGTAACATCGTAATATACGTATGCATAGAACAATAACATCATATAGGTAGATGTATACATGAAAAACACTTGGTGCATAATATAGCATAATCAATTAGCCTGACAGCTGGCAGCCAAAGGAATAATAAAAAAATTTATATGTAACATATCTTGGTACGGAGTTAGTAGGCATGTAACTACATCCTTAATGCCCGACGCGTTTCTGTGTGAGATACACTTCTTCAGGGGCGGATGTGGTGGGGTATCTATAAAAATTGTATAAATTAAAAAAATTAATTCAAATGTAGATAAGTACAGCGGGTGAAAAACTGATGGTGTGGTATGCCCTAGGTACTTACATGCCCGTGCGTAGCGACGGTATGCAGAATAGGCAAAACCGGAGCCGTGGGAATGGTCCGTCCCGGGAGCTGAGGTGATGGAACACCCCATGTCCAAGGAATAGCACATGCAGAAACCCCCAGAAAAAAAGCAGGCCTCTTGTGATGAAAGTATAAACAGTGATGGAATCCAACAAAAATGTGAATGAGACCTAGTAATGAGGTAAAAAATATGTAAGGAGGTGACCAGTGGTGGTGGTGGTGGATAACTAGAAAATAAAAAATATGTGTAAGTGTGGTGTGTAAGGCCGGTGGTGGTATGAACCACCTCATCACCAAGAATGGGTGACTAGTGGAAAGCAGGAAAGGAAGGAAACAGAAAAAAACATGTGCTGAGAGGTGCTGTCCATAGGACACCTCTGTGTTTACCTAATGTACAAGTGCTAATGTGAAGGGCATCCAAAAAGTGAGCGTGCTGCCTGTGTATGAACGGAGGAGATCTGCGGTGGGGAAAGACTATATGCGCGTCCGAGGAGGGGGGCCATCACCAGCGTCACGCGCACGACAGGATAAAAGAGGTGGGAGCCTGGGCACGCATGGTAGTCGCACGTACCCTGACGCCGAGAACCCCACTGTCGGCCAGGTGGAAACAACGGGCTACCCCGCTGTGGCGCCAAAAAATGATGACGCCTCACACGCGAGGCCGCTGGGCGTGGCGCCGATGCGCTGTGGACGCCCGCCCACCACCCCAAAAGGGAGGGGGGGAGGGCGAGCGTGCAGAGCGCATCGCAGCTCCCGGGAACAAGACAAAAAACCCGGCCCGGAGTGGCAGTATCTGCACAGTCCGCCGTGAACTTAGGCATGATAAGGTACTGGCGCCAACTGAAAGGCATGGATAGATGTTGTCTCGCCACGTGTACAACTTCTACACATGGATGGCAGGGGAGCACTGCCAACCAAAGTCAAACACCTCCATCCCTATTGCAAAAACAATCAAATAAGGGGAGTTGGGACTTTATCATCCCGGATTCAGTAGAACAAAAAGGAAATTTGGGACTTTAAATGAGGTGGTAGACTTGGTGTAGAAAACGTGGTCAGTTTTATTGGAATAAAAATTATATAAAAAAGTATAATACATATGGATGATAAACATCATATGGAAAAGCATATAATGAAGTATTCTCATAGTGTACATATGCATACTCGATTCAAATTGCTGAGTAATAGTAAATTTCATATACAGAAATCAATAACTAAGTAACATCGTAATATACGTATGCATAGAACAATAACATCATATAGGTAGATGTATACATGAAAAACACTTGGTGCATAATATAGCATAATCAATTAGCCTGACAGCTGGCAGCCAAAGGAATAATAAAAAAATTTATATGTAACATATCTTGGTACGGAGTTAGTAGGCATGTAACTACATCCTTAATGCCCGACGCGTTTCTGTGTGAGATACACTTCTTCAGGGGCGGATGTGGTGGGGTATCTATAAAAATTGTATAAATTAAAAAAATTAATTCAAATGTAGATAAGTACAGCGGGTGAAAAACTGATGGTGTGGTATGCCCTAGGTACTTACATGCCCGTGCGTAGCGACGGTATGCAGAATAGGCAAAACCGGAGCCGTGGGAATGGTCCGTCCCGGGAGCTGAGGTGATGGAACACCCCATGTCCAAGGAATAGCACATGCAGAAACCCCCAGAAAAAACGCAGGCCTCTTGTGATGAAGGTATAAACAGTGATGGAATCCAACAAAAATGTGAATGAGACCTAGTAATGAGGTAAAAAATATGTAAGGAGGTGACCAGTGGTGGTGGTGCTGGATAACTAGAAAATAAAAAATATGTGTAAGTGTGGTGTGTAAGGCCGGTGGTGGTATGAACCACCTCATCACCAAGAATGGGTGACTAGTGGAAAGCAGGAAAGGAAGGAAACAGGAAAAAACGTGTGCTGAGAGGTGCTGTCCATAGGACACCTCTGTGTTTACCTAATGTACAAGTGCTAATGTGAAGGGCATCCAAAAAGTGAGCGTGCTGCCTGTGTATGAACGGAGGAGACCTGCGGTGGGGAAAGACTATATGCGCGTCCGAGGAGGGGGGCCATCACCAGCGTCACGCGCACGACAGGATAAAAGAGGTGGGAGCCTGGGCACGCATGGTAGTCGCACGTACCCTGACGCCGAGAACCCCACTGTCGGCCAGGTGGAAACAACGGGCTACCCCGCTGTGGCGCCAAAAAATGATGACGCCTCACACGTGAGGCCGCTGGGCGTGGCGCCGATGCGCTGTGGACGCCCGCCCACCACCCCAAAAGGGAGGGGGGGGAGGGCGAGCGTGCAGAGCGCATTGCAGCTCCCGGGAACAAGACAAAAAACCCGGCCCGGAGTGGCAGTATCTGCACAGTCCGCCGTGAACTTAGGCATGATAAGGTACTGGCGCCAACTGAAAGGCATGGATAGATGTTGTCTCGCCACATGTACAACTTCTACACATGGATGGCAGGGGAGCACTGCCAACCAAAGTCAAACACCTCCATCCCTATTGCAAAAACAATCAAATAAGGGGAGTTGGGACTTTATCATCCCGGATTCAGTAGAACAAAAAGGAAATTTGGGACTTTAAATGAGGTGGTAGACTTGGTGTAGAAAACGTGGTCAGTTTTATTGGAATAAAAATTATATAAAAAAGTATAATACATATGGATGATAAACATCATATGGAAAAGCATATAATGAAGTATTCTCATAGTGTACATATGCATGCTCGATTCAAATTGCTGAGTAATAGTAAATTTCATATACAGAAATCAATAACTAAGTAACATCGTAATATACGTATGCATAGAACAATAACATCATATAGGTAGATGTATACATGAAAAACACTTGGTGCATAATATAGCATAATCAATTAGCCTGACAGCTGGCAGCCAAAGGAATAATAAAAAAATTTATATGTAACATATCTTGGTACGGAGTTAGTAGGCATGTAACTACATCCTTAATGCCCGACGCGTTTCTGTGTGAGATACACTTCTTCAGGGGCGGATGTGGTGGGGTATCTATAAAAATTGTATAAATTAAAAAAATTAATTCAAATGTAGATAAGTACAGCGGGTGAAAAACTGATGGTGTGGTATGCCCTAGGTACTTACATGCCCGTGCGTAGCAACGGTATGCAGAATAGGCAAAACCGGAGCCGTGGGAATGGTCCGTCCCGGGAGCTGAGGTGATGGAACACCCCATGTCCAAGGAATAGCACATGCAGAAACCCCCAGAAAAAAAGCAGGCCTCTTGTGATGAAAGTATAAACAGTGATGGAATCCAACAAAAATGTGAATGAGACCTAGTAATGAGGTAAAAAATATGTAAGGAGGTGACCAGTGGTGGTGGTGGTGGATAACTAGAAAATAAAAAATATGTGTAAGTGTGGTGTGTAAGGCCGGTGGTGGTATGAACCACCTCATCACCAAGAATGGGTGACTAGTGGAAAGCAGGAAAGGAAGGAAACAGAAAAAAACATGTGCTGAGAGGTGCTGTCCATAGGACACCTCTGTGTTTACCTAATGTACAAGTGCTAATGTGAAGGGCATCCAAAAAGTGAGCGTGCTGCCTGTGTATGAACGGAGGAGATCTGCGGTGGAGAAAGACTATATGCGCGTCCGAGGAGGGGGGCCATCACCAGCGTCACGCGCACGACAGGATAAAAGAGGTGGGAGCCTGGGCACGCATGGTAGTCGCACGTACCCTGACGCCGAGAACCCCACTGTCGGCCAGGTGGAAACAACGGGCTACCCCGCTGTGGCACCAAAAAATGATGACGCCTCACACGCGAGGCCGCTGGGCGTGGCGCCGATGCGCTGTGGACGCCCGCCCACCACCCCAAAAGGGAGGGGGGGAGGGCGAGCGTGCAGAGCGCATCGCAGCTCCCGGGAACAAGACAAAAAACCCGGCCCGGAGTGGCAGTATCTGCACAGTCCGCCGTGAACTTAGGCATGATAAGGTACTGGCGCCAACTGAAAGGCATGGATAGATGTTGTCTCGCCACGTGTACAACTTCTACACATGGATGGCAGGGGAGCACTGCCAACCAAAGTCAAACACCTCCATCCCTATTGCAAAAACAATCAAATAAGGGGAGTTGGGACTTTATCATCCCGGATTCAGTAGAACAAAAAGGAAATTTGGGACTTTAAATGAGGTGGTAGACTTGGTGTAGAAAACGTGGTCAGTTTTATTGGAATAAAAATTATATAAAAAAGTATAATACATATGGATGATAAACATCATATGGAAAAGCATATAATGAAGTATTCTCATAGTGTACATATGCATACTCGATTCAAATTGCTGAGTAATAGTAAATTTCATATACAGAAATCAATAACTAAGTAACATCGTAATATACGTATGCATAGAACAATAACATCATATAGGTAGATGTATACATGAAAAACACTTGGTGCATAATATAGCATAATCAATTAGCCTGACAGCTGGCAGCCAAAGGAATAATAAAAAAATTTATATGTAACATATCTTGGTACGGAGTTAGTAGGCATGTAACTACATCCTTAATGACCGACGCGTTTCTGTGTGAGGTACACTTCTTCAGGGGCGGATGTGGTGGGGTATCTATAAAAATTGTATAAATTAAAAAAATTAATTCAAATGTAGATAAGTACAGCGGGTGAAAAACTGATGGTGTGGTATGCCCTAGGTACTTACATGCCCGTGCGTAGCGACGGTATGCAGAATAGGCAAAACCGGAGCCGTGGGAATGGTCCGTCCCGGGAGCTGAGGTGATGGAACACCCCATGTCCAAGGAATAGCACATGCAGAAACCCCCAGAAAAAACGCAGGCCTCTTGTGATGAAGGTATAAACAGTGATGGAATCCAACAAAAATGTGAATGAGACCTAGTAATGAGGTAAAAAATATGTAAGGAGGTGACCAGTGGTGGTGGTGGTGGATAACTAGAAAATAAAAAATATGTGTAAGTGTGGTGTGTAAGGCCGGTGGTGGTATGAACCACCTCATCACCAAGAATGGGTGACTAGTGGAAAGCAGGAAAGGAAGGAAACAGGAAAAAACGTGTGCTGAGAGGTGCTGTCCATAGGACACCTCTGTGTTTACCTAATGTACAAGTGCTAATGTGAAGGGCATCCAAAAAGTGAGCGTGCTGCCTGTGTATGAACGGAGGAGACCTGCGGTGGGGAAAGACTATATGCGCGTCCGAGGAGGGGGGCCATCACCAGCATCACGTGCACGACAGGATAAAAGAGGTGGGAGCCTGGGCACGCATGGTAGTCGCACGTACCCTGACGCCGAGAACCCCACTGTCGGCCAGGTGGAAACAACGGGCTACCCCGCTGTGGCGCCAAAAAATGATGACGCCTCACACGCGAGGCCGCTGGGCGTAGCGCCGATGCGCTGTGGACGCCCGCCCACCACCCCAAAAGGGAGGGGGGGGCGAGCGTGCAGAGCGCATCGCAGCTCCCGGGAACAAGACAAAAAACCCGGCCCGGAGTGGCAGTATCTGCACAGTCCGCCGTGAACTTAGGCATGATAAGGTACTGGCGCCAACTGAAAGGCATGGATAGATGTTGTCTCGCCACGTGTACAACTTCTACACATGGATGGCAGGGGAGCACTGCCAACCAAAGTCAAACACCTCCATCCCTATTGCAAAAACAATCAAATAAGGGGAGTTGGGACTTTATCATCCCGGATTCAGTAGAACAAAAAGGAAATTTGGGACTTTAAATGAGGTGGTAGACTTGGTGTAGAAAACGTGGTCAGTTTTATTGGAATAAAAATTATATAAAAAAGTATAATACATATGGATGATAAACATCATATGGAAAAGCATATAATGAAGTATTCTCATAGTGTACATATGCATACTCGATTCAAATTGCTGAGTAATAGTAAATTTCATATACAGAAATCAATAACTAAGTAACATCGTAATATACGTATGCATAGAACAATAACATCATATAGGTAGATGTATACATGAAAAACACTTGGTGCATAATATAGCATAATCAATTAGCCTGACAGCTGGCAGCCAAAGGAATAATAAAAAAATTTATATGTAACATATCTTGGTACGGAGTTAGTAGGCATGTAACTACATCCTTAATGCCCGACGCGTTTCTGTGTGAGATACACTTCTTCAGGGGCGGATGTGGTGGGGTATCTATAAAAATTGTATAAATTAAAAAAATTAATTCAAATGTAGATAAGTACAGCGGGTGAAAAACTGATGGTGTGGTATGCCCTAGGTACTTACATGCCCGTGCGTAGCGACGGTATGCAGAATAGGCAAAACCGGAGCCGTGGGAATGGTCCGTCCCGGGAGCTGAGGTGATGGAACACCCCATGTCCAAGGAATAGCACATGCAGAAACCCCCAGAAAAAACGCAGGCCTCTTGTGATGAAGGTATAAACAGTGATGGAATCCAACAAAAATGTGAATGAGACCTAGTAATGAGGTAAAAAATATGTAAGGAGGTGACCAGTGGTGGTGGTGGTGGATAACTAGAAAATAAAAAATATGTGTAAGTGTGGTGTGTAAGGCCGGTGGTGGTATGAACCACCTCATCACCAAGAATGGGTGACTAGTGGAAAGCAGGAAAGGAAGGAAACAGGAAAAAACGTGTGCTGAGAGGTGCTGTCCATAGGACACCTCTGTGTTTACCTAATGTACAAGTGCTAATGTGAAGGGCATCCAAAAAGTGAGCGTGCTGCCTGTGTATGAACGGAGGAGACCTGCGGTGGGGAAAGACTATATGCGCGTCCGAGGAGGGGGGCCATCACCAGCGTCACGCGCACGACAGGATAAAAGAGGTGGGAGCCTGGGCACGCATGGTAGTCGCACGTACCCTGACGCCGAGAACCCCACTGTCGGCCAGGTGGAAACAACGGGCTACCCCGCTGTGGCGCCAAAAAATGATGACGCCTCACACGTGAGGCCGCTGGGCGTGGCGCCGATGCGCTGTGGACGCCCGCCCACCACCCCAAAAGGGAGGGGGGGGAGGGCGAGCGTGCAGAGCGCATTGCAGCTCCCGGGAACAAGACAAAAAACCCGGCCCGGAGTGGCAGTATCTGCACAGTCCGCCGTGAACTTAGGCATGATAAGGTACTGGCGCCAACTGAAAGGCATGGATAGATGTTGTCTCGCCACATGTACAACTTCTACACATGGATGGCAGGGGAGCACTGCCAACCAAAGTCAAACACCTCCATCCCTATTGCAAAAACAATCAAATAAGGGGAGTTGGGACTTTATCATCCCGGATTCAGTAGAACAAAAAGGAAATTTGGGACTTTAAATGAGGTGGTAGACTTGGTGTAGAAAACGTGGTCAGTTTTATTGGAATAAAAATTATATAAAAAAGTATAATACATATGGATGATAAACATCATATGGAAAAGCATATAATGAAGTATTCTCATAGTGTACATATGCATGCTCGATTCAAATTGCTGAGTAATAGTAAATTTCATATACAGAAATCAATAACTAAGTAACATCGTAATATACGTATGCATAGAACAATAACATCATATAGGTAGATGTATACATGAAAAACACTTGGTGCATAATATAGCATAATCAATTAGCCTGACAGCTGGCAGCCAAAGGAATAATAAAAAAATTTATATGTAACATATCTTGGTACGGAGTTAGTAGGCATGTAACTACATCCTTAATGCCCGACGCGTTTCTGTGTGAGATACACTTCTTCAGGGGCGGATGTGGTGGGGTATCTATAAAAATTGTATAAATTAAAAAAATTAATTCAAATGTAGATAAGTACAGCGGGTGAAAAACTGATGGTGTGGTATGCCCTAGGTACTTACATGCCCGTGCGTAGCGACGGTATGCAGAATAGGCAAAACCGGAGCCGTGGGAATGGTCCATCCCGGGAGCTGAGGTGATGGAACACCCCATGTCCAAGGAATAGCACATGCAGAAACCCCCAGAAAAAACGCAGGCCTCTTGTGATGAAGGTATAAACAGTGATGGAATCCAACAAAAATGTGAATGAGACCTAGTAATGAGGTAAAAAATATGTAAGGAGGTGACCAGTGGTGGTGGTGGTGGATAACTAGAAAATAAAAAATATGTGTAAGTGTGGTGTGTAAGGCCGGTGGTGGTATGAACCACCTCATCACCAAGAATGGGTGACTAGTGGAAAGCAGGAAAGGAAGGAAACAGGAAAAAACGTGTGCTGAGAGGTGCTGTCCATAGGACACCTCTGTGTTTACCTAATGTACAAGTGCTAATGTGAAGGGCATCCAAAAAGTGAGCGTGCTGCCTGTGTATGAACGGAGGAGACCTGCGGTGGGGAAAGACTATATGCGCGTCCGAGGAGGGGGGCCATCACCAGCGTCACGCGCACGACAGGATAAAAGAGGTGGGAGCCTGGGCACGCATGGTAGTCGCACGTACCCTGACGCCGAGAACCCCACTGTCGACCAGGTGGAAACAACGGGCTACCCAGCTGTGGTGCCAAAAAATGATGACGCCTCACACGCGAGGCCGCTGGGCGTGGCGCCGATGCGCTGTGGACGCCCGCCCACCACCCCAAAAGGGAGGGGGGGGAGGGCGAGCGTGCAGAGCGCATCGCAGCTCCCGGGAACAAGACAAAAAACCCGGCCCGGAGTGGCAGTATCTGCACAGTCCGCCGTGAACTTAGGCATGATAAGGTACTGGCGCCAACTGAAAGGCATGGATAGATGTTGTCTCGCCACGTGTACAACTTCTACACATGGATGGCAGGGGAGCACTGCCAACCAAAGTCAAACACCTCCATCCCTATTGCAAAAACAATCAAATAAGGGGAGTTGGGACTTTATCATCCCGGATTCAGTAGAACAAAAAGGAAATTTGGGACTTTAAATGAGGTGGTAGACTTGGTGTAGAAAACGTGGTCAGTTTTATTGGAATAAAAATTATATAAAAAAGTATAATACATATGGATGATAAACATCATATGGAAAAGCATATAATGAAGTATTCTCATAGTGTACATATGCATACTCGATTCAAATTGCTGAGTAATAGTAAATTTCATATACAGAAATCAATAACTAAGTAACATCGTAATATACGTATGCATAGAACAATAACATCATATAGGTAGATGTATACATGAAAAACACTTGGTGCATAATATAGCATAATCAATTAGCCTGACAGCTGGCAGCCAAAGGAATAATAAAAACATTTATATGTAACATATCTTGGTACGGAGTTAGTAGGCATGTAACTACATCCTTAATGCCCGACGCGTTTCTGTGTGAGATACACTTCTTCAGGGGCGGATGTGGTGGGGTATCTATAAAAATTGTATAAATTAAAAAAATTAATTCAAATGTAGATAAGTACAGCGGGTGAAAAACTGATGGTGTGGTATGCCCTAGGTACTTACATGCCCGTGCGTAGCGACGGTATGCAGAATAGGCAAAACCGGAGCCGTGGGAATGGTCCATCCCGGGAGCTGAGGTGATGGAACACCCCATGTCCAAGGAATAGCACATGCAGAAACCCCCAGAAAAAACGCAGGCCTCTTGTGATGAAGGTATAAACAGTGATGGAATCCAACAAAAATGTGAATGAGACCTAGTAATGAGGTAAAAAATATGTAAGGAGGTGACCAGTGGTGGTGGTGGTGGATAACTAGAAAATAAAAAATATGTGTAAGTGTGGTGTGTAAGGCCGGTGGTGGTATGAACCACCTCATCACCAAGAATGGGTGACTAGTGGAAAGCAGGAAAGGAAGGAAACAGGAAAAAACGTGTGCTGAGAGGTGCTGTCCATAGGACACCTCTGTGTTTACCTAATGTACAAGTGCTAATGTGAAGGGCATCCAAAAAGTGAGCGTGCTGCCTGTGTATGAACGGAGGAGACCTGCGGTGGGGAAAGACTATATGCGCGTCCGAGGAGGGGGGCCATCACCAGCGTCACGCGCACGACAGGATAAAAGAGGTGGGAGCCTGGGCACGCATGGTAGTCGCACGTACCCTGACGCCGAGAACCCCACTGTCGGCCAGGTGGAAACAACGGGCTACCCCGCTGTGGCGCCAAAAAATGATGACGCCTCACACGCGAGGCCGCTGGGCGTGGCGCCGATGCGCTGTGGACGCCCGCCCACCACCCCAAAAGGGAGGGCGAGCGTGCAGAGCGCATCGCAGCTCCCGGGAACAAGACAAAAAACCCGGCCCGGAGTGGCAGTATCTGCACAGTCCGCCGTGAACTTAGGCATGATAAGGTACTGGCGCCAACTGAAAGGCATGGATAGATGTTGTCTCGCCACGTGTAAAACTTCTACACATGGATGGCAGGGGAGCACTGCCAACCAAAGTCAAACACCTCCATCCCTATTGCAAAAACAATCAAATAAGGGGAGTTGGGACTTTATCATCCCGGATTCAGTAGAACAAAAAGGAAATTTGGGACTTTAAATGAGGTGGTAGACTTGGTGTAGAAAACGTGGTCAGTTTTATTGGAATAAAAATTATATAAAAAAGTATAATACATATGGATGATAAACATCATATGGAAAAGCATATAATGAAGTATTCTCATAGTGTACATATGCATACTCGATTCAAATTGCTGAGTAATAGTAAATTTCATATACAGAAATCAATAACTAAGTAACATCGTAATATACGTATGCATAGAACAATAACATCATATAGGTAGATGTATACATGAAAAACACTTGGTGCATAATATAGCATAATCAATTAGCCTGACAGCTGGCAGCCAAAGGAATAATAAAAAAATTTATATGTAACATATTTTGGTACGGAGTTAGTAGGCATGTAACTACATCCTTAATGCCCGACGCGTTTCTGTGTGAGATACACTTCTTCAGGGGCGGATGTGGTGGGGTATCTATAAAAATTGTATAAATTAAAAAAATTAATTCAAATGTAGATAAGTACAGCGGGTGAAAAACTGATGGTGTGGTATGCCCTAGGTACTTACATGCCCGTGCGTAGCGACGGTATGCAGAATAGGCAAAACCGGAGCCGTGGGAATGGTCCGTCCCGGGAGCTGAGGTGATGGAACACCCCATGTCCAAGGAATAGCACATGCAGAAACCCCCAGAAAAAACGCAGGCCTCTTGTGATGAAGGTATAAACAGTGATGGAATCCAACAAAAATGTGAATGAGACCTAGTAATGAGGTAAAAAATATGTAAGGAGGTGACCAGTGGTGGTGGTGGTGGATAACTAGAAAATAAAAAATATGTGTAAGTGTGGTGTGTAAGGCTGGTGGTGGTATGAACCACCTCATCACCAAGAATGGGTGACTAGTGGAAAGCAAGAAAGGAAGGAAACAGGAAAAAACGTGTGCTGAGAGGTGCTGTCCATAGGACACCTCTGTGTTTACCTAATGTACAAGTGCTAATGTGAAGGGCATCCAAAAAGTGAGCGTGCTGCCTGTGTATGAACGGAGGAGACCTGCGGTGGGGAAAGACTATATGCGCGTCCGAGGAGGGGGGCCATCACCAGCGTCACGCGCACGACAGGATAAAAGAGGTGGGAGCCTGGGCACGCATGGTAGTCGCACGTACCCTGACGCCGAGAACCCCACTGTCGGCCAGGTGGAAACAACGGGCTACCCCGCTGTGGCGCCAAAAAATGATGACGCCTCACACGTGAGGCCGCTGGGCGTGGCGCCGATGCGCTGTGGACGCCCGCCCACCACCCCAAAAGGGAGGGGGGGGAGGGCGAGCGTGCAGAGCGCATTGCAGCTCCCGGGAACAAGACAAAAAACCCGGCCCGGAGTGGCAGTATCTGCACAGTCCGCCGTGAACTTAGGCATGATAAGGTACTGGCGCCAACTGAAAGGCATGGATAGATGTTGTCTCGCCACATGTACAACTTCTACACATGGATGGCAGGGGAGCACTGCCAACCAAAGTCAAACACCTCCATCCCTATTGCAAAAACAATCAAATAAGGGGAGTTGGGACTTTATCATCCCGGATTCAGTAGAACAAAAAGGAAATTTGGGACTTTAAATGAGGTGGTAGACTTGGTGTAGAAAACGTGGTCAGTTTTATTGGAATAAAAATTATATAAAAAAGTATAATACATATGGATGATAAACATCATATGGAAAAGCATATAATGAAGTATTCTCATAGTGTACATATGCATGCTCGATTCAAATTGCTGAGTAATAGTAAATTTCATATACAGAAATCAATAACTAAGTAACATCGTAATATACGTATGCATAGAACAATAACATCATATAGGTAGATGTATACATGAAAAACACTTGGTGCATAATATAGCATAATCAATTAGCCTGACAGCTGGCAGCCAAAGGAATAATAAAAAAATTTATATGTAACATATCTTGGTACGGAGTTAGTAGGCATGTAACTACATCCTTAATGCCCGACGCGTTTCTGTGTGAGATACACTTCTTCAGGGACGGATGTGATGGGGTATCTATAAAAATTGTATAAATTAAAAAAATTAATTCAAATGTAGATAAGTACAGCGGGTGAAAAACTGATGGTGTGGTATGCCCTAGGTACTTACATGCCCATGCGTAGCGACGGTATGCAGAATAGGCAAAACCGGAGCCGTGGGAATGGTCCATCCCGGGAGCTGAGGTGATGGAACACCCCATGTCCAAGGAATAGCACATGCAGAAACCCCCAGAAAAAACGCAGGCCTCTTGTGATGAAGGTATAAACAGTGATGGAATCCAACAAAAATGTGAATGAGACCTAGTAATGAGGTAAAAAATATGTAAGGAGGTGACCAGTGGTGGTGGTGGTGGATAACTAGAAAATAAAAAATATGTGTAAGTGTGGTGTGTAAGGCCGGTGGTGGTATGAACCACCTCATCACCAAGAATGGGTGACTAGTGGAAAGCAGGAAAGGAAGGAAACAGGAAAAAACGTGTGCTGAGAGGTGCTGTCCATAGGACACCTCTGTGTTTACCTAATGTACAAGTGCTAATGTGAAGGGCATCCAAAAAGTGAGCGTGCTGCCTGTGTATGAACGGAGGAGACCTGCGGTGGGGAAAGACTATATGCGCGTCCGAGGAGGGGGGCCATCACCAGCGTCACGCACACGACAGGATAAAAGAGGTGGGAGCCTGGGCACGCATGGTAGTCGCACGTACCCTGACGCCGAGAACCCCACTGTCGGCCAGGTGGAAACAACGGGCTACCCCGCTGTGGCGCCAAAAAATGATGACGCCTCACACGCGAGGCCGCTGGGCGTGGCGCCGATGCGCTGTGGACGCCCGCCCACCACCCCAAAAGGGAGGGGGGGGAGGGCGAGCGTGCAGAGCGCATCGCAGCTCCCGGGAACAAGACAAAAAACCCGGCCCGGAGTGGCAGTATCTGCACAGTCCGCCGTGAACTTAGGCATGATAAGGTACTGGCGCCAACTGAAAGGCATGGATAGATGTTGTCTCGCCACGTGTACAACTTCTACACATGGATGGCAGGGGAGCACTGCCAACCAAAGTCAAACACCTCCATCCCTATTGCAAAAACAATCAAATAAGGGGAGTTGGGACTTTATCATCCCGGATTCAGTAGAACAAAAAGGAAATTTGGGACTTTAAATGAGGTGGTAGACTTGGTGTAGAAAACGTGGTCAGTTTTATTGGAATAAAAATTATATAAAAAAGTATAATACATATGGATGATAAACATCATATGGAAAAGCATATAATGAAGTATTCTCATAGTGTACATATGCATACTCGATTCAAATTGCTGAGTAATAGTAAATTTCATATACAGAAATCAATAACTAAGTAACATCGTAATATACGTATGCATAGAACAATAACATCATATAGGTAGATGTATACATGAAAAACACTTGGTGCATAATATAGCATAATCAATTAGCCTGACAGCTGGCAGCCAAAGGAATAATAAAAACATTTATATGTAACATATCTTGGTATGGAGTTAGTAGGCATGTAACTACATCCTTAATGCCCGACGCGTTTCTGTGTGAGATACACTTCTTCAGGGGCGGATGTGGTGGGGTATCTATAAAAATTGTATAAATTAAAAAAATTAATTCAAATGTAGATAAGTACAGCGGGTGAAAAACTGATGGTGTGGTATGCCCTAGGTACTTACATGCCCGTGCGTAGCGACGGTATGCAGAATAGGCAAAACCGGAGCCGTGGGAATGGTCCATCCCGGGAGCTGAGGTGATGGAACACCCCATGTCCAAGGAATAGCACATGCAGAAACCCCCAGAAAAAACGCAGGCCTCTTGTGATGAAGGTATAAACAGTGATGGAATCCAACAAAAATGTGAATGAGACCTAGTAATGAGGTAAAAAATATGTAAGGAGGTGACCAGTGGTGGTGGTGGTGGATAACTAGAAAATAAAAAATATGTGTAAGTGTGGTGTGTAAGGCCGGTGGTGGTATGAACCACCTCATCACCAAGAATGGGTGACTAGTGGAAAGCAGGAAAGGAAGGAAACAGGAAAAAACGTGTGCTGAGAGGTGCTGTCCATAGGACACCTCTGTGTTTACCTAATGTACAAGTGCTAATGTGAAGGGCATCCAAAAAGTGAGCGTGCTGCCTGTGTATGAACGGAGGAGACCTGCGGTGGGGAAAGACTATATGCGCGTCCGAGGAGGGGGGCCATCACCAGCGTCACGCACACGACAGGATAAAAGAGGTGGGAGCCTGGGCACGCATGGTAGTCGCACGTACCCTGACGCCGAGAACCCCACTGTCGGCCAGGTGGAAACAACGGGCTACCCCGCTGTGGCGCCAAAAAATGATGACGCCTCACACGCGAGGCCGCTGGGCGTGGCGCCGATGCGCTGTGGACGCCCGCCCACCACCCCAAAAGGGAGGGGGGGGAGGGCGAGCGTGCAGAGCGCATCGCAGCTCCCGGGAACAAGACAAAAAACCCGGCCCGGAGTGGCAGTATCTGCACAGTCCGCCGTGAACTTAGGCATGATAAGGTACTGGCGCCAACTGAAAGGCATGGATAGATGTTGTCTCGCCACGTGTACAACTTCTACACATGGATGGCAGGGGAGCACTGCCAACCAAAGTCAAACACCTCCATCCCTATTGCAAAAACAATCAAATAAGGGGAGTTGGGACTTTATCATCCCGGATTCAGTAGAACAAAAAGGAAATTTGGGACTTTAAATGAGGTGGTAGACTTGGTGTAGAAAACGTGGTCAGTTTTATTGGAATAAAAATTATATAAAAAAGTATAATACATATGGATGATAAACATCATATGGAAAAGCATATAATGAAGTATTCTCATAGTGTACATATGCATACTCGATTCAAATTGCTGAGTAATAGTAAATTTCATATACAGAAATCAATAACTAAGTAACATCGTAATATACGTATGCATAGAACAATAACATCATATAGGTAGATGTATACATGAAAAACACTTGGTGCATAATATAGCATAATCAATTAGCCTGACAGCTGGCAGCCAAAGGAATAATAAAAACATTTATATGTAACATATCTTGGTACGGAGTTAGTAGGCATGTAACTACATCCTTAATGCCCGACGCGTTTCTGTGTGAGATACACTTCTTCAGGGGCGGATGTGGTGGGGTATCTATAAAAATTGTATAAATTAAAAAAATTAATTCAAATGTAGATAAGTACAGCGGGTGAAAAACTGATGGTGTGGTATGCCCTAGGTACTTACATGCCCGTGCGTAGCGACGGTATGCAGAATAGGCAAAACCGGAGCCGTGGGAATGGTCCATCCCGGGAGCTGAGGTGATGGAACACCCCATGTCCAAGGAATAGCACATGCAGAAACCCCCAGAAAAAACGCAGGCCTCTTGTGATGAAGGTATAAACAGTGATGGAATCCAACAAAAATGTGAATGAGACCTAGTAATGAGGTAAAAAATATGTAAGGAGGTGACCAGTGGTGGTGGTGGTGGATAACTAGAAAATAAAAAATATGTGTAAGTGTGGTGTGTAAGGCCGGTGGTGGTATGAACCACCTCATCACCAAGAATGGGTGACTAGTGGAAAGCAGGAAAGGAAGGAAACAGGAAAAAACGTGTGCTGAGAGGTGCTGTCCATAGGACACCTCTGTGTTTACCTAATGTACAAGTGCTAATGTGAAGGGCATCCAAAAAGTGAGCGTGCTGCCTGTGTATGAACGGAGGAGACCTGCGGTGGGGAAAGACTATATGCGCGTCCGAGGAGGGGGGCCATCACCAGCGTCACGCACACGACAGGATAAAAGAGGTGGGAGCCTGGGCACGCATGGTAGTCGCACGTACCCTGACGCCGAGAACCCCACTGTCGGCCAGGTGGAAACAACGGGCTACCCCGCTGTGGCGCCAAAAAATGATGACGCCTCACACGCGAGGCCGCTGGGCGTGGCGCCGATGCGCTGTGGACGCCCGCCCACCACCCCAAAAGGGAGGGGGGGAGGGCGAGCGTGCAGAGCGCATCGCAGCTCCCGGGAACAAGACAAAAAACCCGGCCCGGAGTGGCAGTATCTGCACAGTCCGCCGTGAACTTAGGCATGATAAGGTACTGGCGCCAACTGAAAGGCATGGATAGATGTTGTCTCGCCACGTGTACAACTTCTACACATGGATGGCAGGGGAGCACTGCCAACCAAAGTCAAACACCTCCATCCCTATTGCAAAAACAATCAAATAAGGGGAGTTGGGACTTTATCATCCCGGATTCAGTAGAACAAAAAGGAAATTTGGGACTTTAAATGAGGTGGTAGACTTGGTGTAGAAAACGTGGTCAGTTTTATTGGAATAAAAATTATATAAAAAAGTATAATACATATGGATGATAAACATCATATGGAAAAGCATATAATGAAGTATTCTCATAGTGTACATATGCATACTCGATTCAAATTGCTGAGTAATAGTAAATTTCATATACAGAAATCAATAACTAAGTAACATCGTAATATACGTATGCATAGAACAATAACATCATATAGGTAGATGTATACATGAAAAACACTTGGTGCATAATATAGCATAATCAATTAGCCTGACAGCTGGCAGCCAAAGGAATAATAAAAACATTTATATGTAACATATCTTGGTACGGAGTTAGTAGGCATGTAACTACATCCTTAATGCCCGACGCGTTTCTGTGTGAGATACACTTCTTCAGGGGCGGATGTGGTGGGGTATCTATAAAAATTGTATAAATTAAAAAAATTAATTCAAATGTAGATAAGTACAGCGGGTGAAAAACTGATGGTGTGGTATGCCCTAGGTACTTACATGCCCGTGCGTAGCGACGGTATGCAGAATAGGCAAAACCGGAGCCGTGGGAATGGTCCATCCCGGGAGCTGAGGTGATGGAACACCCCATGTCCAAGGAATAGCACATGCAGAAACCCCCAGAAAAAACGCAGGCCTCTTGTGATGAAGGTATAAACAGTGATGGAATCCAACAAAAATGTGAATGAGACCTAGTAATGAGGTAAAAAATATGTAAGGAGGTGACCAGTGGTGGTGGTGGTGGATAACTAGAAAATAAAAAATATGTGTAAGTGTGGTGTGTAAGGCCGGTGGTGGTATGAACCACCTCATCACCAAGAATGGGTGACTAGTGGAAAGCAGGAAAGGAAGGAAACAGGAAAAAACGTGTGCTGAGAGGTGCTGTCCATAGGACACCTCTGTGTTTACCTAATGTACAAGTGCTAATGTGAAGGGCATCCAAAAAGTGAGCGTGCTGCCTGTGTATGAACGGAGGAGACCTGCGGTGGGGAAAGACTATATGCGCGTCCGAGGAGGGGGGCCATCACCAGCGTCACGCGCACGACAGGATAAAAGAGGTGGGAGCCTGGGCACGCATGGTAGTCGCACGTACCCTGACGCCGAGAACCCCACTGTCGGCCAGGTGGAAACAACGGGCTACCCCGCTGTGGCGCCAAAAAATGATGACGCCTCACACGCGAGGCCGCTGGGCGTGGCGCCGATGCGATGTGGACGCCCGCCCACCACCCCAAAAGGGAGGGGGGGGAGGGCGAGCGTGCAGAGCGCATCGCAGCTCCCGGGAACAAGACAAAAAACCCGGCCCGGAGTGGCAGTATCTGCACAGTCCGCCGTGAACTTAGGCATGATAAGGTACTGGCGCCAACTGAAAGGCATGGATAGATGTTGTCTCGCCACGTGTACAACTTCTACACATGGATGGCAGGGGAGCACTGCCAACCAAAGTCAAACACCTCCATCCCTATTGCAAAAACAATCAAATAAGGGGAGTTGGGACTTTATCATCCCGGATTCAGTAGAACAAAAAGGAAATTTGGGACTTTAAATGAGGTGGTAGACTTGGTGTAGAAAACGTTGTCAGTTTTATTGGAATAAAAATTATATAAAAAAGTATAATACATATGGATGATAAACATCATATGGAAAAGCATATAATGAAGTATTCTCATAGTGTACATATGCATACTCGATTCAAATTGCTGAGTAATAGTAAATTTCATATACAGAAATCAATAACTAAGTAACATCGTAATATACGTATGCATAGAACAATAACATCATATAGGTAGATGTATACATGAAAAACACTTGGTGCATAATATAGCATAATCAATTAGCCTGACAGCTGGCAGCCAAAGGAATAATAAAAACATTTATATGTAACATATCTTGGTACGGAGTTAGTAGGCATGTAACTACATCCTTAATGCCCGACGCGTTTCTGTGTGAGATACACTTCTTCAGGGGCGGATGTGGTGGGGTATCTATAAAAATTGTATAAATTAAAAAAATTAATTCAAATGTAGATAAGTACAGCGGGTGAAAAACTGATGGTGTGGTATGCCCTAGGTACTTACATGCCCGTGCGTAGCGACGGTATGCAGAATAGGCAAAACCGGAGCCGTGGGAATGGTCCGTCCCGGGAGCTGAGGTGATGGAACACCCCATGTCCAAGGAATAGCACATGCAGAAACCCCCAGAAAAAACGCAGGCCTCTTGTGATGAAGGTATAAACAGTGATGGAATCCAACAAAAATGTGAATGAGACCTAGTAATGAGGTAAAAAATATGTAAGGAGGTGACCAGTGGTGGTGGTGCTGGATAACTAGAAAATAAAAAATATGTGTAAGTGTGGTGTGTAAGGCCGGTGGTGGTATGAACCACCTCATCACCAAGAATGGGTGACTAGTGGAAAGCAGGAAAGGAAGGAAACAGGAAAAAACGTGTGCTGAGAGGTGCTGTCCATAGGACACCTCTGTGTTTACCTAATGTACAAGTGCTAATGTGAAGGGCATCCAAAAAGTGAGCGTGCTGCCTGTGTATGAACGGAGGAGACCTCCGAATATTTATTGCGCGTGAAAGGATATACTTACAAAAGTAAGTTAAAATTGGGCATTGAAATTGTAAGGGGATGCAACAAACACCGTTACTGGCATTCCCATAAGATCGGAAGTGACGTCAGTCGTGCCAGAAGTGCATTGCGTCAATGCATTTCGCCCTCCCACAGGGCGTCATCAAAGGACCTACTTCACCGTTGGTCCCCCTTTTTCCTTTTTGGGTACCTGTTTTTAATGGCCGAGTAATAACGTTGAAGGATCGTTTATCTGTTTGCACTTATGATATAAACTCAAAGCATTATGTGGTTTTATTAGATTGATAGTACATGTGCAACTTGTACTGCTTGCTTATACACATATATTTATCAGCTTTATGCGATTATGTTTATTTAGTTTATTTCACAATAATTTAGTGTGGTATACACTCTTATACATTTTATATGTGTTTTATATACGCATAACACTTTTTGTGTCATACTAGGAGCACATCTAGCACAGTTTAGCGCATCGTTATCCTTCATTATTTTCATCAGTGAACCTGTCATCCTGTGACATTCTCTGGATATCGCTATAAGCCTCTTTGCATTTTTTGCACACCAGATGGGAAGCATTCTCTGCGACTTTGCACATTAGTTGTGAAGCACTTTTTTAGTTTTATATGGACTGTATGTTTTTGTTTACACTTATGGGTTCTTATTTATGAGTGCTGTATTTATATATTTTGTCACTTTGTCTAAGTGTTTAGCACTTTGTGTATAGCAGCTTCATTCATTTTTTTTTTTTTTTTACCATATTTTCTCTCACCATCAGCGCGAGTTTATATATTTAGATCATATATATTTTCACATGATATACAAAGACTTTAGGTCCATCCAGCGTGCAGGTGAATACAGATTAGGGGTTCCATCTTAAGGGGGATTCTATTGTATATTCACTTCTGTCCCAGCTCCTTCTGGGGGGGCTGCATTTATTTTGTATTAGGGGTTCAGGAGACTTGGGTACAGGAAGGCATAACCTTTGTGTGAGGGGAGATGGTAGTAGTGGGAATGTTTTTTTTTTGGGGGGGTGGGCTTCCTATAGGGGATATATGTTTTTGATGCTGATTTAACCATGTTACAATAAATGACGAGGAGGTAGCATTTGGGTGGTTATACGTGTGGCTTTTTTATTTTTGTTTTTTTGTAGTTTAACATCTCTGACCCCATATGGTTCAGACCACAAATGAGGTGAATGGAAGTGTCTCCTCTACCAGAACATTGTATTCTAATAGCAGCACCAACTTTTTATTTATTTACCTTTTTTTCTATTGGTTGAACTAGGTGGGCTTTTTTCAACCTGACTAATTATGTAAATATGTAACTATCAGTGGCTGGAGCTGACTGGCTGTAGCTACTGATCAATGGAAAATTTTACAACCTGTCCCTTCTACACAACTTCTGAAGAGTGAGGAGCCTGCACACTAATCAAAATCCAGTAGTGACCAGCCAATTTGGAAATTTGGAACAGTATACAGCCAGCCTAAGAAATCTGGAGGAGTGAAATGTAAGATTAAGGAGACTTTACAACCTTGAGAGGAGTCTTCTGTTCACTGAGCAGGCATTAATCAGGTTAATGTGGAGGGTAAATCTGGATGATCAGGTGGGTTAATGTAGTTACTGTAGAGCAATTGGTAGAGGTTCACATAAAAGGAAGGCTAGTCCTGTGTTTGAGCATCAAAGCAAATTTGCCAAGATGGGTAAAGAATGATTAACAGGTGGCAGGCAGCCCAGAGATGACAGCTCTAGATGTCAGTGCTACCGCTAACATCCAGGAGAGTAGCTCATCTAGTAGGGATGGTGAAAGTAATACAGGAAGGCCAAGACACTTAGTGGTAATAGGGGATTCTATCATGCGAAGGAATGATAGAATGATTTTTCGCCCGGATCACCTTTGACAGAATTTGTTGCTTTCTCCCTGGTGCCAGGGTTAGGCATGTGGTGGGCCAGATAGACAAATGACCTAGCTGTCTTTGTCTATGTTGGGACCAATGACAGAACACATGGAAGAAGAGGACCCCTAGGGCCTCATGCACATAGACATCTAGAGACTGCAAAGTTCTCTAGCGTGAAATTTCCAGGGCTTTTCCATGTCTGGGGAATTGCAGGTGCTGTGTACAGCCACCCATTCAAGTGAATGGTGCCATGCTGCAATACTTGTGCAAACACTGATGGTTTTTGCATTGGTGATTACCTGTGTATGTGTGTATGGCCATTCTTCTAAATGTGAAAAGGGCACGTTCAGGGAATTATACTGTATGCCAGTGCACAGGTAAATGCCAATGCTCATATGAAAGAAAATCTGGGTAAAATAAAAAAGTTTAATTTTCCAATGCTTTGGGGAGCTCTCCAAGACCCTGGCTCATGGCCAATGTTAAAAAAATCCATAAAGAATAAGAAAAGGGTATTTAAAAATAAAGAAAATGAATTAACACTTTCACCATTTGAAAGTTACAAAGATTACAATATCTCAAAGAGCACATAATCACCAGGAATCACTAGGAATCAGTTCAGGGTCATTACTCAAGAGTCTCCAGGACAGCTGCCGCCTTTCGGCTTCCTCCGGACATTTCCCGGTGAGTGAGAAAAATCCTTATAAAGACCAGATCCTTTTGGTGCAGCCTGGGAGCCAGTTCCATATCCCTTCCAGGTCTCCAGTCCCAGGACCTCTGAGAACAGTAGCATAATCCAAGACTTGACTCCGAAGGACAACAGCCCCCTCTAAGGCAGCTAGCTCTCCTTACTAGGGAAAGACAATCTCTCCTGGGCTGCAAACTATTTATCAGCTTCCCAGTGTCCAACTGGGCACACCACCCCAGGGATTGGCTAGGCTCTGACTAATATTCAGGCTGGGGGAGACAATCAAACTCTCAGACTATGAAACTCTGAAAAAAACTGAGCAAACAATCACTGCTCCCTTGACTAAAGAAGAAAAACTAAATTTAGCTAGCAGCCTAACTAGGAAAGTGCTAGAACAGTTTTTTCCACAGATGGTTAATGCTTGAGTTAAGGTCTATAGGCTTAGAAAATTGAGTCTTTAAATGGACAGAAAACTAGCTTAAAGCCATGTTCAGAGAGTAATGATTAATGATTCATACTCCAAATGGTCTGAGGTTGTTAGTGGTGTACCCCAAGGTTCAGATTTCAAAGATACATACAAAGTTATGAACTTGGGAGTTAAAAACATGCATGCATCATACATTCTAAGGGAGTATAACTAGGAAAATTAATCATTGAGAAGGATATGGGTGTTCAATAGATCATAAACTTAATAAAAGCATGCAATGCAAAGTAGCAGTTTCTAAAGCAAGCAAAATATTTTCTTATTTTAAAAGGCTCCAGAGAGAGAGAAATAGTCTACATTAAAATACTCCAGTGAGAGAGATAAAGAAAGTGAGAGATGTAGCCTTACACCTGTAGGAGGGTGTTGGGGAACTTGAAAGCGTAAGGAGAACAACAAAATTGATAAGAGGCATAGAGGTCCCCAGCAAGATTAAATGAACTGAATGTATTCTCTTCTGAAAGGGCGTTTAAGTGGAAATATGATCACCATGCATTAATGCATAAATGTTCCATATAGTGAACTTGATTGTTCACTTTCAGGGCATTGCAAAATACAAGGGGTCTCCTAATGCATTTGGAGGAAAAGAGGTGTAACTTAACCTATACACATGTGACTTTATGTTTTAAACATCTGGTAAAACACACAATATGTACAAAATGTATGAAACGTATGAAACATACGTACCTATGTATAAATGTATAAAATGTAAAAAAACAATAAATACAATGTGTACAGAATGTATGATTATAGAATTGTATTACATAAAGAATAAAAGACAAAATTATTATTATTAAGAGTTCAGCGTGAACATTTAATGTTGAAGAGGATCACAATACATATTTCATGTACATTAATTGTTACTGCCAATTATGCACACCTTGTCCAGTGAATTGTGCAATATTACAGGTCCTGTACATGCAAAGCACGTGGTATTACCTAATCAGTAGAAGGGCTTGTATCCCATGGTTTATTTACCCTGGTTCTGCCTCTAATATCCTAAAAATGTACTCTGCAGGTCAGATGGAAAATGATAGAGGCAACTGAGTAGAAAAAACTGGGATGAGGTGATGCTTGCTTCAACAAAATCTTGAATCTGGGAAACAGAGCAAAAAATAAGAATCAATTAAAAGCTATTTCCTTGCAGAAAATCGACGTGCAATCAGTTGCTACAGTTTGTGAAAATGAGTGCACATTAAGGAAAAATGGAAAGAATTATTTGACGAGATGCTGCAGTAAATGGAAATACCACAGAAGTCAAGGAGGATAAATATGGTAGAAAAAATGAAATGGAAAGATGACATGTTACAGAAGCATTAGAGGGGAAGAACCTACTTGAGACAAGGTAATGGAAATGATTAAAGAACTGAAGAAAAAAAAGAGCTTTGGGCAAGGATACAATTACAACAGAAATGGTGGTAAATGTAGGAGAAAAATTGTGAAAAAAGATATGTCTTCGAAGTATATTATAGACAAGAGCACTGAGGGCAAAGGACTGGCAAATAGCGTATTTTGTATCTATACATAAAAAGGGGATAAGACAATATGTATATAGAAATACTGGGATTAATTTACTAAAGGAATACAGCATGTTCACCTTGCAAAGTGTATATTAATTTAAGTTGCTGAATAAGCTGAAGCTATATTTACTTTGGTTGTGCAAATTGTGCAAGAAAATGTATTTTATATTGTTTTTTGTAATTTCCCTTGCTTATGATTGGGTATTCAATGTGAATAAAGCTTCTCCTTCTTTACTAAGCTAAATAAACATTCACTTTACTGCGTTAACAGCCGCTACTTCTTTATTAAATCAATCCCTTAGCCTTGTTAGGGATAGTACACCAGACCTAGAGTAGAAAACCTTAAGACTTTATAACCACTTTAAGAAATAATCTCGTACTGCATAGAACAGTACAGTGCATAGTGTATGCTGATGTTATTGTGATAACGGGAATAGTTGAGTGTGAAAAGATGAACAAACTAGTGAAACTTGAAATGATGGTGAACTTAGGGAATACAAGGTATATGCATGTGACAATGATAATTAGGAGCAAGAATGATCAGGGAAACCCAAGAAAAGACTGATTAAAAAGTTCGAGGAATTAGATCTAAGCAGGATGTGAGAAGATGAAGTTTACAGGGTTAGTTCACTTTTCTCAAAAACATAAAAAAATAAACTCACAATGCTCCCCCCAGCCTTCGGGGTTCCTAATGCATGCACCTTAAATAATCCCCATCTTCCACTGTCCTCTCCAGCTTGTATAAGGGTTCAGCACTTTAAAACATCCCTACACAATGCTGGAGACTGTGTAACAGCCTAATGCAAGCAATGGCAAGCACTTACTGATCAGCACTATCAACATGATTGTACTAACCAATAGGAACTTGCTTAAGGCATCCCAGAACAAAGCAGAGATTCTCATACTTAATTAAAACTTGCATTTTGACTTTAGATATATTTTAAGGTCATGACATGCAATAATAATGTAATAGGATAATCGGTTTAGCAGTAAATTAAAGAACAACATAAAAAGACAAAGAAATGAGGATAAACAAATCTGAACTCCACAACTGGGATAGTCCTGCTATCTTCTCATTTCAATATATTTCCTGTTGGCACATGTGCACTTCAATAGAGCCTGAATAGCTCTTAATGCCACCCTATCCCAGTCTGATGGGCAGGGAGTGACAGAAAGCTGATAAAAAAGCAAATTAAGATTCTTACACTAGTTGCATTTAAAAATACATGTATTTTTTTTTTTATGAATACACAGCTGCAATAGTGGGTATTTTTTTTTTTTCGTTGCCTTTCTGAATGTATCCCTATTTCTTATGGCAGTTCAAAACAGAATTGTATGATGTGCTGTGAGTAATGTATGGGAACACACAGCTTGAGATGCAACACTAGCAGGTTGCATGAGGAAGTTAATATTTCATACCTGTCGAGATGGTTTACTGCTACACATGGAGGTGATTCTCACATATTTCAGTGGAAAACCTAATGGAGCAGAAACACATTCCCTTAGCAGCAGCCTAGAGAGTGAAAAGAACGACACAGAGCTCAGGACTACAAATTGATTGATTTCCTGTACGGTTGCTTGTTCTTTGTTACGTAGAAGATCCAATGATGTTTTTGTCAGTAAATAGAATTCAATAGCTATAAGGAATTCTACAGCACACAGCTGGATCTGGAATAGAAAAAAAATTAAGAAAACATAAAACCAATAACTGAAACAGTACTTGCAGGCTACTGTGTAATCAGTATAAAAATGTTAATGATAAACTTGTGTATTCATCTAAAGCCTCCTAAAAAAGATGTGTGGGATGTATGTAACCTTATTAAAATGCCATCTGGTTTTAATTCAGTTTTGATAGAAGGTACTATGCAATATTTATTACAAAGCTTTATTAAAACACCCAGGAATGGAAATACAGTTCATGCACAAGTCCCATTCAAATACGTTAAATATCATGCATAAATAGAAATTCAGTTGAATAAAAATATACATAACTTATACACAATATAATCTTTTTGTATATCATTGTAAAGTTTAAATACTGTAGCAAAACTTAAAAAATATAAGGCAGCAAAATAGCTGACCAAAATAGTAAATTGCAGGAATACTTGGTATAGGATTGTGATTTAAATCAATAAAACCCTAAATTCAACTTCTATGGGGGAGGGGAGTGAAGAGAGGTGGAGCGAATCAGCTTGGGGTGATTACTGTCTGCAAGTTGCATCAAGGTTCCAGAGCTTTACTGCTTGCTATACTCTCTGGCTTATTTACTTAAAATGCATTCTCCATATTTTTCTATACATAAGCAATTAGAAGGCTGTTATTACCAAGTTTGTGATGTTACTACCTTTCCATTGGATTGTCAATAAGAACGTATGAAGAACACACTTTTAATCAAGCCATGGTTGATCTTAAAATCTTAAAAACTTGCGGAAAGCCCCTCCAGAAGAGATATAGCCTCAAAGTGATATAGCCTATGTCAATGCCTATGGTTGAGGAATGGGATTTGCAGCATGCTTATTTGGGGGGGGTTGTAAGGTGTCCATAAAGTTTGGGTCATATGTCAGCTCCAGATGCACAGACTATTTTAATTTGCTTTTTTTTTTTTTTTTTTTTACATAAGGTAATCCCTGATTATAGATTATCTCTTCCTTTTATTGCAAAGGTTGGTTTTATGCATTTTCTTATCAGGTCTGGCAGGTCTGCAGGTCAAAACTCTTTGAAGCATTGTTTATCTGAGGGGTTAGAATTAGTATTGGGTATAGGGGGTTGCTTTGCCTTCCCCAGAGCTACTTTGTTATATGTGTTAACCACATGCATATACCAGAATACAATATTAACCTTTTACCTGGGGAGGAAAATCTCAAACTTGCCATAAACTAGGTTTTCGAGCAAACGTTCATACAACATTCATACTAAAATTCTCACAGTATATTTAATGACTTGGTGAATGTTGTTCAAAAGTACTTCAAAATTCTGTTTGCTTTTATATTCAATTTATTTATGTATATAAATGTAATTTCCAGAATGAAAACCAAATTCACTGTTAGAAATTAATTTGCCCCCAAAAAAACTCCACCTTACTCTTGCATTTTCTCTTTACTGAGGTTGAAATCTAAAATAGTTTTGACCGCACTAAAAATTCAAAAATTTACCAAACGTTCCGAAAACATAAGCTTTCAAAGGAATATCTTCTAGTTTGTGGCCAGCTTCAGAAACAAATGGCCCCTATTATACTGATTTCTTTGTTCCTATCCTATCTGACAAATGACACCAACCAACTATACCTGTGTGTAGGCTGAGCAGCAAGCAGCTACAGGCATGAAAAAGTTTCATACCTTCAATTTTCTCTATTATGTAGAAAGTCATAGCTGATAGGTGGAATAGGGTATACATTTGTGTGGAGCACAGGTTTCCCCCATAAAAATGTCCTGGTGTACCCCTGGCTGTCAGTTCATGGTCTCTACTGCAGTATTACACTATAACTGGTTTTCTGGGCTTGGCTATAACAAACAAATTACTTAATGAGGAGCACAAATCGGGTAAGGTCTGCAATGCAAAGAAACCTACCTGTGCAATGCAGCATGACAGTAACAAGAAGGATGATCACAGCTTGTGGCTGGGCCTGACCCTGGTGAGAGATTTTAATGAGTTTCTACACTCACATGAAGATGATTAGGTAAACTGAATTGGTTCACATCAAACATCCAGTCATATACAATAAGTGGTTTTCCGTTACAAAATTAAAAGGCTTAAGTGAGAATGGGTTCACTACACATCATTCCTCTCTATTTCACCTTACTTGACCATTTCGGCTGTTTACCCCTTATGGACCACAACAATTTTCAGATTTTTACTATGAGCCTGTTTATTCGGCGATAACTTTGTCATTACTTAAGATAACAACGTCCTTTTTTTAAGGACAAACAAGGCTTTCTTTTTGTGAATATTGTCCTACAACAATATTTTTTTTTTGCAATCCTTAGACAATTAAACGTAATGAAACTAAAAAAAAGGCATTTTTTAATTTTTTTTTTGAGCAGTGTTAGGCTTCATGTACACTGCTGCTGGTAAACAGACGTTTAGGAGCAGTTGGGCATTTTTTTCAGCTGCCCCTGAACTCTCCTCTATGTTATCTTATCAGTACATGTACACAGGGTCGTTTATAGTCATTTCTAGGCAGTTGAGTTTAGAAGCATTTTTTGGAAAGCAAACAAATGCATTCAAGACGGATGTTCAGAGGCATTTGAAACGCCAAATGCCTGTAACAGCTTGTAAACACATGTAAACGCGGTAACTTGTGTTTAGCTGCTTTTCGTTTATAGGTGTTTTTAATTTGTGATTATTTAAAAAAAACGCTTCTAAACGCAAATGCGGCTAAACGCAGCAAAATTGATGTTTTTAAAGCGGAGTTCCACCCTAAAGTGGAACTTCCACTCATCGGACTCCTCCCCCCCTCCGGTGCCTCAATTGGCACCTTTCAGGGGAAAGGGGGGTGCAGATACCTGTATAATACAGGTATCTGCACCCACTTCCGGGAATAGCTAGCCGCAGCTAGCCGCAAATGCCCGCCCCCCCTGTTGTGTTGTGGGAAACACACAGTTCCCACAACACAACGGGGACCAGTGTAGACGCGCAGCATGATTCGCGCATGCACAGTAGGGAACCGGGCAGTAAAGCCGCAACGCTTCACTTCCTGATTCCCTGACCGAGGATGGCGGTGGGGGCAGCCGAGAGACGAGCGATCGATCGGCTTCGGCTGCCGACATCGCTGGACCCTGGGACAGGTAAGTGTCCATTTATTAAAAGTCAGCAGCTGCAGTATTTGTAGCTGCTGGCTTTTAATATTTTTTGTTTAAGGTGGACTCCCTCTTTAAACCTCGGTTACTATCTGTCAAGTTAAATCATTCAGGAGAGGTTGTAAAACGTCCCATGTACATTAAGCCTTAGTTTAAACATAAATAGTGTTACTGCACATAAAAAAATGTATTCTGCAAATAACACTAAAATTATGATTTTTGTACAAAGCATTGCAAAGTTATTTACAAATGAAGTAAAGTGTGTTTTTTTTTCAGTTGTGTGCTTTTTCAGTGTGATATATGTAAATATATATATATATATATATATATATATATATATATATATATATGTCAATAATTTGTATCAAACATTTGCAATAGTTACAAACAAACAGTACATAAGGAACAGAATAGCGGGGTAGTACAAACATGTATATAATCTATTCTTACTTTGGAAAGAGATGAATAACTCGAAAATTCTAGGGTGTTCAAACATGCAGGATAGGTACACCAGGAATAACAAAAGGATAGGTATGTATCCGGGCAGTAACGTTACCAGTTACAAGTTAAGACGTTCACCCAAGTATAACAGGAGTGAAGGTAAGAAAGGCTTTCAGTGGTTTTTATGGCTAAGGGTGTCAACCCATATGGCCCAGTTATGTTCAAAGGTTGTATTGATAAGGGAGTTGATGGCTAACAGGTGTTCAAAAGTCTAACTCTGTTGGACCAAAGCCATTACTTCTGAGATGTTGAGGGAATCTTGTGACTTCCATTTTCTGAGTATAGGTGTTCAGGCAGCTAATAGTATGTACATGCGTAACTACTTGCTTATCCTCCTTGATGGTATGATTGTGTCAGGTTTTTGATGCTGAAAGCAGTACATTGTTTCGCATGGAAATTTGGCATTTTATATTGTAGGCCTGTAATTCTTAGGAATAACACACTTAAATCTGTCCAAACAAGAGTCTAGTAGACATCCCGGGTATGATAAAATTTGAAACACAAAATCATAAATTATAATATAATAAATAACTATAAATAATTATAACAAATAATAATATAATAATAATAACATTTATTCAATAATGTAATCAAATCAAAAACACTGAAATTTGCTCAGTTGCAGAATTATAGCTGTCATTACTTTCAGTGTTTGATGACGAATTTCCCCATGAATCAATATCACTCAATTCTGCAAGTGATTCTAATTTATTATGGCTGTTTTCTAGCTGGTCTAAAACCGCTTTTGACGTAAAGGAACGCTTTTTGGTTGCTATGGACAATCTCATGTTTCCAGGCAGAAAGAACAGTATATATATAATATAAAACTGCATGCAGGGCATTGGACAAAGCACTAGGGACAAAATGGATGTGAAATGATTTGATACAGTAATGCAATCTGTAAGATTACAGTGTACTGTATGTATTGTGTGTTTTTCACTTTTTGAATTTGGCGCCAGGCTCCGTCCGCGTACATCGTGATGCACGCAGGGAATGGAGCCCGAAACTGTGATACATTGAGCGGAGTACACATCCCGCGGACACAGCTGGGAGACATCGCATGATCCTGGGGACAAGGTAAGTAACTTTGCCTGGATCCTGCGATGCAATCCTGAGTGTGGCTCGGGGTTACTGCTTTTGGTAGTGAAAATTCACACTTGGGAATACCACTAGGGAGGTTAAAGGAGTGAGGGTAAGAATCAATACCAATATGCAGTATTGCCAGGCCTGGGTTTAGTGGTAGAAGAATTCTGGTGATTGAGGAAATTACTTGGAAGACCTGGTTCCAGAAGTTTGTCAGACTAGGGCATTCCCACAGGGCGTGAAGCAAGTTTCCCACCTGACCGCAACATCTCCAGCATAGGGGGGATGTGGTTGATACATGTAAATATATGTAAAAGGTGTAAAAAATATTATTGGGCAAAGCAAACAAAAACAGAAAAATTTAAAATGATTAGTTAATAAAATAGAAAGGAAAATTACAATTGAATGGAGAAGGAAAATACAGAGTTAACTAGTGCTGATTAGAGTAAACTAATGGGGGTTAATAAGGGGTTCAACAGAGGAACATTTAATTTTACTAGTCAAGGTTGCTTTAACTCTCTTCATGTTCATCTGCAGAACGAAGATCATCCCTTTGATCTGTAGATGAGAAACACAGAAAGTTACAATTGATACAATGTTTCAATGTACCTTTCTGCATTCCTGGCTGAGCAATGTTGTTGATATACATTGCCAGAATTTTTTTTTTTTTTTACAGCTCCTGCTGCCGACCTTCTTTGTGTACTCACTTGCAGCTGTGATTAATTGTCGGGTACTGGGACAGGGAAGGATCCCGGCAACAGGGCAGAAGGACTGGATGTACTAGACACACCCTGTGTACAATGATGATATGTTTTTGGGCATGCCTAGTACGCCCAGAGTCTGCAACTGCTTAAAGGGAAACTATAAGAGGTTTTCGTCAGTTTCATTTTTATATTTATATTCAGTATTTTATATAAAATCTTTGTTTGACAAATACAACTTTAATACATGGCAGAGGAATTCCGGAGTACTATAAATGGTTTAAATAGACAAAATGGGAGAAGTTGTTTTCTTTTTGGTTCGATGTCTGATGTGTGTGTGGGATAGTACTGGACCGATAGAAGTGAATGTTGGTTTCAATGGATCTACTGTAAAGTGATTTTTTTCTTCAAAGAAGCAGATCCCTGATTGAAGTCTAGTTTGGGTAGACCCTGTACTGGTCCTCTCTGATAGTGACAAAGGAAGCACTAGCCAGATGGTAAATTCTTGGATGTGTATGAAGGAGCTAATCTATAAAAAAAATTGTGCCATGCTATAGATAACATCACGTGTGTATCTAAACACAAAAAACACATTTGGGGGTTATTTACGAAAGGCAAATCCACTTTGCACTACAAGTGCAAACTAGAAGTGCAAAATGCACTTGAAATTGCACTGAAAGTGCACCTGGAAGTTCAATCATTGTAGATCTGAGGGGGACATGCAAGGAAAATAAAAAACAGCATTTTAGCTTGCACATGATTGGATGATTAAATCAGCAGAGCTTCCCCTCATTTCAGATCTACCCCTCAGATTTACAGTGACTGTACTTCCAAGTGTACTTTCAGTGCAATTTCAAGTGCACTTTGCACTTGTAGTGTAAAGTGGAGTTGCTTTTCGTAAATAACCCCCTTAGTATATTGTGAGTAACGAAAATGTCTTGAAAAATATTTTTCATATAAATAAGAGTCGTATAATTGTGTCAAGCAAAACCACAACCCAGTGGACTTAATTCTTCTTGGTGAAACAGCCTCTGTTTAATTCTAATCCAATAGCCACCAATCTTATTAAACACTCAAGCTCCAACACAAATCATGCAAACAGTGCGCTCACCTCCTTAATGAGACCCACATCACATAGGTCAAGAATGCTTAAAGTGATATTAAGTCTTGTTTTGTTTTTTTTTTTTACATTTATACTCACCAGTGGTTTTGCACAAAACAACCCAGATCCTCCTCTTCTCAGGTCCCTCGCCAGCACTCCTGGCCCCTCCCTTCTGCCGAGTGCCCCCACAGCAAGCATCTTGCTATGGGGGCACCAAAGCCGAGCTGCTGCTCTGTGTGTGCTTTCAGGCACTCTCCTCATTGGCTCAGTGACTTTGATTGATAGCAGTGGGAACCAATGGTGCCCACTGCTGTGTCTCACCAATCAGGAGGAAGAGTCCCGGACAGCCGAGGCTCTGGTGCAACATTTCTGGAATGAGATGGGGCTCGGGTAAGTATTAGGGGGGCTGTTGCACACTGAGGGTTTTTTATCTTAATGCATTCTATTGTAAAACTTTCTGCATTTAGAACCACTTTAAGGACACTTCCAGTATTATCAGACAACCCAGGTTACGTCCCCTCTTACCCTTGGGGTTTTCCAAAAAATCCTGGTATATACCTCAGATAGGAAAGGTACAACTTCCTGTTGCAGTGCATGATAGTGTCACCCGGCTCCGCCCTATGCGTTACGTCACACCCACGTTAATTCTTTAGGGGATGCATCTTGTGTTTGAATACACACATGATGTGTTAATATAAAGTTGTACATTTATGTTAGTTATCTATAGCGCAGCCACTATTTATTTATTTATAGATTTACTGTATGTTACTATTGTTGTCAGAAGCATTTTGTTAGCACTATTGGGGATTGAGTAGTTATATAATTTGGTGCCCAGGAGGAGTATTATTTGTGCGCATGAAGGAGCACCTAGTACAACAGTTCATCTCATGTAAAGGACAGTTTGAAACATATATTGGTTAATAAGCACATCAGAATAAAGGACTGTTTGAAAGGTTTGATGATTAAGAGCACCAGATACTCTTCCTTTTGATGCTCTTAACTATTAACTGTTTCAAAAAGTCCTTTAAGTGGGATGAACTTTTGTATCAGGTGCTCCTCTGTGTACCTCCAAGAATTTTTGTTAAGATGTCTCTTATTTAAACTTCAGCTTGAGAGACTAATCTCTATGAACATTTTTCTTTGCAAAAGGAGTTAGGGAGAAACTAGAAAATGTAAAAAGGAGCCTAAATATACATGTGCTAGTTGAATAAAAGGATTCAGAATATAAATTTTTACATTTTATTTTTACCTGAACAAAAATAAAAAATAATATTGATATTGAATTGTTAGTCTTGATCAAACACATTAACTAACAAATAAATAAATATGTACAAAACCACTATATATTCCTTTTATCAAATTAGTAATTCTCCACTATGGCACATACACAATTCCTGTGATTTGCTGATTTAGCTTTGTTCTTTATAGACTTTTGCGTTTGTCTATAACTGTATTTGTAAAAAAACATCCGCCTGTTGAAGAGGAATCAATGACACGTTACCAGTATGCTGTTTACAAGGAAACATTCTTGTTAAGACTATTGTCGAGATTGCCCTTGCACTTAAAACATATTGAACATTGGGAAAATGCAAATTATGTATTTCCATTGGGTTCATCATTTTTCTATAACTAGGTCTTTTGATGATGAACATTCAAATTTATCATTATGAAAATGATTTAATGTTTAGAGATGCTGAAAAAATACATGAAAATGCTATAGAATAAATGCTATATGTTGTACCAGAGCAGGCTAAAACGAAAGCTTTTTCCGAGCATATCAGTCATAACATTCATTTTGTTTATTGATCTGAACCTGTCAATAAACTGCATTAAAGTTATGTTTGGAGCCATGATTGACTTACTGCCCTATAAATTGTCTCTGTTTTGACCTTAGGTGTGCAAATGTTTCCGAAATCAACATCATTAGTTAACAAAGGAATTTTGTTTTTGTATCATTTATATTGAACTACACATATTACAGTGACTGGTAACACGAAGAGTCAGTGTGAATTAAAACATTATTATTACATTTCTGTATGCTTGTACCCGTGATTTACAAGTGGAATAATTTATATTTGACAGTGGCTCCTGTAAACACTGAAAAAAGAAGGGATTTCTTTAAAGAGACATTGTTACTATGCTCTGTCAAGGTTTCTGTACTCCTCTCCCATTCTTCCATTCCCAATCCTTTGCCCGGATGGTGGGATCTCTTAAAAGTGGACATTTGGTGGATGATTTACTAAAAGCAAATATGCTGTTCACTTTGCAAGGGAAGTTGCAGATTGCAAGTGAATTTTCCCCAGAGCTTAGTGAACGTGATGAAATTTCACTTTGCAAAGAATACAAAATCATATGCTAGGAGTATAAAAAAAAGTGAGGCCATGGTTGGATGATGGAAGTCAGCAGAGCTTCAACTTATTCATCAATCTCTGGTAAAGTGAACAGTCCATTTGTCTTGGTCTCAAGCACTCAATTGCAATAGTTGATTATGAGTGTGGACACGTACAGTATATTCTCAAACTTTCGCTGCACGGATCAGAGAGAAAATCATCTCTTGCCTGTGTTATTAGGCATGTTACATTTGGTGGATTGTATATACTTTTACTGGAATTGCACTCACAGAAGGAAAATTGTCTCCTGATGTAGAATTGTGTGCACAACAGCAAATTAAAGCAGTGTATATGGATAACATCTGAGCATATGTCGGCATCATCAGATCATCTGCATATTCACCTGACCAGGTTTCCACTAAGGCAGATCTGATTGGAATGTAGTATGTTTGTTGGATAAATACACATAATTCCCCTGTCTGGTAACAATTAGGGAGATACTGTGGTTAATTTACTAAAACTGGAGAGTGCAAAATCTGGGGCAGCTGTGCAAGGTAGCCAATTAGCTTCTAATTTCAGTTTGTTCCATTAGTCTTTGACAAAAAAACTGGAAGCTGATTGGTTTCTATGCAGAGCTGCACCAGATTTTGCACGCTTCAGTTTTAGTAAATCAACCCCACTATTTAATATACATTTAAGCCGTGACTCTACATACTGCATTAAGGCTGCTTTCACACTGGGGCGGGGGGGCATTAGCGGTAAAGCGCCGCTAGTTTTAGAGGCGTTTTACCGCTGTTATGACGGAGCTTTTCGGCTGCTAGCTTTTAACCCCCACTAGCGGCCGAATAAAGGGTTAAAAGCGTCCACAAAGCGTCGCTGCCGAAATGCTTTGCAGGCGCTTCAGCAGCACTGCCCATTGATTTTAATGGCGGGGCGGTGGAGGAGCGGTGTATACACTTCTCCCGCACCGCCCCAAAGATGCTGCTTGCAGGACTTTTTTTCCTGTCCTGCAAGCGCACCGCCCCAGTGTGAAAGCATTGGGGCTTTCCCCCTGGGGTGGTTTGAGAGGCGCTTTTTAGGCGCTTTACAGGTGCCTGAAAAGCGCCCCAGTGTGAAAGGGATCTAAGATCTGCTACTTTATACATTGTGGCAAAATACTTTGCATTATGATGGTTGCATGATATGTAGCCTGATCTAGATAAGCGAGCACTAATCAGTCTAGTTTAACCACTTGCCCCCTAGGAAGGTTTACCCCGCTTAATGACCAGGCCATTTCTTGCGATACAGCACTGTGACGCTGTACCAAAATAAAATGTCCTTTTTTTTCCCACAACACTATACACTTATTGGGATTTTTTTTAACAAAAAATATGTAGCAGAATACATTTGGCCTATATTGATGAAGAAATTTGATTTTTTAAATGTTTTAATTGGATACGTTTTATGGCAGAAAGTAAAAATATATATCCCCTTCCCGCCGAGAGTATGCAGATGTGCATACTCGAATTTCAGGGGTTATCCTGGGATGATGCCCACAGCTGCAGGCATCATCCTGGTACTGTTTTTTAGAGCCGGTGATCAGTTTCCAGGTATAACAACCGATGCAGCTAAAAGCCGCTCGGCTGTTGTGCCGGAGGAGCGGGAGGGGACTCCCCCCCTACTGCCGCCTCCCACCGCTCTTACCGGGCCTCCCGATCCACCGACAGACCCGATCACCAATCCGCCGCCTCCGGCGGCTAGTGACAGTCTGGAACAAAGCCATAACAAAGCCATCCCGTTTACTCGGCTGCCAATGGCGCCGGTTTAAAAAAAATTTACAGTATTCAGAATCGCCGAAAACAGCAATCTGAATACTTTGAAGTGCAAAGGAGGGGTTTGGGGTCTTGGGGTTTTTAGACCCCCGATCCCTTCATAAAGAGTACCTGTCTCCACTCACACTGCAGGTACCCGCCGCCATCTTGCGGCCTACGGGAATTTCGGCATCCCCGGACTCGAGTTGAGTGATCGGCTGAGCGGGGAGAGACGGATCCTCCTGCAGCCGGGAATACTGTCCCCGTAGCAGATCGGACTGGGTGGGGATCTGGTCCCTTAACAAAAACGCTGCAAAAACAGACCCCGAACTCCTGCGGCCTACCATCACCTTGAGGCCTGTGAGGCCTCCGGCGTCCCCGGGCTCGAGTACTGCGATCGGCAGTACGAGGGACAGCCGAGATACCCACGTCTGAAGCAGGCGCTCCCGGAAGATTGCTGGTCAGTGTACAACCCCTAACAAGCACCAGAAGATCAGAGAAAGGGGGTGGTTGGACACTCAGAGGCGGTCGCCATCTTGAGGCCTAACGTTCAGGACAGATCCTTCACATCCAGGTACTGTACCCTTACTATACTGTGCCATCCTCCCTGACCCCTAACTATAAAGAAATTGTGCCCTGAAGCAAACCCCGATCCCGCATTGATAGTCAGGCATTGCTGCACTCTTCGGCCTAATCCCCAAGCACTGGTGCCCACTTACTGCCCCTCTTCAAACGTACAGTCCCCATTCCAAAATACAAGACACACTGCAAATAAAACCCCCCAAACCCGCTTCATTCCTGAAGAATGGCTTACCAGATACATACACAGCCTTTAAACGTGACAGACATGTAAGCCTAGTACTTTACCCCCTTCGACTATCCGGGACTCCAGTCGACCTTTCTGAAGCACTATCAGCCACAGGAGTCACCTCCTTAATCTCTTACAGTAACCATGCACCCCATGGGAAAAATCGGAGACCAAAGGAAGAATTACACCTCAGTGTTTAACTGCCAGTCTTCTACAACCATGGACCGCTACCTGCACAGGCCTGCTTCCACAGCTTCAAATGGTGGAGACGTCACACAGGATTCACGTGAGCAAACTGAACCTATGACAGGTACTTTATTTGACGTTATACCTAATTCATCACAGGGAACACTAGCTCCATTAACGGCAGATGTCCTAGATATTAAACTGCAATCCCTGCTCCAGGCCATCACCCACAATATTGCCCAGGAAGTAGGGAAACTTGCTAAAGAACTGAGAGGTAAGATAGATCAACTAGGCGACCGTACGGACACTCTTGAGACAAAGTTTGATGAACTGGTACAGTATGTCCAAGTCTTAGAAGAAGACAACGCCGCCATTAAACGCTCAGTCAACCAACTCCAGGCCCAACAAGAAGACCTTGAAAATAGAGAGCGCAGACAGAATCTACGGATCAGAGGCATTCCTGAAACAGTAGAAGATAGAGACCTTCGCTCTTATCTCCTGAGTTTGTTTAATGTTGTGGCCCCCAAAATCCCTGATATTGATTGGCGTTTGAACAGAGCACACAGATCCTTAGCCCCTAAACCTCCGGCTGGAGCCAACCCAAGAGATGTAATTGTCAGGTTTCACTCCTACGACAGCAAAGAAGCCGTAACCATCGCTACTCGTAATCAATCCAGGCTTGATTTCAGGGGATCCAGGATCCAGATCTTCAGTGACCTTTCACCCATCACCCTGGCAAGACGAAGGAACCTTCGTCCATTGACTCTACACTTCCAGACACATAAAGTCCTGTATCGCTGGGGTTTCCCCTTCCGCCTCTCTGCCTCCCGTGATGGTATACAATAATCTCTACGTGACCTCCAGGAAAGTGATGCCTTCCTACGCAACTTAGGTCTACCGCCTCTTCCTGATGAAGATCCTGTGCCGCTTCCCGCCACTCCTAAACCATCAGCAATTCCAGGCCGTATCTGGACCCCAGTGAGGCAAAAACCACACAAGACCATCTTCAAGACTCCCAACCTGAGGAATTTCTCACACGGCTATGGCTCTGTATGTTATTTCTGTTTTGCCTCCTGATGTTCTTGGGAGACTGCCTACCCCTCTGATGGGCCTACACACCCATCATTCTACCCATGGGTTGTTTCAACTGTTGCTGTTCATTATGACACATTGGTTTACCAGTTTTATATTTTTCACAATCTTATATATTTTTCACAGTTTAATTATTTCTAAAACCTAGGTCTTTTGCTCTGGAAGATGGAAGAGGATCCTCTGACACCCAATTTTTGGTGGTCCTCATGCTCCCCTTCCCAGCCCAAGGCACAGACCTGGGCGTCCTAGAGGGTATTGCCCCTCCAGGCTTCTCTTCGGATGATTTCTGGACTTTCATTTTTTTTTTCTTTTCTTTTTCCTTTTTCTTCTTTTTGCTACTTTTAATTTTTATTTTGTATTTACATTTTCATTTTTATAGTGTCTTTTTTACTGTTTTTCCTCTGGTCTTTTTTCATGACCAGAGGTGGTTACATCTCATAGATCGGAATTGTCAAGGTTACAGTTCTAATGATGTTTTATATATTGTCAGGTTACTCTACACCCTCCCTATAACCTTTGCACCATGGAATCCTTCCCCAACAAATGCTATGTTACTTATCAAGCGCATATCTACCAGGTTAAGTCGTTATGGCGCTAAAACTGTTTACTTATAGTGTTAAGGGTTTAAACTCTGTTCGGAAAGATGGCTAGCTCTGAAAGAGTTTAAGGCTTCTAAAGCTGATATAATTCTAGTCCAGGAGACCCATTTCCGTCCTGGGTGGTTCTCTCAAATTTGCCAGTAAACACTTTCCGACATCCTTTTTGGCATCTGAACCGTCTGGCAAAGCAGGCGTGGCTATTCTTATTAACCGCTTATGTCCCTTGCAAATTAAATCTTCCTATTTGGACCCCCATGGCAGATATATTATCCTGGACTGTATGTACCTCTCCCAATCCCTTACGATTGTTAATGTATACGCTCCCAACTCTGGACAGGTTCAATTCCTCACTGCTATGTTTGACCTCCTCGATACATTTTTTCAACCCTTCACAGTGATCGGTGGGGATTTTAATATGACCATGTCCCCTAGTAAGGACAGGCATGTACTGTTCCCGTCTAAGACTCCATCTAACACTGATCGCCTTTCCAAATCATTTCGAAAAACTCATCAGAGCCAAGAACTTCTTGGACATCTGGAGGATCAAACACCCACACATAAGCAGTACACATTTTACTCTCACCCTCACAAACTCTACTCTAGACTAGACCATTTCTTCATCTCTCCACCCCTCCTGACATCCACGGTCTCGTCCGAAATTAATCCCGTTTCCTGGTCAGACCACTCCTCAGTGCATCTAGATATTGCCCTATCCTCTGCATCCCCTAGAACCTGTCATTGGCGCCTCAACGAAACACTTCTCCAAATTCCTGAAACCAGAGAACACCTATCCAATAGCTTAGTTGAATATTTTCAGTTTAATGATAATATGGTCTCGGAGCCCTCCACTTTGTGGGAGGCTCACAAAGCCATCTTTAGAGGGCACTGTTTTTCCGCAAGCTCTCATATGAAAAAAGACGCAACACTTCAACGCCTCTGCTATCTCCAAACTTCGCAAATCTGAGAAACTTTTACTTTCCTCCCCCACGGTGGCTAGACTCCGAGCTGTTATTTCCTTACGCAATCAACTCAGATCCCTAGATATGAAAAAAATTGACAAATCTTTATTATGGTCTAAACAGAAATTCTATGAATACTCAAACAAACCCCACAGGATGTTGGTAAACAAATTGAAACCTCGTCCTTTCCACTCCTCCCCAGACTTTCTTAGACAACCTGACGGTACCCCCACATACTGCCCCTCTACAATGTCTAAGGTTTTCGTCGATTTTTATTGCAAATTGTACAATTGTCTGCAATCGGATCCCCATTACACTCCGCTCCTTCACCGCTCCGAAGATGCCGCTAGCAGGACTTTTTTTCCCCGTCCTGCTAGCGCACCACTCCAGTGTGAAAGCCCTCTGGGCTTTCACACTGGAGACAAAGCAGCGGCACTTTCGGGTCGGTTTGCAGGCGCTATTATAGAACAGGAACTTGTTGGCCTACGTGAAAAACTCAATTTACAGTTAATAGAAAAAGCAAAATCCAAATTAATTAGGGGAAGAAGAGCTTTTTTCGAATTTGGGAATAAACCAGGAAGATTGTTGGCAAATGCTATTAGAGAAACCTCCACACAAAACCATATTACACAGATTAAAACATTGAGGGATGAATTGGTTAACTCTCCACAGAAAATCGCATAGACGTTCAAGGACTACTATGAGAATTTATATCAGTTAGAAAAGAAATCTAACCCAATAAACGTTCAAAAAAAGTGGGAAGTGGCGAGGGAATATATTGAAGAGACAGAAATGCCAAAGCTAACAGAAGAAGCAGCCAGGGATCTCGATGCCCCAATTTCAACAGAGGAATTTATAGCGGCATTAAAATAATTGAATGTGGGCAAAGCCCCTGGCCCAGATGGGTACACCCTGTCGTATTACAGAAAATATGCAGAGGAATTGGCCCCGAGATTCGTAGCAGCTTATAATTCACTACGAGATGGGATGCAAATCCCAATAGAAACATTACTAGCACCTATAACAGTGATTCTGAAAGAGGGGAAAGATCCCTCCCAATGTTCTAGTTACCGACCTATTTCACTGCTGAATGTGGATTTAAAAGCACTTACAAAGATTTTAGCCACGAGACTGCTAGATTATATCCCGGGTCTAATCCATCCAGACCAGGTGGGATTTACCCCAGAGAGGGAAGGAAGAGAGAATACACAGAGGGTGGTGATCACGATCTACCTTGCACAAAGGCAGCAAAAACCAATGGTGATAATCTCTGCGGACGCGGAAAAATCCAGGGTAGACTGGATTTTTTTAAAGGCGGTACTACAACATATAGGCTTAAGGGAGGGGATGATGAGATGGATTTCTAATTTATATTCTACACCAAGTGTTAGAGTAAAGATAGATGATAGAACCTCGGAGTCCTTCCTTATTCAAAATGGAACACGACAGGGTGGCTCTCTTTCACCACTGATTTTCAATAGAACCTTTCCTAAGGAAAATACAGGCTAGTGTGAATATTAAGGGGATAAAAATAAAGGAAGAAGAACAGAAACTTGCGGCGTATGCGGGCGATTTAATTTTCTTCGCAACTTCTCCAATCATATCTCTCCCATCCTTGTTTATGGAACTGCGTGAATATGGGAAAATATCTAATTTTAAAGTAAATTACGGGAAATCTGAAGCAATGGGTATAGAAATAAAGGCGCCCCTTTTACAGTTGGTAACCACACAATTCGGATTTAGGTGGACCAACTCATATATAAGCTATTTAGGGACAAAAATATCAAAAAATCTGAAGGAATTATTTGAGCTTAATTACATACCAATGGCTAAACAGATCAAACTGGATTTGTCGAGATGGGATAAAGAGATTTTTACATGGTTCGGGAGAACAAATATTATTAAGATGAATGTGATGCCAAGACTTCTGTATTTAATACAGACCTTGCCAATTAAAATTCCTCCAAGCTTTTTAAGAGATCTTAGATCAAGATTTCTGAAATTTATCTGGGCTGGGAAACCAGCAAGAGTACGTAGAACTATATTATCACTACTTAAAGGAAAAGGAGGGATAGGGCTTCCAGATCCAATAAGATACCAAGAGGCTTCACATTTAACCAGAGTGATGGAATAGTGCGGACTTAGAAATAAGAAACCCTGGATACAGACAGAACCGGCAGCAACAGATATCCCATTGGAAGGATTAGTATGGATACCAGAAACTGAGTTGCCAGCTGAATTGAGGAAACACCCAAAAATAGGCGTAACTCTGCAGATGATCAAAAAGATTTTCAAAAAAACGGCAATCTCGACAAATCCTAGCTCAATGCTCCCGGTTCTGGGGACACCAACATTTCAGCCAGGAATGACAGACCCCAAGTTCAGAGCAATACGACGTAGAGGTTTCAGCAGGATCATACATTTTTCAAGGGACAATCGTTTATTATTAAAAAGAGAAATTGAAAGAGAAATAGCACCTGAATTAGATTTTTTTAGAATGATGCAGCTAGAAGCATTTATTGAATCAAAATCTAATATGTATACAGAAGTAAGAGCATTGACCGGGTTTGAGGATATGTGTTTGAAGGGAGAAACAATGAGACATCTGTTGTCCTATTTCTATACTGTATTGACGGGAATAGAATCGCCTCAGGAACTAACTTTCCTACAAGCATGGGAGAGAGACTTAAGGACATCATTCTCCCAAGAACAGAAGAATAGGATCTTAGTATTTAATCAAAAGGCATCAGTAGCAAGCAGATATCAGGAGGGGGGATATAAAATCCTTACCAGATGGTATAGGACGCCGAATGTGCTACATCGGATATACCTCCAGGTGTCAGGGGTATGTTGGAGATGTCATGAAGAAGAAGGGACAATTCTATATATCTTCTGGGAATGTACGAGAATAAGAGAGTTCTGGGAAATGGTTGCAGAAACTACTAAAACAATAACAGGATTCTCCTTGGGAAATAATCCGGCAACTTTTTTATTGCTAGATTTCCCGTTATCAGTGGAAAAATTTTAAAACTCGCTGCTGAGACACCTTTTAACAGCAGCTAGGGCATGTATCCCTGCTCTGTGGAAAAAAGACAGCTCTCCAACTAGGGCACAATGGTTGGCCAGAATTGCAGAAATACAACAAATACAGAAATACAGCTTTTGTTTCTAAATACCATTTTGGTGTTCTCCAAAATTATTCCAAGGCTTCTTTGGTCTCCTTCCGGTAATTTATTTTATGTAGATAGGATTAGGGGACATTTGAACAGGACTATGCATCAATTTTTAGTATCTTCAGGTGGTTTGTCATTCTGCCATGTGGAGCTGGAAGGTTTTGTACGTGGTTTATTCAGGAATGCAAAGTTTGATTGAAAGTGCCATGGTGTTTGTGTTGATGTATTATAGCCAGGATGGCTTCATAGTTTATTTGAACTTATCATTAATACGTTACCAGGTTACCCCTTGAACAACACCGTGGCCTATGTTAAATTTTGCCAAACAAATAAATATTTATAAAAGAAAGGAAATGGTTGTTGGTCTCTTATTTGAATTCAATAATCCCTTCGTGCTAGCTCATGCTCATGTGACTTGTATTTGTCTTCTTTTATGTCTCTAATTGAGTTATGCTCTAAGCTATGGGGTGGATAGATTGCTCTTTTATCTGTGTTTTTTCACTTTTAAGTTTAAATTGATGAAATTGATGATTGCAATGTCGGTTTTACAGGACATTTTGTATATTTGATTTTGATTTTCAATAAAAGCTTTTGTAAACAAAAAAACAAAAATAGAATTTCCAGGTATGATGGAAAATATGAAATTTCCCTTTGCTTTCCTTAGTACAGTACTCGGTGGCTGAGCAGTTATCAGCCTTTAGTGTTGTCACATGTGGACAAAGGGGGGCATGAATAGACCTGAGCAGATTTTGACATTTTTGGGAGCTGCATGGCAGATTAAGTCAGTAGGCAAATATGTTAAAGTAAGTATAAATTTGTGAATACCACAGTTTGTTATGTGTTGCATTGTGTCAGGAATTGCCTGAACAATTAATTATATTAAAGTGGAGTTCCACCCAAAAGTGAAACTTCCGCTCATCTGTCTTCTCTCCTCCTCCGGTGCCACAATTGGCACCTTTTGGGGGGGAGGGGAGTGTTCCCACTTCCGGGAGTTCGGGCCACGGCTTGTGACATCACCGCGGGGCTTCCTCCTCCTACCTCCTCCTCTCCCCGTCGCCGGGCCAGTAGGAGAGAGGAGCGGGGCCTCGCGCATGCGCAGTAGGGTTTCTGGCACGAAGCCATAAGGCTACACTGCCGGGTACCCTTTTTTTTTTAAATATATTTTATTGAGTTTTCACAGAATTACATCAGGGGTAACAGAGGCATATGTCATAAAGTAACAAGAGATGAAGTTGACAGGTAAATCTTAAGGGACAAAGTAGGACCTTATGGAACACAGTATCAACAATTGTAGATACACTTTTCGCTGGTTATTATCTAAAGAAAGAGAAGATCAGTTCGTAAGTCTTGAGTGCGAATTTCAGAGCAAACCCTGTGGCATACAATGACATTTCTGGTTTAACATAAGAAGTGATTCACTGGTTCTTATAACAGTAGGGTTCTTTCTGTATATATGTGTGGTTGGAGTTTTTAATTTATGATTTTTAATTTTTAAGTTTTAATTTTTATCGACCATACCAGCTCTACTCCCTCCCCCGGGCACCCCTATAGGGAACTATCTGTGCCCAGTAGGGGGAGTGTAAGAAAAGGTAAATCTGGAACATGTCGGTTCTAGCCGAGTAAATTATTAAGATTTCTGAAGAGACTCCTAATATCATGGAGTGTCTGCAGATGTACCTTTTAGGTTGTGGGGAGTGCAGGGAAGGGGGGAGGTGGGAAGGAGAGGGGGATGTGAGACGGAGGTTTTTCGGCCTGCTATATGTTTATTTAATTATATATGCAGGTGTTTATGTGTTCGTGTTTCCCTCGGGACCAGTGAGATGGCAACCAGCTGAGATGTTCGAGGCTTGAGATGATTTAAAATGATACCAACACGCCCAGGTATTCCTGTATTTGGATGGCGTGTCGGATGATTGATGGATAAGGTTTTCCATTTCAGCCAATCTATCTACCCTCCGGATCCAGTCTTGGACAGTGGGGAGAGATGTGCTTCTCCAATGTACCGGAATACATAAATTTGCTGCATTAATGAGGTGTAGAACCAGGGATTTCTTATATGTATGTTGTGGGAGTGAGGTGTGATGAAGTAAGTATTGGGCAGGAGTGAAGTCAGGGGAGTATGTCATTATCTGAGTAATCAGACGGTGTATTTCAGCCCAATAATGTTGGATGAGCGGGCATTCCCACCATATATGCAGTAGTGTACCTTTGGTTGCATTGCAACGCCAACAAAGTGGAGAGAGAGTAGGATGGAATTTATGAATTTTGTCAGGGGTCCTGTACCATTTCGTAAAGATTTTATATCTGTTTTCCTTAGTTGAGGTGTTGAGGGAACCCTTATGCATACGATTGTGAACATGTTTCCACTCTTCAGCGGTGAGATCTATATTTAGGTCTTGTTCCCATTGTCTAACTAAGTTGTCATTTTTAATTTCGTGAGTGGAAAATAGGAGTGTGTATATGGATGAAATGAGATGTCTTTGGGGTGCTTGCTCAGTACATAAGATTTCAAAAGGTGTGAGTTCCCTGTGCAGGTCTGCTGTGGGTTCAAGGCTACGAATGAAGTGACGTATCTGCAGGTATTTGTAGAAAGGTATGTGGTAGTCCGGGAATTTGCAGGTCAGGGCCTGGAACGTCATGAGGGTTCCTTGATGGAACATTTGTTGTATTTTGAGTCGGGGTCTATGTGGGTCTGTCGTAGTGTGGAGGAGGTGAATTCCGGGTTCAAAGTCTGGATTATTTTCCAGGTGTGTCATGGGACCAGGTATGGGTTTCAATCGGAGCGTTGTGCATGCCGCCATGAAGTTCCTTAGTGTGGAGTTGATGAGTGGGTTTAATGAGGCTTCCTTTGGTATTTTTTTTTTATTAATCCATGGTAAGAGTCTTAATGGTATCGGGGAGAATGCGTTTTCAATATATACCCAGTCTTTGTTTGTGCTGTTAACATGCCAGTCAACAATTCTGGAGAGGTGGCAAACCCAGTAATATTTTCGTATGTCTGGTATTTGTAGACCCCCCTGTGATTTGGGATTCGTCAATCTATTCCAGTTTAGTCTAGGTTGTTTGGAGGACCATATAAAATTCCTACATAGCCTTTTGAGTGTGGAAAAAAAGGATATAGGAATATGTATGGGGATGGTTTGGAATAAGTAAAGCAGTCTGGGTAGCACGTTCATTTTCAAGATAGCTGCCCTACCAAACCAAGAAAACGGCCCCGTAATCCACTTTTGTAGGTCCATCTGGATGGTTTGTAGGATAGGTAAAAAATTTAGTCTATAGATATCCGTCAGTTTGGAGGGTATTTTAACGCCTAGGTACGTGATTTCATTGGGTTCCCAACCAATTGGAAAGTTTTGTTTGCATTGTGTGACTATTTCATCTGGTAAAGAAATGTTAAGGGCTTTTGATTTAGAGAAGTTTATTTGTAGGTTTGTGAGGGATTTGAAGGTCGCAAAGTCTTTTAGGAGATTGGGGATGGTAGTAATTGGGTCTGTGAGGAATAGTAGGATATCGTCCGCATAGGCCGCTACCTTAAATTGTTTGTGGTTAATCTCCACTCCTTTAATGTCTGGATTCTCTCTAAGTTTGCGTAGTAGAGGTTCCATAGTAAGAATAAAAATCAAAGGGGACAGGGGACATCCCTGTCTAGTACCATTGGATACGGAGAAGGCGTCCGACAGGCGACCATTCACTCTCACTTTAGCTGTGGGTGATGAGTAGAGAGCCATAATCATTTGGATTAATTGCATTGGAAGGCCTATAGAATGCAAGGTTGCCTCCATAAAATCCCAAGCTACCCTGTCGAACGCCTTCTCCGCATCCAGGGACAAGAAGAAGCCGCGTGTGTTTGATGTGGTTAGCCAATGGTGGATGTTTAATGCTTTGGTGGTGTTGTCTCGGGCTTCCCTTCCGGGAACAAAACTGACCTGCTCTGTAGAGACCATTTTAGGGATTAGCGGTAGTAGTCGGTTGGCGATAGCTTTGGCATATACTTTAATGTCTACATTTAGTAGAGATATTGGACGGTAGTTGGAGACCATGGTCGTGTCTTTACCAGGTTTAGGGATGAGGGTGATGTGCGCTTCTAATACGTCTTTGGAGGCTATACTGGAAGGAGAGAAACTATTAAATGCCTTGACTAGAGGGGGGATAAGTATGTCAGAAAAGGATTTGTAATACCCTACTGTAAGTCCGTCCGGACCGGGACTTTTACCTGGTTTCATTTGCTTTAAGTCTAGTATGAGTTCATCCGACGTCAGTGGGGAGTCCAATGATGTGGATTCCTCCATTGTGAGGGGGGTAGGGGCATATTGGGAAAGGAACGTGTTGATTGCCTCCTGTCTGTCTACCGTGGCATTGGTCTTTTGTGGGGAGCGTAGGTTGTATAAATCTGTGAAGTAGTGTACAAATTGTTTAGCTATATCTTCTGAAGTGACAAAGGCCTTACCAGTGGGGTCTTTGATCGTGTGTATAGTATGAGCTGCTTTCTTAGCCTGTAGAGCTCTAGCTAGAAGTTTCCCGGACTTGTTGCCAAACTCATAGAAGCATTTTTGTTGCAATGTGTATTTGCGCTTAATGTTTTTGTGTAATTCTTCCAGTAGTTCATTTCTGGCTTGTGTCAGTTCTGTAAGTGCTTCCGATGCTAAGGATTCTTTGTGTTTTCATTCCAACCTAGAGATGCGGTTAGTCAGTTCGTCTAGTTTAGCTTTTCTGAGTTTGTGTCGTTGTGCAGCCATAGAGATGAATGTGCCTCTTATGACGCACTTATGTGCAGCCCAGACTACTTCAGGTGAGGTGTCACCCACTCCATTTTCAGTGAAGTAATTGGTAAGATGTTGGGAGATCGTGCTGGAGATTTCTGTATCCGTAAGTAGGGAGTTGTCCAATCTCCATATGTGAGGACGTACCATCGCATTGGGCATGTGTAGGGTCAAGGTTATGGGGTTATGGTCCGATAGAACCATAGGTTCAATAGTAGTTGTCTTAAGTAGAGGTAGGTCGCCTTGGGATAGAAAGAAATAATCAATGCGCGTATACTTAGAGTGTGGTGGAGAGTAAAAGGTGAAATCCTTACCATCGGGATGCAGTGTGCGCCAGGTATCGTGCACCAATAGGTCCTTGAATAGTGTTTTGATGGCGCAAAGGGCTTTGTAAGTGAGAGAGGAGTGACCATTGGAGGTATCGAGAGAGGGGTTTAAGGGAACGTTAAAATCACCTCCGATTATTAGTGTGCCGGAGCAGAAAGTCATGAGTAATTGAAGTGTGGTGCAAAAAAAAGGTGACTTGTTGCTCGTTTGGGGCATACAGGTTGGCAATAGTGATTTGTTTCCCATGTAGGGTACCTTTTAGGAATATGAATCTTCCGCGTGGGTCATTTTGGATAGCAGAGACTTTGAATGGGCAGTTCTTAGATATGAGAATGCAAACCCCTTTGGACTTAGCTTCATTATTAGTCGCGTGGTACACTGTCGGGAATTGTTTGTCTTGTAATTTGGGGATTGCGTCTGTTCTAAAATGAGTTTCCTGGATAAGTGCAATATGGGTTTTGGATTTATGCAGTGAAGAAAGTAGGAGAGATCTTTTTTCGGGCGTGTTTAGGCCACGTATATTTATAGATTTGAGATTAAGTGAGGTGAGTGATTGCGTCTTGTCTATTGATGCGTGATTGGGGTCCATGTCCTCCGTCAGGGTTGGGAGAACCAGGGTAGAGGGAGTAGGAATGGATTACAGGTGCTCTATTGTTAATGTGGGTAGTCTGTATGGCGGTATGGAGAGCACCGCGGAGTAACCAAGGAGGTAACAGGGATATTACTCTATCCCGTTATCTCAATTCGAGAAAAAGGATCGGTGGTGTACAGCTCAGGAGCAGAACAATCGTGAGATAAGTGTTTGCGCTGAGGAATAAACTGAAAATGTACCTGTATTATGAGAGCTATTGCAGAATTCTGCACAGGATTAATGACAATAATAAAGTTCACCCCATTTAGTGTTGTTTCCCCCGTCCACCTGCATATCTATATCCAGAGCAACAAATTAAGACGTACTGCAGTGGTGTATTATCATTGTAGAGTATGTGTGGGATGACAGCATCTAGCCACAGCTACGTGTGTGTGTGGTAGCAAATACCTCGAGGGGTACGTGTCCGCACTGAAGTTAAATCCGGGTTTATCGGTAGTTCTAGGCTCCAGTGTGGGGTGATCATCAGATAGTCACCAGAGTGCACCGGCGGTGAGCAGCTGATATGCCCGGAGTGCCGGGTACCCTTACCCACAAAGGTGACAGCAGCACCCGACAGCTGATGGAAACATCAGTTGCGGTGCCGACATCACTGGACTCCAGGACAGGTAAGTGTCCTATTGTTAAAAGCCAGCAGCTGAAGTATGTGTAGCTGCTGGCTTTTAATTTTTTTTTGGGGGGGGGTGGAACACCGCTTTAAATAGTTTACACCAGTCAAATTTTTTAAGAACACAAATCGATATATACAGTGGGGACGGAAAGTATTCAGACCCCCTTAAATTTTTTCACTCTTTGTTATATTGCAGCCATTTGCTAAAATCATTTAAGTTCATTTTTTTCCTCATTAATGTACACACAGCACCCCATATTGACAGGAAAACACAGAATTGTTGACATTTTTGCAGATTTATTAAAAAAGAAAAACTGAAATATCACATGGTCCCAAGTATTCAGACCCTTTGCTCAGTGTTTAGTAGAAGCACCCTTTTGATCTAATGCAGCCATGAGTCTTTTTGGGAAAAATGCAACAAGTTTTTCACACCTGGATTTGGGGATCCTCTGCCATTCCTCCTTGCAGATCCTCTCCAGTTATGTCAGGTTGGATGGTAAACGTTGGTGGACAGCCATTTTTAGGTCTCTCCAGAGATGCCCAATTGGATTTAAGTCAGGGCTCTGGCTGGGCCATTCAAGAACAGTCACGGAGTTGTTGTGAAACCACTCCTTCGTTATTTTAGCTGTGGTTAGGGTCATTGTCTTGTTGGAAGGTAAACCTGCGGCCCAGTCTGAGGTCCTGAGCACTCTGGAGAAGGCCGCATTCATCTTTCCCTTGATTGCAACCAGTTGTCCTGTCCCGGCAGCTGAAAAACACCCCCACAGCAGGATGCTGCTACCGCCATGCTTCACTGTTGGGACTGTATTGGACAGGTGATGAGCAGTGCCTGGTTTTCTCCACACATACCGCTTAGAATTCAGGCCAAAAAGTTCTATCTTGGTCTCATCAGACCAGAGAATCTTATTTCTCACCATCTTGGAGTCCTTCAGGTTTTTTTAGCAAACTCCATGCGGGTTTTCATGTGTCTGCCATCCACTCTGCCATAAAGCCCCGACTGGTGGAGGGCTGCAGTGATGGTTGACTTTCTACAACTTTCTCCCATCTCCTGACTGCATCTCTGGAGCTCAGCCACAGTGATCTTTGGGTTCTTCTTTACCTCTCTCACCAAGGCTCTTCTCCCCCGATAGCTCAGTTTGGCCGGACGGCCAGCTCTAGGAAGGGTTCTGGTCATCCCAAACATCTTCCATTTAAGGATTATGGAGACCACTGTGCTCTTAGGACCCTTAAGTGCAGCAGAAATTTTTTTGTAATCTTGGCCAGATCTGTGCCTTGCCACAATTCTGTCTCTAAGCTCTTCAGGCAGCTCCTTTGACCTCATGATTCTCATTTGCTCTGACATGCACTGTGAGCTGTAAGGTCTTATATAGACAGGTGTGTGTCTTTCCTAATCAAGTCCAATCAGTATAATCAAACACAGCTGGACTCAAATGAAGGTGTAGAACCATCTCAAGGATGATCAGAAGAAATGGACAGCACCTGAGTCAAATATATGAGTGTCACAGCAAAGGATCTGAATACTTAGGACCATGTGATATTTTAGTTTTTCTTTTTTAATAAATCTGCAAAAATGTCAACAATTCTGTCTTTTTCTGTCAATATGGGGTGCTGTGTGTACATTAATGAGGAAAAAAATGAACTTAAATGATTTTAGCAAATGGCTGCAATATAACAAAGAGTGAAAAAATTAAGGGGGTCTGAATACTTTCTGTCCCCACTGTATATATGTATATATATATATATATACAGTATCTTACATTTTTCTAAATATTTTATTATATCTTTTCATGTGACAACACTGAAGAAATGACACTTTGCTACATTTTAAAGTAGTGAGTGTACAGCTTGTATAACAGTGTAAATTTGCTGTCCCCTAAAAATAACTCAACACACAGCCATTAATGTCTAAACCGCTGGCAACAAAAGTGAGTACACCTTTAAGTTAAAATGTCCCAATTGAGCCCAATTAGCCATTTACCCTCCCCGGTGTCATGTGACTTGTTAGTGTTTCAAGGTCTCAGGTGTGAATGGGGAGCAGGTTTGTTAAATTTGGTGTTATCACTCTCACTCTCTCATACCGGTCACTGGAAGCTCAACATGGCACCACATGGCAAAGAACTCTCTAAGGATCTAAAAAAAAGAATTGCTGCTCTACATAAAGATGGCCTAGGCTATAAGAAGATTGCCAAGACCCTGAAACTGAGCTGCAGCACAGTAGCCAAGACCATACAGCGGTTTAACAGGACATTTTCCACTCAGAACAGGTTTCGCCATGTTTGACCAAAGAAGTTGAGAGCATGTGCTCTGCGTCATATCCAGAGGTTGTCTTTGGGAAATAGACGTATGAGTGCTGCTAGCATTGCTGCAGAGGTTGAAGGAGTGGGGGGGTCAGCCTGTCAGTGCTCAGACCGTTCGCCATATACTGCATCAAATTGGTTTGCATGGCTGTCATCCCAGAAGGAAGCCTCTTCTAAAGATGATGCATAAGAAAGCCCGCAAACAGTTTGCTGTAGACAAGCAGACTAAGGACCATTATTGCTGGAACCATGTCCTGTGGTCTGATGACATCAAGATGAACTTACTTGTTTCAGATGGTGTGAAGCGTTTGTGGCGGCAACTAGGTGAGGAATACAAAGACAAGTGTGTCTTGACTACAGTCAAGCATGGTGGTGGGAGTGTCATGATCTGGGGCTGCATGAGTTCTGCCAGCACCGGAAAACTACAGTTCATTGAGGAAACTATGAATGCCAACATGTACTGTGACATACTGATGCAGAGCACGATCCCCTCCCTTTGAAGACTGGGCCGCAGGGCAGTATTCTAACATGATAACCACCCCAAATACACCTCCAAGATGACCACTGCCTTGCTAAAAAATCTGAGGGTAAAGATGATGGATTGGCCAAGCATGTCTACAGAACTAAAACATATTGATCATCTGTGGGGCATCCTCAAACAGAGGGTGGAGGAGCGTAAGGTCTCTAACATCCACCAGCTCCGTGATGTCCTCATGGAGAAGCATTAGACAATAACCTGCGTTTTATGAAGTCCAAAAGTTACTCCCCTGCAGAAGGATTAAGTGTTAAACTACGTAAAATGGTATGCTACTATAGCACAAAAAACAAAAATAAATACAATTCCAATTAAAATTGGAAAAACAAAAATAGAATTAAAGAAAATTTTTAAATGGTTATAATATCGGAGGAGAGCAATCTAGGTCTCACAAGAATCAATCAATAGGTATATCAAGCTAAGCAATGAATTATTAAAATATCAATGTATTATAATTACCATTTCAAAATGGCCACTGGCTTACAATGGTCATTACCAGAGTCCCCTAAAATGGCTGCCTTTCCAAAATGGCATCTTGCTAAGTTTTATATGATAAGGCATGATGATGAATGTCCCTCTGGATGGATGGGTGTGTTCTGGATGAAGTGTGCTCTTAACGGGTAAGTAATGTTTAGGAGATCTAGTAACGCCAACATACAGTATAAGCACATTTTTCTGTTGCAGCAATATTTAACAGTAAGAATTTTTTGATTATCGGGAGTTGGAATTCCATATATAGCAATTGAATACATAAAATGCTTATAACGCTATAAATTATTAATTGAATATAGTTATGTCACACACATTTCCCTAAAATATAGATTACAAATAAACAAACTGTAGTCATAATAACAACCTTTTTCCGGCAATGAAATATCTTGCCAGTATAACATATTTTTGTACACTTTTCACCATGTATACTGCGTTCTGATTTACAATCATATGAATATGTTCATTATGTTTGTCAGGTTGAATCATTTATAATTCATTGGCTTATATATATCACACAGGGTCCTGATGATTTGCAACATAGAGATTGTGAAGTGACTTTATATTATATGAAATTGTTACAGGAAAAATAATTCCTTTCTGTGAAAGTCTCACTCTGTGTATATCTTTCAATGGCTGGTCACTATATAACTCCCCTTGCTCATAATTTGTCCACAAGTCCATCCAAATGCATAGTACCTTCATATTCCACCTTTGTGTAAACATTGATCAGGGGTTATCTTTACACTTTATTTGGACATTGTGTATTTTGCCTTGGAAAGTCAGTTGGTGTTTGCTGGTTTCAAGGGTTATTACACAAGTCTTATTTGTAAATAATAAAACAGCTTATTCGAGGCTCCAGGTGGAAAAGAAAGTGCACGCTAATTGATCTTCTAACCAGTTCTGCAAACAGGCTTGTTTACAGACCCCCCAGCAGATCGTGAAAAACTAGAATGTCTTTGTGTGACACTTGCATGACTTCAGATCTGAAATTAACACCTTTAATATTTCAGCCTATTCAAAAATTATTTCGTTTTAAACATCCATGTCTCCAAAATTGAAATGATGGAAATATATCTATTTCCACACAAATGTTCTGACAAGCTGGAAGTGGATCTTCTGTGTCACCAGGGGGTAAGTAGCAGGCATTATTCGAGGCACATGCACTAGCAAAGTCTCTCTCCAAAGTCAATGATATTGCAGATGTTGAGCATCAGATACTAGAATATGTCACTTGACACTAGTATATGTCATTTGGAACTATCTGGCTCTGTTCACACCTTCGCAGGTGTGACAGTGCACATGCATTCTTGTGCATTTCAGAGCAACCCATTGTACAAAAATCACACTAGAGAAATGCAAGCTCCCACCAAAACATGTGTGTTCTGGCAATTTCTCTCGCATGTTATCAAGATGCTTTGGTGTTCCATTAGGATTAATTGCACCCAGCTCGCTTACAGGCCATATACCCCCTCAGGTTCAGATCGTTGTTGGCGCTGCTGTCGCAGCTGAGGCACCTTGTTGCACATTTATTGACAATGTCCGCTTCTGCAACCGTATTGGTGCTAACTTCAGGATCGATTGTTGATCTGGGCATACCCCTCAGTCCAGAAATATTTTTATTATCATTGCTCCCTCCCAGGTTATCCAGACTAGCTAAGAAATTAACGTCTTACATCCTATTGGCGACTAGATGCCTGGTAGCCCTTCACTGGGAGCAACAAGTGTCGCTGTCCTCTATATCAGGATTAAGGATGTGAAGATTATGGAATCTCTCACAGCGTGCCTTGCTGACACAGTAGCACACCACAATGCAGTTTGAGAGCCTCGGCATTCACAAGAGGACCCCCATGAGGCCCCACAGTCTTTTGTTTGCTTTGACTGTCGGTGCTTTCTATTTTACCCAGGAGTAAGGAGCTAAGTAAATGTATCTCTTCTTCATCTTTCTTTTCCCCTATCTTTGTTTGAATTTTTTTTGGATAGTCTGCGAGATCTTACAGTTGGAAACTGGACTCCTATTTAGGGTCTAGTGTTACGCTGAACGATTTGATGTCCTCACATTTAGATTTCTCTTCTATTCAGTTTGTGTAATACAGCATAGAAATTATCTGTTGCAGTCATACTGGACCTGTTTTAGTGCTTATGTAGACTTGTGTATGATATTTTCAATTTATTTTTTATTTTTTTTATTTCAGGTACTTATATAGCACCGTCAATTTACACAGCGCTTTACATATACATTGTACAATAACATCAGTCCCTACCCTCAAGAAGCTTACAATCTAAGGTCCCTAACTCACATTCATACATATTGGGGACAATTTAGACAGGATCCATTTAACCTACCAGCATGTCTTTTGAGTGTGGGAGGAAACCAGAGTACCTGGAGGAAACCCACGCAGGCACAGGGAGAACATGCAAACTCTAGGCAGGTAGTGTCGTGTTGGGATTCGAACCAGTGACCCTTCTTACTGCTAGGCAAAAGTACTATCCACTACACCACTGTGCCGCCCAATGATCTGTTCTGGTCTTATAAGATGTCCAGTGTTTGTTGTCTTTCTTTTTGTTTTTAAAAAGAAAAATGTAATAAAAAATCGTCAATTATAAAAATTAAACCACAGCGTGCCTTCAAAAATGAATGCCCATTTTTGTGCGCTTTGGGAAAGCACACAATTTTGCTTGTGTTCCTGCATTTCCCAAATGTGAACAAAGTTTTAAGGGTAGTGACAGCTGACAATACAGACTGAATGAAAGCAGAAACAAGATCAGGGTAGGCTTCAGGGGTGGTAGTGGAGTTGAAGAACAAGCTTAAACTCTGGGCGTGCAGAAAAAAGAAACTAAAAACAAACTTAGGCTTTATGTACACTAGCTTACATTTACCGCAGCTGCAGGAAAACACAAAATGCAGCAAAAAATCATTGCAAAAACATGCTGCCATTTTACCGCGGGTTTGCCGTGGTTTTGCCACTTTTGTGTTTTCCCGCAGCCAGCGGTCAAAACGCTCCTATCCTGGACACAAACTTTTTGCGTTCAGGAGAGGGAGGTTGAAGCTCACTAGAATCGGCATGCTCCTAAACTTTGCTAAAAGCTTATGTGTACATTGACACATAGGTTTTTATGAAGTTGAGTTTAAGTTAACTTAAGTTTAGGAGCTGCCAGCATAGGCTAGTCTACATGAAGCCTTAGGCATAACTCAAAGTACCTAAAAGTAGCAGATATTCAAGTATAAGGAAAGCAGTAGCCAAGGTAATTACCAGGAAAATAGATCTGAAATTCAGACATAACAAGCAGACTAACATCAAAATACAGACACCTTTGATAAGATATTTTTAGGGGCACTCATACAGCTAAAACTGTAATGATTGCCGCCAGGCATGTAACTGTAGCAGAGGTATACCACAGTGGTGAATATCATCAGATGATGCTGCTGCATGCTTAGATGCAGTTGGCGAAGAGTAGAGAATAAAGTGGAGCCTGATTCCAATATGGAAACTATGTTGAGAGAGGAATGTGTACAGAGTTTAATTTGTTATTCAAGCTATTTTTTTACTAACAACTTCTGGGAAATACTATTTCCATTTCTGTTGGAATGGACAGTGTGAGAGTTTCCGTGAAATTATAGATTTGCTTAATTGAGATCAATCAATATTCTTGGTACACATAATGTTATCTTAGATTGCAAGGAGTTACCTTATCCCTGGATATGTGACTAAGCCATTACATAAAGCAAAAGATTTCTTTAGATAATCTAGCCTTTACTAACCTTAATTGTCATAAATCTAATACTTATAATTAAATACATTGTGATACTCTAAATCAACCATAGTACACCCTGCTGCATCAAGGTTTTCTTTAAGTGACACTAAACTCTGATTTAAAATATGTGTAAGGATTGAGAAACCTCAAATATATGAATATACACATAGCTTCTGCGTATAGAAGGATAGAAGGAAGACCATATATAGCTTCAACAGGACCCACAGTTACATGTGTATCTATTGGGTTTTTGGACATATGGGCCATACAATGAAGTTTTAAGAAGCAGGAAGGAGTATATGGTTGAGAATGTGTATAACCGGATGCCAAAATCAATACCATAGATTTGATATATATTTGTAATAGGGTATTGGGTAAGTGTATCTATTAGATAAAGGGATCACTCATTGGTAAAAGTAACCAGCATCTCACAGAAGATTATCTGGGATTGCTTAATTAAGAAGACCTATCAATGAGACCAGGCATTTAAAGCCTTGTTGGGAGAAGGTGTCTCTGCTTCTCACTGTGAACGGGGCAGGTGTCCCCGCAGCTTGTCACCTGCACACCTGGGGGCGAGCTGCACTAAGAGAAAACAAATTGAAGTAAAAAACCTTCAGCCTTTAGAACCAATTTAATTTTGCCATTATTAGAGCTGGGAGTCTTATTCCATCTTCATCCGTTTGCAGCCCTCATTTTTCTCTCCCTTTGCCTATTTGAGTTATTTTTTTGCTGTATCCTTACATTTTAATGTATCTGGCTTCTTTCAATGCTCCCCACTCACATATATTCATTTCTCTGTTTGCTCAAGGCTTTTACTGATAAGGAGAAATTGAATAAATTAAAGAAATCTATTTTCCTCCTCTGGTCTCCAGCTCTCAGAAGCCCTGCACTGGGATATGTGGTTCTCTTACAAGGAAAACATATGTGAGCCTCAATCATTCCACATACATTTTTAAACAATAGCATCTAAAGTACTATGATGAAAGTGCAGATTTTGCTGAGCCGTGTCACAGTCTCAATTTTCTTGACATTTCTGATAGAACATAGATTGAACGTTCAGTGTGTTATACTTTTTTGTGTAGTCCTAGTACCCAACTCTAATTTAGAAACCGGTGGGAATTTATTTTTTGAGCAAACAATAGTATACAGTATGTTATCTGAGTTAATATGTTTTTGATTGAGAGACAAGGTGTGACAGGAATAGAAGTGCTAGAAAGGAACAAATAAATGGTAAAAAAGAGAAAGCATATTTCGAAAACTTGAAAATAGTTTGGGAGAGCTGTGCAGACAATAAACAGCCTAGAGTCAAAACTTTTCCTTTGACTACCATTTTTATTTAAACATTGTGGACATGAGAAATAGTCAGTGTAAAGGTCTGTAGGTGGAATTTATCTAACTGGAATAGCCAGAATCTGGAACAGCTGTGCATGGTAACCCATCAGCTTCTATCTTCAGCTTGTTTAGTTAAGTTTTGAAAGTGAAAGTTAGAAGCTGATGGGTTGCCATACACAGCTACCCCAGATTCTGTCTGCTTCAGTTTTGATAAATTCCCCTTCATGTATTTTCTGTAGTGTCAATACCCAACTCCTGGCTATTGCCTCTCGTGCTGTGTGTTCCACACTCACTCCTGCACTCCAATGCTCCCCCTCCAGAGGATCCTATATTTGTATTTTTTCTTTTTTGTATACTTACCTTTTTTAGATGTCTTCAGGCTGATAATACAATGTGCAGGGTTGTTTTTTTTCTCTTCAGATCTTCTCTATCAGTGATGCAGAGAGTGGTGCTAAGATGATGCTTTCTGCATCATTACTGTATATGTTAGTGTATAACACCATGGTTAATCAGGGGGTGGGTCTATAAAACCCTGATTAGGAGAGGAAGTGAGGAAGTGAGTATTGCTTTTCTGTTTTAAACACATGCTAAGACCCTTCTTTTTTGCCCAGAGTCGCCCTGAAGGGAGCGAGAATTAACTGCTTTAGTTCTGACAATGCAGGGGGCATCATTAGCTCATTCAGAGGGGAGCAGTAAAAGGTTTATCAATAGCAACGCATGTAAAGCTGGCCAAAACAAGTTGTTTTTTGTTTGAAAATTAAGAACATTGATTTGATGTTCTAATTGTTAGTGAGATAAAGCCAGCATTTGTTTTTGACGGCAGCAATGAGAAAATTCAATGGAGCATGGTGGGATTTGTTTCTCAAGTGAACACCTCAGGCTGGCCCCTTTTTGCAGGTATAGCTGCAGTATGTAAAACAATAAAAATTAGTGCCTAGTCTGTTTAAAATCTAATAATACACTGTGGTTGATTAATAAGCCAAATCCACTGTGCACTTGGAAGTTCAGTCGCTGTAGATCTGATCCAATCATGTACAAGCAAAAATGCTGTTTTTTATTGTCTTTGCATGTCCCCTTCATATCTACAGCAACTGCACTTCCAAGTGCACTTGCAGTGCACTTGTAGTGCACAGTGGATTTGACTTTAGTAAATAACCCCCACTGTCTCATTCTGTTCTGCACATGCTCAATTGCTCTCTATTTTTTGACACTGTACTGAAAATATAGAGGTCGGTCTGCTGACAGCCTAAAGATTAACTGCTGCTCAGAGGCTCTGGGCTTCAACAAAATGTCAGCCTCTAGCAAGTAGAAACAGAACAAAAGTGGGGGAAGATGGTAGTTGCACTGTGATGAAGGGGGGGGGGCTACAAAGATGACTAAAGTGGCAAAGTGAACTAAAAAAGCAGAAACGGGCCAATGCATGAATGGATCCTACATGCTAAAAGAACATGGTGGGGATGCAGTGCAGTGCAACGTAGCTAATCAACATGACTATAATGTTGCGGGCAGACAAAGCCTAATATATAAAGGTAATTGTGAAACAGTGACTGCTTGAATATAGCAAAGCAAAATTGCATATACTAACACAAATAGGATGAATAATGACACAATGCAAAAAAATATATATAATGTAAGAAAAATATATGTGGGCTAGTGCCCCATTAGCAAAAACGTGCCAAATCCTGGTGAACTACAAGTGACAAATCCCTAGGGCAAACATGAGTATTAGTTCTATCATCCAGTCCAAAAAACAAAAACTCGTGATGAGAAACACAAAACAATTCCAATCGTGAAGGGAAGGGGGATCTTCAGTGAGGACACCTCCGTGTTTGCAAGCCACTTACCTTACAGCTGTAAGGTGTACAGCCTGTGTTGCAAATGACCTACAGGTGTAGACGTTCCGTGTATAAGGTTGTGACAATGATGAACATGCCAAGCGAAATATAAAAAATAAAAAGTATACAGCATGTAAAATAACTCTGCGATGACCACAGTGGAGGGAGGGCAAGACACACACGGGGGGAGGTTGCACTCACTTTCATGAAGTGAGTGTGGGCATCAATCCACGAGCGCCGAGCTCGTATGCCTCCAGGAGTATCACCAATCTGGAATCTGTCCCCGTGCCTGGAAACTGGAATATGTCCCCGTGCCTCTCTCCTCAGTGTTTGTCAGGTAGAGTAGTGATGTACAGTGTGAGGGGGAAAGAGACGCACATAGCGTGATCCCATATAAAAGGTATATTTATTTAATAAAACAAGTCCAATCAACTTACATTTAAAACAATGCTGCAGTGTGTAGTAACTATGAGCGCTGAGCTCGTCTCCTGTTGTTTGTCTGTGGCAGCGTCCCGTGCTCCAATCCTAATGCATATCGTCACGTCACGTGACTTCTTCAGAGGAAGAAGTACACACTGTACATCACTACTCTACCTGACGAACACTGAGGAGAGAGGCACGGGGACATATTCCAGTTTCCAGGCACGGGGACAGATTCCAGATTGGTGATACTCCTGGAGGCATACGAGCTCGGTAAGGTAAGCGGCTTGCAAACACGGAGGTGTCCTCACTGAAGATCCCCCTTCCCTTCACGATTGGAATTGTTTTGTGTTTCTCATCACGAGTTTTTTGGACTGGATGATAGAACTAATATTCATGTTTGCCCTAGGGATTTGTCACTTGTAGTTCACCAGGATTTGGCACGTTTTTGCTAATGGGGCACTAGCCCACATATATTTTTCTTGCATTATATATATTTTTTTGCATTGTGTCATTATTCATCCTATTTGTGTTAGTATATGCAATTTTGCTTTGCTATATTCAAGCAGTCACTGTTTCACAATTACCTTTATATATTAGGCTTTGTCTGCCCGCAACATTATAGTCATGTTGATTAGCCACGTTGCACTGCACTGCATCCCCACCATGTTCTTTTAGCATGTAGGATCCATTCATGCATTGGCCCGTTTCTTCTTTTTTAGTTCACTTTGCCACTTTAGTCATCTTTGTAGCTTCCCCCCCTCTTCATCACAGCACAACTACCATCTTCCCCCACTTTTGTCTCATTTGTCCTGCCTTGGATCAGTACTTAGGTGTTGCAGCAGTGTCCTTTTAGCGTAGCCCCCCCCCCCCATATTCCAGTTTCCAGGCACGGGGACAGATTCCAGATTGGTGATACTCCTGGAGGCATACGAGCTCGGTAAGGTAAGCGGCTTGCAAACACGGAGGTGTCCTCACTGAAGATCCCCCTTCCCTTCACGATTGGAATTGTTTTGTGTTTCTCATCACGAGTTTTTTGGACTGGATGATAGAACTAATATTCATGTTTGCCCTAGGGATTTGTCACTTGTAGTTCACCAGGATTTGGCACGTTTTTGCTAATGGGGCACTAGCCCACATATATTTTTCTTGCATTATATATATTTTTTTGCATTGTGTCATTCATCCTATTTGTGTTAGTATATGCAATTTTGCTTTGCTATATTCAAGCAGTCACTGTTTCACAATTACCTTTATATATTAGGCTTTGTCTGCCCGCAACATTATAGTCATGTTGATTAGCTACATTGCACTGCACTGCATCCCCACCATGTTCTTTTAGCATGTAGGATCCATTCATGCATTTGCCCGTTTCTGCTTTTTTAGTTCACTAAAGCGCATGAGTTTCCACTTTCCACAGAAACAGAACAAAGTTGGAGACAATTTACAGCACAGGCTGATTTTGGTAGCATAATTAATAAAGAAGAATGTATATTCCTTGATAAAGAACATTATTTATTATTAAGCTGTTATGGGTAAATTTCCACTTTAAGTTTTTACTTTACTAGTTTGGTTTGAAATGGCTAAATGCACAATTAATACAGCTATTTTGCATGCTAAAAGGATTAGTATTTTTGTGCATCCAATTCTAAGATTTACATTGCATTGAACCCAGTGGGCTAATTTCTCTACAGCAGCCTAGAAATATAACTAAGTCTTATCTACTGTATGTCCCCAGCCTGTGATTGGATAGTAAAGAACAGTAGCAAATTGATGACCTCATCCCTCTGCTCTCTCTTCCTGTTATAGTGTTCCTGTTTTCAGTATGTTTGCATGCATCACAGCTTATTGGCTCCTATAAGGTGACCAGATTTTCAAAATTAAATCTGGTGACATTTTATAAACTATTTTATAAGCATATTTTCCTCAAATGATATGATGCAGTGTTTGCGGTATGTGTCTATGGAATGATTTTATGATATATACATTATTTCTCACATTTCGTCCATGAGATAAAAAAAGAAAGATACTTATTACCACTGTCCAGAGCACTGTGTACGTTACAGGCCTCCTCTCAGACCACTGTCCAGAGCACTGTGTACGTTACAGGCCTCCTCTCAGACCACTGTCCAGAGCACTGTGTACATTACAGGCTTCCTCTCAGACCACTGTCCAGAGCACTGTGTTCATTACAGGCCTCCTCTCAGACCACCGCCCAGAGCACTGTGTAGCCCCACCAGTCAGCACCATCTCCTCCCCCAGTCTGCAAAATCCCCCCGCCCAGTCTGCAAAATCCTCCCCCCAGTCAGCACAACCCACCCCAGTCAGCACGATTTCCCCCCAGTCAGCACAACCCCCCCAGTCTGCACAATCCCCCCAGTCTGCACAATCCCCCCAGTCTGCACAACCCCCCCAGTATGCACAACCCCCCCAGTCAGCACAATCCCCACCAAGTAAAAACACTTACCTGGCTCCTGTCACCGCTCCAGCGATGTCTCGGCTGCAGCACTGCTCCCCTCACTTCCTAGTCTCACATGAGGGCAGCAGAAGCCATGAGCAGTCAAACTCCTGTGAGGAGGAAGCAGGGGTGTGGCTTACAGGCACTGTGTGTGTCTATGGATGCACACTGCCTGGCTCTGGAACACACACGGCCGGAAGCCTTCATACCACCCTGCTTGCTAAGGAGGCAAATGAAGAAAGTGGACAGCGCTGGAAGGAGGTGGCCAAAGAGGATGTAAAGGATCACTCTGTGCAATATCATTGCCCAGAGCAGGTAAGTATAACATCTTTTTTATTTTATTCCTCAAACATATGTATCCTTTAGTATCACTTTAATTGGCATTGATTTTATAAATTCTTAAAGTTGACCTCATACATTCCTTCTTAACAGTGTTTTTAAGGGCACTAATACAACACATATCATAGCTTTATAGTAAAATGCATATCTAAAAGGCATAAGCTATAACAATACTTATGGGTTCTATACTGATGACAGAATTTAAGTAATAAAATGATCTTCAAAACAGCATACAATGTAACAGAGTTAACGTAATTGTTAATGATCGCCTTGTAAAATAACCCATTCAGTTTAAAATAGAAATGAAATGCTAAACATTTTTGTACAGATATAAAAAAAACATTATAAATACCATTTTCCCTTTTTTTGAATTGATCACATTCCCTCTGTTCTAAGCTGCATAAGAGCTTGGAAGGAGCAGCACACCGAGCTTCCCAGTGAATGGCTGTGCAGCGGGGGGGGGCCGGACAAGCTTGATCATTGGAGGAGAGTACACTGAGTTCCCAGCACAGCTAGAGGACTGACCATGTGTGGTCATTTTTTAATAGGAAAGCAAGGGGACTAGCAGGAACACCAGGAATTTCACACAAAGAAAGGAATAATGTAAGGACACGATACTTTCTCATACAAGTACTTGGTACAGCAGGCACATATGAGGAATCTAAAGTGTTGGGGTAACAAACGCTTTAAATGAAATGGCGTTGGTGGTGTTTACGAACTGTATTCATATAAAGTCTTGACAATAAAGAATTTGATTACAATTTTTTTTTGTATAAAATTATGAGAACATGATCTGAATAAAATGTAATTTATGTATACGTTTAATTTATTAGCTACTCACTATAAGACTACTTTGCTAAATTATTACACTGATGCAAGAAATAATATACACTTTATTATTAGTTATTTGAAAAATGTTGTTACAAATTATAACTGATAATGAAAGTTAGAATGTGATTTGCTTATTAAGAACTAATATATAGTGGGATTTTGTAAAGTCTCCAAGCAACTTTACATATTAATAACTTTAGTTATGTGATAGAATTGTTGTAGTAACCTCAGCACTAATATTGTAAATAACTGATCTAACTGGCATATGCATACATTACTAGTTAGTAGGGATGAGCTGGTGGTTCAGTTTGAACCCATGCTTGGACTGAATTTATCTTGTTCAGAAGTTCAGCATACCTCCAGCTGCACCAGGAAGTAAACACTTAGCAGCGGTAGTTAGCAGTTAAGGCCCTGGTATGGAAGGGGGAGATCATGCAAAAACCAAGAAAAAGCATAAGATTGCCCTTAAATCCTCCTAGTAAAGCATTTTGCCCCTATATTGATAAGGAAAAATGCCTCTTCCCCACAACCTGGCCTGGTGGTTGTGGGGGTCTGCAGGCATCTGATTTTAATTGAACAATTAAGTGGTACATAGTGCCCAACAAAAATGATAACTTCCATTTTTGGGGTATATAGTTACCCAAAAATGTCTCCAAGCACTTGGAGTGGTGGAGGCTGACCTTCGTTTATTTACACTGTGAGTGTGTATATTCTTTTGTTGCCATTAAAATACTTCATATACTGCACTCAGATGGCGCTGCTCTCTTTCCTTTGCTTATCTATCTGCAGAGCATCCTTCTAGCTCTTTCCTGAGCCTGCTGCCGTCCACAGTCTGCAGTTTTTCCCAAAGACTGTCTATCAGTCACAATTGTATCTTGTCTGATACAGTCCATATCCACTCCTCCTACAGACTCTGTGCACCAATATTGTTTCTGTTATTTATATATTCATAACTTTAGATGATATGAACAAGTAAGGAGTATATAGTACCCAACAAAAATGGCAACTTCCATTTTTGGTGTACATAGTTACCCAACAATGTCTCCAAGCAACTTTACATTTTAATAACTTTAGATGATATGTGATAGAATTGTTGTAGTAACCTTAGCACTAATATTGACATATGCATACATTACTAGTAAGCAGGGCTTTTTTTCTCAAACAATAGGCGCTGGAACTTAACCACGGCCCCACAAACCCCCTCCCCCTACACACACCCTCCAAATCACATCAAATAGTGGGTGTGTTAACAGTAGGAGGGTCTTAAAGGGGCATTAGATACCAGGATTGCATTACATACAGAGAGCAGAGCTGTCACTTGTAAACACAGAAACCAGACTTCTGTGCTTACAAGTGATTGTGGTGAGCAGGCACCAAAGGGTCTGAGCCAGAGGTGGTGGAACTCAGTTCCATCAAGTTCCCCCTGAAAAAAAGCCCTGCTAGTAAGTAAGGATGTGTTGCTGGTTAGATTAGAACCCATATTTGGACTGAATTTCTCCTCTTGTTCAGAGTTTCAGTGTACCTCCAGCTGCACCAGGAAGTAAAACACTAAAGCAGCAGTAGTTAGCAGTTAAGGTGCTGGTACAGATTGTAATTGGGGAGCCCATGCAAAAACATGAAAAAAGCATGAGGTTGCTCCTAAATCCCCCCTGGTAAAGAATCTTGTACCCAACAAAAATGACAACTTCCTCAACTAGCTTTTAGAGAACAGTACGCATGGAAGGGCATTGCACAAAGCAAGCAAAATAAAATGTATTCCAGCACACTTACCAGCTATCCAGCAAATGAAGCACTGTCTAACAATTTGCAGGTTGTATTCTTTTGGCGGGTTGGCAGGCATCTTTCATCTTGATTGGCAAGGATCTGTACAGCTGAATAACATGTTTAATCAGGGATTTACAGTGGGGCAAAAAAGTATTTAGTCAGCCACCAATTGTGCAAGTTCTCTCACTTAAAAAGATGAGAGAGGCCTGTAATTGTCATCATAGGTATACCTCAACTATAAGAAGCAAAATGTGGAAACAAATCCAGGCAATCACATTGTCTAATTTTTGAAAGAATATATTTGCAAATTATGGTGGCAATGACAGAGGTCAAACGATTTCTGTAAGTCTTCACAAGATTGTCACACACTGTTGCTGGTTAGGGATGAGCTTCATGTTCGAGTCGAACCCATGTTCGACTCGAACATCGGCTGTTCGATCGTTCGTCGAATTGCGAACGATATGGGCCGTTTGCGCCAAATTCGTGTGGCGCGTCACGGCCCATAATTCACTGCGGCATCGCAGTGCATTGCTGGCTGATGATTGGCCAAGCATGCACTATGACCCGCATGCTTGGCCAATCACAGCGCCGCCTGAACAGAGAGCCGTAATTGACCAAAGCCAAGGAGGCTTTGGCCAATTATGGCTCAGGGGATTTAGTACACGCCCCACACTATATAAGGCCGCCTGCACGGCGGCCCTGTGTAGTGTGTGTTCCGGCATTCATTGAGAGAGAGAGAGAGACAGACAGTGACATTTGATTTGAGTTAGATAGATTAGGCAGAACAGTCAGTCAGTTAGCTGCACTTACAGTGTATTGTGTCTATATATGCATCCCAGGTGTTGCATATATATATATATACACTGTATTTAGTTTAGCTAGATCCGTTCTTGTTATCTTCCTACTGACAGGCAGGCTTGTCTTGTTACAGTATTTACAGCTACCTGAAGAAAATTACTGGTGTTCCTTTGATCCTATTAGTACCACAGTCAGGCAGCTAGACTATTTACAGTTAGTGCAGTGCGTCCTGCTCACAGTGTTCAGCTAGATCCGTTCCTGTTATCTTCTTACTGACAGGCAGGCTTGTCTTGTTACAGTATATACAGCTACCTGAAGAAAATTACTGGTGTTCTTTTGATCCTATTAGTACCACAGTCAGGCAGCTAGACTATTTACAGTTAGTGCAGTGCATCCTGCTCACAGTGTTCAGCTAAACCTACAAGTTAGTGGGGTGCGTCCTGCTCACAGTGTTCAGCTAAACCTACAAGTTAGTGTGGTGCGTCCTGCTCACAGTGTTCAGCTAGATCCGTTCCTGTTATCTTCCTACTGACAGGCAGGCTTGTCTTGTTACAGTATATACAGCTACCTGAAGAAAATTACTGGTGTTCTTTTGATCCTATTAGTACCACAGTCAGGCAGCTAGACTATTTACAGTTAGTGCAGTGCGTCCTGCTCACAGTGTTCAGCTAAACCTACAAAAGTTAGTGGGGTGCGTCCTGCTCAGTGTTCAGCTAAACCTTCAAGTTAGTGCGGTGCGTCCTGCTCACAGTGTTCAGCTAGATCCGTTCCTGTTATCTTCTTACTGACAGGCAGGCTTGTCTTGTTACAGTATATACAGCTACCTGAAGAAAATTACTGGTGTTCTTTTGATCCTATTAGTACCACAGTCAGGCAGCTAGACTATTTACAGTTAGTGCAGTGCGTCCTGCTCACAGTGTTCAGCTAAACCTACAAAAGTTAGTGGGGTGTATCCTGCTCAGTGTTCAGCTAAACCTTCAAGTTAGTGCGGTGCGTCCTGCTCACAGTGTTCAGCTAAACCTACAAGTTAGTGGGGTGCATCCTGCTCACAGTGTTCAGCTAAACCTACAAGTTAGTGTGGTGCGTCCACCTCACAGTGTTCAGCTAAACCTACAAGTTAGTGCAGTGCGTCCTGCTCACAGTGTTCAGCTAGATCTGTTCCTGTTATCTTCTTACTGACAGGCAGGCTTGTCTTGTTACAGTATATACAGCTACCTGAAGAAAATTACTGGTGTTCTTTTGATCCTATTAGTACCACAGTCAGGCAGCTAGACTATTTACAGTTAGTGCAGTGCATCCTGCTCACAGTGTTCAGCTAAACCTACAAGTTAGTGGGGTGCATCCTGCTCACAATGTTCAGCTAAACCTACAAGTTAGTGTGGTGCATCCACCTCACAGTGTTCAGCTAGATCCGTTCCTGTTATCTTCTTACTGACAGGCAGGCTTATCTTGTTACAGTATATACAGCTACCTGAAGAAAATTACTGGTGTTCTTTTGATCCTATTAGTACCACAGTCAGGCAGATAGACTATTTACAGTTAGTGCAGTGCGTCCTGCTCACAGTGTTCAGCTAAACCTACAAGTTAGTGTGGTGCGTCCACCTCACAGTGTTCAGCTAGATCCGTTCCTGTTATCTTCTTACTGACAGGCAGGCTTGTCTTGTTACAGTATATACAGCTACCTGAAGAAAATTACTGGTGTTCTTTTGATCCTATTAGTACCACAGTCAGGCAGCTAGACTATTTACAGTTAGTGCAGTGCGTCCTGCTCACAGTGTTCAGCTAAACCTAAAAGTTATTGGGGTGCGTCCTGCTCACAGTGTTCAGCTAAACCTACAAGTTAGTGTGGTGCGTCCACCTCACAGTGTTCAGCTAAACCTACAAGTTAGTGGGGTGCATCCTGCTCACAGTGTTCAGCTAAACCTACAAGTTAGTGGGGTGCGTCCACCTCACAGTGATCAGCTAAAGCTACCTGTAGAAGGTTGGTGGTGTTCTCATACTACAGGCAGGCAGTTGATTTTGCTAGCTGCAGTATCAGTACATATATATATATATATATATATATACACATATCCCAGCTTAGTGCAGCTACAGGCCATTAGTATGTCTGGAAGGCCAAGAAGGAAAGGCAGACAGTCACAAGCCAATAAGAGAGGGCAAGCAGGCTCTGTGTCTAGTGCTGGTCATGGAGACGGTGCATCCTCATCAGCATGTGGCCGTGGGACACGCTTGGGCTTTTTTTCGGCAGCTGGCCGTGTTGAGCCACAACATGCGGAAGACTTGGTCGAGTGGATGACCAAGCCGTCCTCATCCTCCTCATCCTCTCTCACCCATGCCCAGGGTACTTTGTCTGGCAAAGCAGCTGCCTCTTCCCTCGGCTCAATGTCATCAGTGACTCTTTCCCTAGCCCCACCATGTCCTCCTGAGGAGTCCCTCAAACTGTTTGACCACAGTGTTGGGCACATGCTCCAGGAGGATGCCCAGCGTTTGGAAGGCTCTGATGATGATACTAAGCTCGATGAAGGCAGTAACATGAGCGCAGACAGAGGGGGTGCCAAAGAAGGACAGCAATCTGGCAGTCATGCTCCCCCTGCTGCAGCATACTGCCAGGTTTGCTCCAGTGATGAGGAGGGAGGGGATGATGAGGTCACTGACTCAACGTGGGTGCCTGATAGGAGAGAGGAGGAGGAGGAGGCGGCTCATCACCAACGAGGCAGGATGCTCTCCAGGGGCCAGCCTAAGGGCAGCACATTGACTGCATCACACCCCAAAGCTCCACATGTGCAGGGCGCTGCAGTCTCTGCGCGTTATTCAAAAAGTTCTTTGGTGTGGGCCTTTTTTGAGACGAGTACATCAGATCGCACCGCTGCCATTTGCAACATATGTCTCAAGCGTATCTCGCGTGGCCAAAACATCTCCCGCTTGGGTACCACATGCTTGACCAGACATATGTTGACCTGCCATGCAGTTCGTTGGCAAGCGTATCTAAAAGACCCACACCAAAGAACAAAGAGGACCTCTCCTTGCTCCTCATCAGCTGAGATCTCCAACCCCACTATACCTTCAGTCCTCTCTGAGACCTGCACTGAGAGGAATGAAGGTGTAGAATTAGGTGTGTCACAGCCAAGTACTTGTGGGCAATCTGCTTTGGTACACCGACGTCAGATTGTACCAGGCAAATTTCCCTGCCCCAGCTGCTGCACCGCCGAAAGAAGTTTGCTCCCAGCCATCCACATGCGCAGCGGTTGAATGCTAGCTTGGCAAAATTGCTAGCACTTCAACTGCTGCCTTTTCAGTTGGTAGACTCTGCCCCCTTCTGTGAGTTTGTGGAATGTGCGGTTCCTCAGTGGCAGGTACCTAAATGCCATTTTTTCTCACGTAAGGCGATTCCGGCTCTCTACCGGCATGTGGAAGGCAATGTCCATGCCTCGCTGGACAGGGCGGTCAGCGGTAAGGTGCATATTACCGCTGACTCATGGTCCAGCAGGCATGGACAGGGACGTTACTTAAGTTTCACGGCGCATTGGGTGACTCTGCTGGCAGCTGGGAAGGATGCAGGACAAGGTGCAGTAGTGTTGGAGGTTGTTCCGCCACCACGCCTCCAAAATGCTAATGATTGTGACACACCTCTCTCCTCCACCCCCTCCTCTTCTTCTTCCTCCATGGCCTCTTCCTGTGCTTTGTCCTCGGAACCAGCGGTGCTCTGTAGCCATTCAAGGGGCTACGCAAGTACGCAGGCCAAAAGATGCCATGCGGTGCTTGAGCTGGTGTGCTTGGGGGACAGGAGCCACACTGGGGCAGAGGCTCTGTCAGCTCTGCAGGGGCAGGTTCAGAGGTGGTTGACGCCACGCCAACTTAAGGCAGGAATGGTGGTTTGCGACAATGGCACCAACCTCCTCTCTGCCCTCCGACAGGGACAAATGACCCATGTGCCCTGTTTGGCTCACGTCCTTAACTTGGTGGTGCAGCGGTTCTTGGGCAGGTACCCGGGCTTACAGGATGTCCTGAGGCAGGCCAGGAAAGTCTGTGTGCATTTCCGCCGGTCATATAATGCCAGTGCTCGGCTGACGGACCTCCAAAAGGAGTTTAACCTGCCCAAGAACCGCCTAATCTGTGACATGCCCACCAGGTGGAACTCAACGTTGGCCATGCTGCAGCGGCTGCACACGCAGCAGAGGGCCATCAATGAGTACCTGTGCGACTATGGCACCAGGACAGGGTCAGGGGAGCTTGGTTTTTTCCCCACGCCAGTGGGCCATGATCAGGGATGCATGCACTGTCCTGTCACCATTTGAGGAGGCCACGAGGATGGTGAGCAGTGACAGTGCATGCATCAGTGACACTGTCCCCCTTGTCCACCTGTTGGAGCACACGCTGCGTGGAATAATGGACAGGGCACTTGAGGCAGAACAGAGGCAGGAAGAGGAGGACTTCCTTAGCTCTCAAGGCCCCCTTTATCCAGACAGTGTTTCTGCATGCCCGCCGATCACACGGGAAGAGGACGAGGAGGAGGAGGAGGAAGATTGTGTCAGTATGGAGGTGGAGCCTGGCACTCAGCATCAGCAGCAGTCTTTAAGGGATCAGTCCCAAGAAACACATGGACTTGTACGTGGCTGGGAGGAGGTGGCTGCGGACCATGTCGTCCTTAGTGACCCAGAGGACTCCAGACCGAATGCCTCAGCAAACCTACGCTGCATGGCCTCCCTGATCCTGCAAAGCCTGCGTAAGGATCCTCGTATTCGTGGTATCAAGGAGAAGGACCAATACTGGCTGGGATCCCTCCTTAATCCATGTTACAAGGGTAAGGTTGCGGACCTTATCTTGCCATCGCAGAGGGAGCAGAGGATGAAACATCTTCGGGAGGCCTTGCAAAAAGGTCTGTGCAACGCGTTCCCAGAGACTGGGAGGTTACAAACTCCTGTTTCTGGACAACGTGTTGCTGAGGCTTCGGTCAGTCAAAGAAGGAGCGGTGGAGAAGGTGGCCGTCTGACCGATGCGTTCAGTCAATTTTTTGGTCCGCAGCCCCAAGGTATGATCGGTTCCAGCAACCATCGCCAGCGTCTGTTTTACATGGTGCAGGAATACCTAGGGGCAAGATCAGACTTGGACACCTTTCCCGCCGAAAATCCTCTGGGTTACTGGGTCTTGAGGATGGATCACTGGCCAGAGCTTGCACAGTATGCAATTGAGCTACTGGCCTGTCCTGCATCCAGCGTTCTTTCAGAACGCACATTCAGTGCTGCTGGAGGCTTTGTAACCGATCACAGGGTGCGTCTGTCCACCGACTCGGTCGATCGACTGACCTTCATAAAAATGAATCAGTCTTGGATCACCACCAGCTACCAAGCACCTGATGCTGATGTAACCGAATAATTTTTTTTTAAATCTCAGATCCCTTCAAAGACTGCCTATGCTGATGCTGAGTGACTATCCCTGAGTAATTATCCTCTTCCTCCTCAATCATCACGCTGATAGCTTGAAAGAACATTTTTGGTTCTGGGCGCCACCACCAATGCCTAAGGCACAATTTTTCAGCCCCTGTTTAACAGGGGCGTGTGATTACAATTTTTGATGCAATACTTTGCAGCAGGGCTCGTTCCTGCATTCCAACTAGAGTGTCTGTGAGGGGTTGCAGTGTTGTGGCACCAGCACCAGTGCCTAAGGCCCAATTTTTCTGCCCCTGTTTAACAGGGGCGTGTGATTACAATTTTTGATGCAATACTTTGCAGCAGGGCTCGTTCCTGCATTCCAACTAGAGTGTCTGTGAGGGGTTGCAGTGTTGTGGCACCAGCACCAGTGCCTAAGGCCCAATTTTTCTGCCCCTGTTTAACAGGGGCGTGTAATTACAATTTTTGATGCAATACTTTGCAGCAGGGCTCATTCCTGCGTTCCAACTAGAGTGTCTGTGAGGGGTTGCAGTGTTGTAGCACCAGCACCAGTGCCTAAGGCCCAATTTTTCTGCCCCTGTTTAACAGGGGCGTGTAATTACAATTTTTGATGCAATACTTTGCAGCAGGGCTCGTTCCTGCGTTCCAACTAGAGTGTCTGTGAGGGGTTGCAGTGTTGTAGCACCAGTGCCTAAGGCCCAGTTTTTCTGCCCCTGTTTAACAGGGGCGTGTAATTACAATTTTTGATGCAATACTTTGCAGCAGGGCTCGTTCCTGCGTTCCAACTAGAGTGTCTGTGAGGGGTTGCAGTGTTGTGGCACCAGCACCACCACCACCACCACCACCAAAGGCCCAATTTTTCTGCCCCTGTTCAACAGGGGCATGTAATTACAATTCTTGATCTAATATTTCACAGCAGGGCCCATTTCTGCACCCACCAAGAGCGAGTGAGGACTTACAGTGTTGTGGCACCAGCACCACCACCACCACCACCAAAGGCCCAGTTTTTCTGCCCCTGTTCAACAGGGGCATGTAATTACAATTCTTGATCTAATATTTCACAGCAGGGCCCTGTGAGGGCTTACGTTGTTGTGGCCACAACAACACCTAAGGCCCAAATTTATGCTGAGTATATAGGGCAGGCCCCTACTTTCAAACATCTAACTTACAAACGACTCCTACTTGCAAACGGAAGGAGACAACAGGAAGTGAGATGAAATCTACCCCTAGGAAGGGAAATTCTCTCCTGTAAGTGTTAATATGGGAAAAACATTTCTCCTTTCCACTGATGCTTTCCAATCCTTGTTCCACAAAAAAACCCAAATTTTCAAAAAACATTTGTCATTGGGACAAAAAGTGAGGTGAAATCTTCTAAAGAGGAGGAAAGACAGCAAAACAAATGTCACAGGGGTGATAACCCTTCCCTATGTTTTCCAAAAAGCTTAAAAAAGATTTTTTGGCTGGAGCTAAACACGTAAAAAATGTACCCGTTCAAAATGACAAACAGATTCTACTTAACAACAAACCTACAGTCCCTGTCTTGTTTGCACCGCCTGTATACTGCTGTTCAGAGTATATAGAGCCTTGTGGCCCCACACCTTTCCTTATTTTAATTTGGGTGCGGGGTTCCCCTTAATATCCATACAAGACCCAAAGGGCCTGGTAATGGACTGGGGGGTACCCATGCCGTTTGTCTCACTGATTTTCATCCATATTGCCAGGACCCGACATTACATTAAACCCGCAAGCAGTTTTAAATGAGATTTTTTCCTTTAAAAATGACATTTGGTGCAGGGACTGTTCTAAACACGGGAAACACGCGCCACTTTACAGGCATACTATAGACACCCCCCAGGTACGATATTTAAAGGAATATTTCACTTTTTTTTTTTTTACTTTAACCATCATTAAAATCACTACTCCCGAAAAAACGGCCGTTTTTAAAAGTTTTTTTTGCATTGCATTTTCAACTCCCTCCAAAGGTTTTCTATGTGGTTGAGATCTGGAGACTGGCTAGGCCACTCCAAGACCTTGAAATGCTTCTTCCGAAGCCACTCCTTCTTTGCCCGGGCGGTGTGTTTGGGATCATTGTCATGCTGAAAGACCCAGCCACATTTCATCTTCAATGCCCTTGCTGATGGGAGGAGGTTTGCACTCAAAATCTCACAATACATGGCCCCATTCATTCTTTCATGTACACGGATCAGTCGTCCTGTACTCTTTGCAGAGAAACAGCCCCAAAGCATGATGTTGCCACCCCCATGCTTCACAGTAGGTATGGTGTTCTTTGGTTGCAACTCAGCATTCTCTCTCCTCCAAACACGACGAGTTGTGTTTCTACCAAACAGTTCTACTTTGGTTTCATCTGACCATATGACATTCTCCCAATCCTCTTCTGGATCATCCAAATGCTCTCTAGCAAACCTCAGGCGGGCCCGGACATGTACTGGCTTAAGCAAGGGGACATGTCTGGCACTGCAGGATCTGAGTCCCTGGCGGTGTAGTTTGTTACTGATGGTAGCCTTTGTTACGTTGGTCCCAGCTCTCTGCAGGTCATTCACTAGGTCCCCCCGTGTGGTTCTGGGATTTTTGCTCACCATTCTTGTGATCATTTTGACCCCATGGGGTGAGATCTTGCGTAGAGCCCCAGATCGAGGGAGATTATCAGTGGTCTTGTATGTCTTCCATTTTCTACTTTTTGCTCCCACAGTTGATTTCTTCACACCAAGTTGCTTGCCTATTGCAGATTCAGTCTTCCCAGCCTGGTGCAGGTCTATAATTTTGTTTCTGGTGTCCTTCGACAGCTCTTTGGTCTTCACCATAGTGGAGTTTGCAGTGTGACTGTTTGAGGTTGTGGACAGGTGTCTTTTGTACTGATAACAAGTTCAAACAGGTGCCATTAATACAGGTAATGAGTGGAGGACAGAGGAGCCTCTTAAAGAAGAAGATACAGGTCTGTGAGAGCCAGAAATCTTGCATGTTTGTAGGTGACAAAATACTTTTTTCCACCATAATTTGCAAATAAATTCTTTAAAAAATAAGACATTGTGATTGTCTGGATTTGTTTCCACATTTTGTCTCTCATAGTTGAGGTATACCTATGATGACAATTAGAGGCCTCTCTCATCTTTTTTAAGTGGGAGAACTTGTACAATTGGTGGCTGACTAAATACTTTTTTGCCTCACTGTACATTGTAGGTGATTTTTATAAAGGTCTTGTCAAATAGTATGTGTCTTTATTTATGATTTACATTTTTTTTTAGTGAATGAGTAGGGATACTGCATACCCCTTATTCATTCACATGTAGGAGGGCAGTATCTGGTAAACTATATATTTATATTTAAGGTGTAAACTATATATTTAAAGGGACCAGGCTTGTGGGGAAGAGATTACAAACACTGGGACAAGGCACCCTCTCCAAGTTGAGGGCATGAGGTCTGGAGTAGTTCAGGAGGAGGCATACGCTCATCCCTTCCCTTTCCTGGCCTTCCAGGCTGTATGATTGGATAACAGTCTGGTTTGGGTTTTTGGGGGGTCACCCACCATGTTTTTTTTTTTGATGATGATGATGAATGTTATTGGCCGATCGTAACCAAAGAGGAGGGGCAGTAAAATAGCTAGAACTGAGTACACACGTACAGCCAACTTACTTCCACTTACGATTTGCTAGCAGAGAGAGACACACACACACTGAATCATTTCAGAAGACAGTCAATCTTAACTGGTCCGTTTGTCAGAGAACCTGAATTATTTAGCAATTAAGCATAAGCACAGCAGCAGAACAATAGTAAAGCAAGCAACAGTTTAACTTAACTTTTTGGGATAGAGTAGACCATTCAACATGAACGACGAAGATTCGACAAAGCAACGAAAAACATACAACCGTCGAATCTTTGGCTTATGGTATCTGTCGAAAGTTCTAAGAAGATTCGACGGAGCAGCTAAACTGTACAGCAATTGTACATTTCCGGTCAAATGCATCTGCCCACAGGCTATAGAAAAATTCTAATGTTGGTTGACTAGTAAAATAATTAAAAAATATAATTATTACTAGTCATACAACATTAGAATTCTACTACAGCTAGCTTGTAGGCGGAAAATTTGACCGGAAATGTACACGTACAGTTTAGCTGCTCTGTCAAATCTTCTTTGAACATTCGACAGACACCATAAGCCTTCAATGACAGATTCGACCTTAATTAATTTGGATTTTCAGACGAATGCAATTTTTAACGAAAAAAGAAATAAATAAATAAAAACGAATTTCGGGAGTAACTAAATAAATTTATTTTTTGGACGAAAACGAAATTCAGAAACGAAATATTTCAGTGTGCACATGTCTAATTGCAACATCCTGTGTATTCAGGAAAGGCACTTCAAATTAGTAGCCTTGCCACCTTTCTCACATAAGAACTTTCCACACATTCTTCTGTCGTGCAGCAATGAAAAAAATACCTGGAATGATGGTGGCTTTACGGAACTCCATCTCCTGTCAAATACATGATCAAGTCCGTGACCCTAATGGCTGCTATGTTATTCTTATCTGCACTCTGGAGAATGTCAAATACACCCTAGTCTGCGTTTTTTTTTTATTGTTTTATAAATTTTTATTAAAGAAAAATATAACAAAGATACAATTATAACTCAAAATAGAGAACATTTCCATTTTTACAATAACACAGGAAACAGTACTCACATACCGCACCGATTAGAATAATTCCATAATTGCCTCCAGGAAGATACATAAAGTCAGTGCACTAGCTGACTGGGCAAAGGATATTATTATTATTATTATTATTTAGGATTTATATAGCGCCAACAGTTTACGCAGCGCTTTACAATATAAAAGGGAGACAATACAGTTATAATACAATACAATACAATAGGATTAAGAGGGCCCTGCTCAGAAGAGCTTACAATCTAATAGGGTGGAATATAAACTATGTGAGCACTATGAACCGAACGTAGTTGAATAAAAACATATTGCTTTGGTTTATTGAAAATAAACACTAAGAAAGAGTAGTGGGAAAAAAGTGTAGAAAGAAAGAGAATAGAAGAAAGAAAGAATGGGAAAGAATATTAGAGGAAGAAGTGAAGGAAGAAAGGTTAAAAGGGAGGGGAAGGGAGGTGGAGGGTTGCTGGTATGCAGGGCCATGTATTGAAAAGAGGGGTGCATTAGCGAAATTAAATGCAATGCTAGGTGGCTAAGTTTGAATGATAGGTTTAAGGGGTTTATGTAATAAGATTTTTATATGAGGAAGTGGTCTGAGTTTTTTTCCAAGGATCCCAAATTGGAGAATGTTTCTGAGAGGTCCCTCTGATATTGTGGGTGATACTCTCCATGAGGTGTACGTTGTCAACCATTTGTAGCCAATTTTTTATAGAAGGAATTACTGGTTGACCCCATAAAGTGGGAATTAAGGCCTTGGCAGTATTCAATAGATGAGGAATGATTGAGCATTTGTACGACCTTATGGGAGTTTTTGTAACATGAAAAAGGATAGCCCACGGGTCATTTGGTATGTGAACATCAGCAATCTGAACAATCAGATCATGAATGACATCCCAATATGGACGGATAAGTGGACAAAACCACCATATGTGTGCATGAGTAGCTTTGTTCCCACAGTTCCTCCAGCACAATGGGGAACTGGCGGGGAACATTTGGTGCAATCTAACTGGGGTGTAATGCCATCTAGTGAGCAATTTATAGTTGACCTCTGACATTTTTGAGGCTAGGGACGAGGTGTGGGCTAATTGTAGGATCCTATCCTTTTGGTTGTCAGTCAGGGAAAGATCAAAATCAGCTTTTCACTTAGTCAAGTAAGGTGGGAAGCTGGGATTTTGAAGAGCGATAACAGCTTTATAAAATAACAAAATGCTATGTAGAGGAGGGTCTTTTGGATGAAATATAACTTCTATAACGTTTAAATCACTGACGCCCCTAAGTGGAGTAGGAAGAGAGCTTAAGAATTGTTGTATTTGGCGGTATCTCCACTGATCTAGAAATGTGGCAGGTTTAGGGGCGAGGATCACAGGTAATGGTTTTAGTACATTGCCATTTAGAATATGATGGAGCAAAAGAGGCTCTTCCGGCCTCCATGATTTAAAACCTGGATCCATAAGACCTGGCAAAAACTATGTATGATTGAGGAGAGGTAATAGGGGGGAGTCATAAGTCCAAGAAAGTTTTTTATGTAAGGCGTCCCATACATCTAAAGAGGATATGGTGAAAGCCGAATTAGTACGAGCAAGGTTCCTGTGGGAGCGGGGTATCCAGGGAGCCATTGAAAGATCCATGCCACTTAAGGAATACTCAATTTGTACCCATAACTTCGAGATGAGAGCATATTTCCACTCAGCTAGTCTGGCCAATACAATCACTTGGTAATATGCTTTGAAATTGGGAAGTGCCAGACCATCTGAGCATTTGGAATGAAACAATAACTCTCTGGATATTCTAGGATGTCTGTCCTTCCAGATAAAACGAGAAATCATGGATTGTAAAATAGTAAAAAACCCCACTGGAATACTCAATGACAGCATTTGAAAGAGAAAGAGGATGCGAGGTAGAATGTTCATTTTAATTATATTTACTTTCCCTAACCAGGTGTGGGACAAGTTAGACCAATTTCGTAAGTCAGTTCTGATCCTGTTTAGCATGGGAATATAATTCTATCGAAAAAGGGAGTGAAGATTAGAAGTAAGATAAATACCTAAGTATTTCATACATTTTGGTTCCCATTTAAAGGGAAAGAGGGGTTTGAGAGAGAGAGCTTCGGACTTTGGGATGTTAATGTTTAAAATTTCGGATTTAGATTTAGGTTTATTTTGAAGTTAGAAATTGAATGAAACGTGGAAAATGCAGACATCAAATTGGGAATTAAAATACGTGGTTGTTGAATGAAAAATAGAACATCATCTGCATAAGCTGCGTATTTATGGGATCTGTTGCCTATTTGTATGCCTTTGATATTAGCATTATTCCTAATTGTAGCTAAGAAGGGTTCTAAGGTAATAGCAAAAAGGAGAGGGGAAATCCTTGCCTGGTTCCATTATGTAGAACAAAGGGGTCACTTAGCGTCCCATTAATTCTAATTTGTGCTGAGGGATCAGAATAAAGGGATGAGATACGATGGAACATTTTAGGTCCTAGACCAAAGTGGCGTAAGGTAAACTTAAGGTACTCCCAGTCCACCCTATCAAAAGCTTTTTCTGCATCAGTAGAAAGGAGTAGGGTGGGCTGGGAGCATCGCTGAACATATTGAATTAAGGAGATTGCACGAAGGGAATTATCTTTTGCTTCTCTAGTGGGTATGAAACCTGATTGGTCTGCCGAGATCCATTTGGGTATAAGGGGAAGTAAGCGGTTTGCCATTACTTTGGCGAATAATTTAATGTCAACGTTTATTAATGATATTGGTGTATAACTGTTACAAAGGGTAGGGTCCTTATCTGGTTTGGGAATGACAGTAATATGAGTTGAAAGTGATTCCGGGCGTAGACCTGAGGAGTGAGAGATAGAGTTTGCATATGCGGAGAGGCGAGGAAGCAGGATGTCACTGAATGTTTTATAATAAAGAATAGTGAACCCGTCAGGTCCAGGGGCTTTACCAGAAGGGGAAGACTTTAATGCTGCTTGAAATTCCTCAACCGAGAAGTCTTCCTCTAATTCTTTAAGTACAGATATGGGCAATTTAGGAAGATTAGCTTCTTTCAAGTAGGAAAGTATGCAATTCCATCTCTCCTTATGAGGAAGAGAGGATAAGTCGTTTTTGACGTTATACAGGTCCGCATAATAATCTCTGAAGGCTTTAGCGATGTCTGGAGTTGCATGAGCTAATGCACCTGACGGAAGTTTGATTTAAACGATTGCGATTGTTTAGTCTTTAATGATCTAGCTAACAATCTACTAGGTTTGTTCCCCCATTCGTAAAATTTCTGTGACAGGCGTTGGAACTTTCGCTTGGTTTCTAAATTAAGGAGGGATTTTAATTCCTCTCGTTTGAGTGTGAGAGATTGAAGGTGTTCAATATGTAAAGAAAGTTTATGTTGCTTGCCAAGAGCCGCTATCTGTTGTAAAACCTGGTCAATTTGTTGACCATGCTCCCTTTTCTTCCGAGCACCAAGCTCAATGAATAGGCCTCTAATAGTAGCCTTGTGAGCTTCCCATGCGATAGAGGGGGAGGTGTCAGAAGGTTTGTTTTCCTTAACGTATTGTGATAAATGAGAAGCCAACATGGAAACCTCCGCTTCATCAGAGAGAAGGGAGTCATTCAGCTTCCAATTGGTGGTGCGTCGGGGTAGGGAAGGCATGGTCAATGTCATCGACACAGGTGCATGGTCTGAAATAGATGCGGTGCCTATGTGAGTAGAGTGTAAGAGGGGGAGATGAAAATGATCTAAGAATATATTGTCTATTCTGGAGTATGATTGATGTGTTGAGGAGTAATGTGAAAAATCCTTCTCCTTGGGATGAAGAAGTCACCAGGCATCCATTAAATGGAGATCAAGAAGCCGTTTTTTCACAAATTTCAGTAGTTTAAAAGAGATATTAGAACGATTTTGTGAGGTATCAATAGTGGGGTCTAATGGCATGTTTATATCCCCCACTAGGATAGTAAGTCCCTTAGCAAAGTGTGACAATTTAGTCAGTATTTGGGAGAGAAAGGTTGGTTGATTATGGTTCGGGCAATAGATATTTGCAAGAGTGCATTGAGTATTTCCAATAAACCCCCTAAGAAAAAGAAAGCGACCATGATCATCCGCAAGCATATCAGATAACCTAAAGGACACGTTTCTGTAAAAACCAATAGCTACCCCTTTGGCCTTATTGGTGTCCAATAGGCTATAATACCACTGCGGAAAGTTATGTGATGTTAGTTTAACGGGTGTCGTGTGAGTGAAATGCGTTTCCTGAAGAAAGGCAATGGAACATGTGGCTTGTTTCAGCTCCCGATATACTTGGTGTCGTTTGGCAGCAACGTTAAGACCCCTAACGTTATAGGATACAATCTTTACCTTAGCCATTTAAAAAAAGATGTGGACCTTCAACCTAGCTTGCCATGCATGCCAGCAGGGAGGAGAAAGTGGGGTGAAAGGAGAAAGAAAGAGAAAGTAAAGAGAGAAATGAGGAGGGATGGAAAAGGATAAACATATACAGAAAATATACATGTAAATCCAAGAACTTGTGGGAAACGAATGAATATCACGCCGAAATCTGCAGTGGTCCCGTTGGGGAAAGAGAGAGCGAAAGGCCATCCCAATCCCTGAGCAGGGGTGGAATAGGTCAACTTCAGGGCCGTTCGCACTCACCTACCCAAGAAGGAGATGGGGGCGGGGTTACGCTGTAGGAGGGAGGTAGTGAGGGGAGTGTGCCCCGACAGCACACGGCCTGTAAAAAATAACAAATAACTTGCAACCAACAAGAAAACAATAAGTTCCAGTTAGAAATATGAAAAACCATACAAATAGATCCAGAATCAGTATAAACAATGTACATCCTACAAGAAATCACAAATGTAGACCAACCTGGAGCATGAACCAAAAAACCAAAAGAAAAAAAAAGAAGATCAGACATTGGTCAGCTTAATGGCGAGTCCGCTTTGGTCATATGTAGGCAAGTAAAAGTAGAAAAACATAGCGGCCAAAATAGGACTCTATAGAAAAAGAAACAAACAAAAAAAAAACCTTGTAGGAGAGAGATTGTTTACATTAATGATAAAGGCGTGGGTGAAAAAATAAATGTTTCAACCATGTTTTTGTGAACCCGGAAGAGAAGTGCGCCTCTTCTTTGAGGGGGGTTTTTTCCAAAGAGAATCCATGGGGCAGGAGAATTTGGGGATTGGATCCTGCCAGCCTGGAAGTTCCATGGGCGAGAGATGTAAATCCTGCAAAAAAGTTGGGAGTTCCTCAAGAAATCTCAGCGTATGGGAGCGGCCATTTTTTGTGGCAATCAGGCAGGCAGGAAATCTGTATGTGATCCCGTCAGAGCGTAGGTGGTCAAGGAGCGGTTTTAGGGCTCTACGACGATCTAAAGTATCCTTGGAGAGGTCTGGATAGATGGTGATGGTAGCCCCGTCAAAGTCAATGTTAGGCAGTCCCCGCATCTTCACCATGATGGCATTTTTATCTTCAATGTAATGCAGGCGACATATAACATCCCTGGGCAGATCTGAGTTAGCATTACGGGGTTGTAGGGCATGATGCACACGGTCGAAGCGTAACGGTGCAGTGACAGGGTTACCCAGGATAGTATTAAAAATGCCTCTTATAGAGGGTTCAAGATCAGTGGCTTCCGGCAGACCTCTAACACGTATATTATTTCTAAGGTTATGGTTCTCGAGGTCTTCAAGCTTATACAAAGATGCACGGTGGGCAAACGCCAACTGGGTAACAGTGTCCTGCAATTTTTTAATAGCTAATGCTTGCGTGTCTTGTCGCTGCTCTGTTTCCTCTACTCTGACCAAGATATGTGACATATCAGATCTAACTGCAGTTATTTCTTTTTTAATAGATTTCTCCAAACTGTGAAACATACCTGCAAGTTCTTTTTTGAGACCGCTCATAAGTGTAGACATTTCAGAGCCTGCGGGGGATCCAGGATGGTCC